>NC_139686.1:32819312-33261812 GCF_964106915.1 Podarcis gaigeae
CCCCATTCTCCTGGGTTCTTGGCCCTGTTAGAAGGATTGCATCATACTCAGAAATGGCAGAGTTCCAGAAAGCAGCAACCTGCCCCAACTAGTCACTGCTCGCAGCTCATGTGACCCTCTGTCCTTTGTATAACACAGTGATGCCTTCTCAGGCTGGTTAGGAAACAGAGACTGCAATCCCATGCATCCTTACTAAGTTTAGGGCTAGGCTGCAATGGACTCAGAGGGGCTTATTTCTGAGGACAGCTGTTTGGAACTGGGCCATGAGCTGCAAGGTCTTATCATCTAACCCTGCAAAGGTTAGATGCCCCCAATTACTACTTCCCTCGACTTTGCATATCTTCTTCCCACAAGCCACCAAGGAACTTGCACTAAATCTGGTCCCTGCAGGACTCGCAAGCTGCCAAAAAGGCATTTAGCCCACAAGAACTAATAAGCTCAAAAGTGACAGGTGAAAACAAAGCTGCCTTTAATCAACTTTGCTAACCGGAGTTTCCAATATTGTTCTTCTGTCGCCCTTCACGATCTCAGAGTACAAAATTCCAAGCAGGTGGCCGCTATGCAGCCTTCAAAATCTGAAGTTTAAATAGTTCCAGCCCTGCATTTCTAAGCACTTCATGTTCAAGGAGTGTGGGAGTAGACCGTATCAGCCAATCGGGTTGCTCTGTTTCTTCCAGCCCACTTAGCATAGGCAATACAGTAATCGGGATGTGTGCTGTTCTAGGAGGCCGGTGTCTGAGCCAATTCCTCAGTCAGCAGCACCTGCGTAACTAACATGGCATTTTGATGGCTATCTAGCCCGCACCAGCTAAGCTGTTTCTACACCCTGTCATCATGTGTTTCCAGGTGGTTGTAAAACAAGCGGAGGTGTATGGATACAAACAGAAGGCTGAGCACAGGGAAGGAGAATAGCCTAATTAAAAAAAAGAGAGGGGGGGAGCTGGGAATGCCAGGGTCCAGATTATTGGAATCGAAGGAAATGGCCTGAGTGTTTATTACAAGGAAAGGCTGGGAGGTTTTTAAGTCACCAGAAATGGCTAACGATAGAAGCTATTAGCTATTAGCCATTTCCAAACAGCAAAACAGCTGTAACAGCTAAGACTGCCTTTAAACTCATTTTTAAAACGTATGTTTTCTCAAGCCTTCATGGACTCTTAGCCTTAATTTTTAATTTTTGTTGTATACCCTGTTCAGTTTTATTTGTGATACATAGTTGCATTTTGATTTTAATCACACTTTTTTGAAAATAGTATTTTTTCTCTGTGTGTGTAACCCATGTACAGAATTTATTATTATTATTGTTACGCACCACTCCAGTCTCTGAGCAGTGAGAGATTCCAGGTATTCCAGCACTTGAAATGAAGGTTGGTGGAGACTGTTGTGTCTTTAGGTTATATGGTGGTGTGTGATTTTTTTTTTACACATATATACAACCAGAGTATTAACACTCAAAAACATATTAGTTGTAGCTTTGAATCCAGCACAGAACAAGCATGCCTCTGTGTCTCCAGCTTCTAGCCCGATTCCGCTCACTCATACATCCCACTCTGTCTTTTGTTCTCCTACCTTGCAGCTAGTTGTTGCCATTTGTCCAATGGTAGAGAGCAACTTCTTTGATTATGCTAATCATAGTGCTAGACAGCATCTTAAAAAGTAGAGACATTACCTTGCCAACAAAGGTCCGTATAGTAAAAGCTATGGTTTTCCCAGTAGTGATGTATGGAAGTGAAAGCTGGACCATAAAGAAGGCTGATCGCCGAAGTGATGCTTTTGAATTATGGTGCTGGAGGAGACTCTTGAGAGTCCCATGGACTGCAAGAAGATCAAACCTATCAATTCTTAAGGAAATCAGCCCTGAGTGCTCACTGGAAGGACAGATCGTGAAGCTGAGGCTCCAGTACTTTGGCCACCTCATGAGAAGAGAAGACTTCCTGGAAAAGACCCTGATGTTGGGAAAGATGGAGGGCACAAGGAGAAGGGGACGACAGAGGACGAGATGGTTGGATAGTGTTCTTGAAGCTACCAGCATGAGTTTGACCAAACTGCAGGAGGCAGTGGAAGACAGGAGTGCCTGGCGGAAGTGGAAGACAGGAGTGCCTGGTCCAGGGGGTCACAAAGAGTCGGACATGACTAAACGACTAAACAACAACAATCATAGTGCTTAACTAGCCAGCCAAAGCCATTACCTGCACAAAGGAATTGATTGGGCAAGCTTGCTGTCTTACGTTCAACAGCCACAGATATTGGCTCCCAAGAGCTAATTGCAATGTCCCATTCAAGTGCAATGGGAATGCATGATCACTGGTATTTTGCTAGTCCTCTGGAATGTAAAGCAACTTGTTGTGCCATCTGTATATTAGTGGCTCACCAATAGACACTTTGAACACTTCCACACCTCTTTAACACATGCACATTTGTGTCTCTCACATAACTGAGTCAAGAGCTGATTTTATAGTTGCAGACTTTTCTTAGTTCCAAAGCACATGTAGAAGTCATGTTCTGGTGCTGTGAGCATCCCTACCTGGCACCTGCTAGTAAATACACCTGTAGTCCAACTTTGCCACATGGGACCACGTTGCGCCTCTCAGAGAGACCAAGCTCAAGTTAGAGAGACCAAGCTCAAGTTAGCATTCGGAATACCTTTGTGCTGATTAGGCTAAGGCATTTTGAGGAGATGCACTTTCTAAATATTACCTTGTCATCGCCGTCGGCAGTGGCACAGCTTTTGCCAGGCAGAGCAGGGCTCACAAATGTCTTCCTTTGCCATTGCATGAAAAGCAATACTTCTGCAAAGCGCTTGCTTTAACTGCACAGCCATTCTTGCACTGGACAGTTGCATTACGTGGAGACGGCCTCCACATTTATTGCAAACAACTCCAATCTCCACTGTTTGTTTTCCCTTATATTGTCTTTTTATGCCTTGATATGCATTTTTAATTAGATGCGCCTCAGTTCTTTCATTGCTTTTCATTTGGAAAACACACTTTTCACTAACTCTGCAAATATTCACTACTCTTTGGAGGCCAAATCTCTTTGTTTACAACAAGAATGCTTTGACCTGGTTATCAGTTATACCACACATTTGCTTTTTCTCGCTTGACTGTGCAACTGTTCAAATTCACATGAATTTGCATGTGTGTCAGAGGAGGAGAGAGGAGGTATCAGGAATGGGGAACTTGTGGCCCTCCACAGTTTTTGGACTTCAGCTCCTATCATCCCTAAGCATGGGCTGTGGTGGCTGGGGGTGGTGGGAGTTGGGGTTCGACAACATTTGGACAGCTACCACCCCTGGTATATAGGGTGACTAGGGGGTCCAACTGAAAAAATAAAATTTTGTATAATGGGAAAGTGGTTGACATTCATAACTTATACTTTAGAAGGAACAGAAGATACACTACATTTCATGCTCTTGGACTCATATTATTTTATTTTGAAGGAAAACCAATTCTGTAGAGCTCTGAAATGGAACGTGCTATTCATTTTGGATTGGGGCCTCTTGCCATTTTCCTGTTGAAAGGCACATGCTATTGCATCTGAAGTAAACAGCACATTTTAAAGACAAACAGAAGCAGGAAGTATTAATATTAGGGAGGCACATTCAATGTATAGACAAGTCTACACAGACATGCAATTTTATGATGTATATTTGATATAAAATGACTGAATTTTTCTCTCTTTTGATAAATTTCATGTTTATCTACTTGTTTTTCAAGTATGATTCCATTGGCATTTTATTGTGACTATTTTGTATTGTTTCGCCTAAAAAGATCCTGCTGAAAGGTGACCATGTTTCTGGTGAACTTTGTTTCTTTCTCATTCTGTCTCTCTCTCACACCTCACCTTCCTCTCTGCTCTCCTTGCAGATCATTTAGGGACATAGCAAGTTGCCTTACATCAAGTCAGGCTATTGGTCTATCTAGCTTAGCATTATCAACCCTGATTGGCAACAGTTTTTCAAACTTTCAGATGGGTCTTTCAGATGGAGATGCCAGGGATGGAAACCAAGACCTTTGGCATGCAAGGAAGATGCTTTATCACTGAGCTACAGCCATTCCCCAAAGTTACTTTTGGAAATCCCAAAGGACTGTCGCTTCTTTGCAACCCAGTGTGCCAATCTGATGGGTTCGCTGGAGGTGAAAGCAGTCTCGCTTTATTAATATTGGTTGCACCGGCAAAGCTTGTTGTGATCCTCCAACAACAGCACCCTGCGAAGAGTGTGTGGGTGCTTGTTTCCATTGCAGGTGAGAACTTAAGTCAAGCAGGTTAAGGGTCAGGCAAGGTAAAGTTTCTAGAAGTTTGCCTCTGCTAATAAAGCAATACTTATGGGGCAATTAATGATCCAGCAAAGATCCAACAATTATCCTCTTTACATAATTTTTCATTTGGGGGTGGCATTCTAAACAGAACTATCCCCTTCCCTCCCTTCCCCAACCAAGTGCTTTTTAAAACTGGAGTTTAAAAAGCAGTTTGCAATGCTATGCAGGGAAGAAAGACAACAGCCACTATGGACCATGCTGTGACATAAATACGCTGCCCCAGTTTCTGGCTCTCTTAAGTGATCGATTCCATAATATTGCCTATACAGAAAAAGGATGGCAACTGCCTTTACCCACACTTTAGAACAGCAAAGGCACTCAGCTGGTATACATTCAGGGGCTTTTTCCACCCTCTCTCTTTTTTGGCAAAAAAATCAGGCTGCTGCTTTTGTATCCAAATGTTTGCTCATCCCTCATCCTCAGTAATAAGACAAATGCAGCCAAGCAAGACAAATGAGAGGTGAGGCATCAGCAGAGCTATTTGCCTAGCTAATTGCAGTCAGTCAATCTTGCCTCAATTCCTTCTTCCCCCTGAAACATCAGGGACCCTCTCCAAGTGCAGATATGGGCTTTCTTAATATCTTATAACATAACTTACCTCATTTCATCCTGATGGTACAAGATCCAGATTTTTCAAAACAAGGGACACTGTGGGGATCTGTTTTACCCCTCACACTAGTTTAATAGGTACAATATATCTTTTTCTTTTCACTGCAGCTGGACTCTATAATACACTGGCACATCGGTCAAATGTCTGTGTTTAGGCTTGGAACTGAATCTTACCTTTTCCTTCTTCATGTATATCAGTCTTCCTCAACCTGGTTGCCTTCAAATATTTTGGACTAGAATTCCCATCAGCGCCAGCCAGCGCTGTTGTCTTGGCTGAGTCTGATGGAAACTGTAGTGCTGGCTGAATCTGATGGGAGTTGTAGTCAATGCCGTTGAGCTTTCAGCGCCATCTAAAGGCCTGGCTTTTTCATAGAATCATAGAATCATAGAGTTGGAAGAGACCACAAGGGCCATCGAGTCCAACCCCCTGCCAAGCAGGAAACACCATCAGAGCACTCCTGAGATATGGTTGTCAAGCCTCTGCTTAAAGACCTCCAAAGAAGGAGACTCCACCACACTCCTTGGCAGCAAATTCCACTGTCGAACAGCTCTTACTGTCAGGAAGTTCTTCCTAATGTTTAGGTGGAATCTTCTTTCTTGTAGTTGGGATCCATTGCTCCGTGTCCACTTCTCTGGAGAGCAGAAAACAACCTTTCTCCCTCCTCTATGTGACATCCTTTTATATATTTGAGCATGGCTATCATATCACCCCTTAACCTCCTCTTCTCCAGTCTAAACATGCCCAGCTCCCTTAGCCGTTCCTCATAAGGCATCGTTTCCAGGCCTTTGACCATTTTGGTTGCCCTCCTCTGGACACGTTCCAGTTTGTCAGTGTCCTCCTTGAACAGTGGTGCCCAGAACTGGACACAGTACTCCAGGTGAGGTCTGACCAGAGCAGAATACAGTGGCACTATTACTTCCCTTGATCTAGATGCTATACTCCTATTGATGCAGCCCAGAATTGCATTGGCTTTTTTAGCTGCCGCGTCACACTGTTGGCTCATGTCAAGTTTGTGGTCAACCAAGACTCCTAGATCCTTTTCACATGTACTGCTCTCAAGCCAGGTGTCACCCATCTTGTATTTGTGCCTCTCATTTTTTTTGCCCAAGTGCAATACTTTACATTTCTCCCTGTTAAAATTCATCTTGTTTGTTTTGGCCCAGTTCTCTAATCTGTCAAGGTCGTTTTGAATTGTGATCCTGTCCTCTGGGGTGTTAGCCACCCCTCCCAGTTTGGTGTCGTCTGCAAATTTGATCAGGATGCCCTTGAGTCCATCATCCAAGTCGTTGATAAAGATGTTGAATAAGACCGGGCCCAAGACAGAACCCTGTGGCACCCCACTAGTCACTCTTCTCCAGGATGAAGAGGAACCATTGATGAGCACCCTTTGGGTTCGGTCAGTCAGCCAGTTTTTGCCCAGGTCTTCGCTGGAGTTTAATGACAGATTGATGTGATTGTTGGGGTTGTATTTCACTGGACTCTATTATATTGTTGTTTTAATGGGGCTGCTAAATTTGTAATCCACTTGCTTGCAATGAAGAGTGGGATAGAAATGCTTTTAATAAATAATAATAATAATAATAATAATAATAATAATAATCTAGGTCTAAAGATCTGGAGTGCACTAGGTTGTCTTATTTAGTGCATATTGAAATTCTACACATTTGAGCAGGCTGAAAGTGAAGGGCAGTGTGACAATATAACTATAGGGGGATATTTTAAAAATTGAATACAAAAGCATGCATTGCAGACTAGAAAGAAATGCACACCTAGAAGTGAATATTTTCCTCTTGGGCAGCAAGCTTCTCTAGTAGTGATTCTCTCATTTGGCTTTCTCACAGTTCAATATACTCTGAGCAGTTTGCCAATACGGTGACTGCAAGATTTTGCTCTTCTCTTCACATTGTTTCCTGCCTTCCAAGTTCTCTTGGGGCTTCAAATGGTGCTTGAGGAGGGCATGTGATGTGCAACTCAAGTGTTTCAACATTTGCGAGGAAACAAGACCCATTAATTTCCCCTTAGGCAACCAAATGTCTTGGGCCAACCAAGATGGTAGATTTCCTCAACATATAACTGGCACATTGTAATATGTGGCATAACATAAGGATGTAACAAATTTTGTGCTGTACCAAATTGTAGCTTGCATTCATTAACCACCAGCAAACAGCTGCCATCAGTTGGGAGGAGGTGGGAGAAAACATACTTGCCCCATTTTCCTAAACCATGTTTGCATCCTGCCAGCCGTGGAGCTTGAACTTCCATGGTAATTTATCTAATTTGGGACAGAAGGAAGTGGCCACACACTGAGGACCACTGCCCAGCCTTGAGTTCCACTTCACATCCTCAGAGCTGCTCCAATGGTCTGTCTGAGTGCTCCACGAGGCCAGCCTGCTGGAGCAATTAATGCAGTGCTAGGGAAAGGGAGCTCTGCAGTTACTCAGGAAATCACTCAGCCATTCCCAGCAGCTCTGACTGGAGCTCTATCTATAATTGAAGAGCTCTGGGAGGTTTGCAAGCTAGTGGTTCTCCTCCAATTAGGGCTAAAAGGCTGCATTTATTAACAACTGGCTTGTTTAAATAGCAGCACTTCAATATACACAGTGTGACTGAGGAAGGCACTGGGAAACTGAGAGCTGGGAGGAAAGGTCACACACACACACACACACACACACACACACACACACACACACACTGCTCCCTTCCACTTCAGCAGGGTCTCAGTAGCTGTCCACTTACTGGTGCTGAATGGCTCCTGGGATGCAATCTCTTCTGCACAGGAGAGTTGGCACTTGCACAACCATGATCCCAGCCGTCCTCCCTTGCATTAATGCTTCACTCGTTCTTAGGCCACTGAGGCTTGTTGTTTTCACTCCAAAGGAGAATCAGCTGAGGTCTTGTGGAGGAAGCACTGAAGGGAGAGGAGCATGTGGCAAAGTGGAATGCCGTTTGGCTTTCCTGGGGGGTGGGGGTGGGAGGCCTGAGTGTGCTCACACGGTGCTTGTTCTTTTCCAACCCAACAGGCCAGGCTTTCCCACTTTCCACCTTTCCAGAAGCTTATGCTGGCTTTTAAAATTTGTTCAGAAATCAGCCTCCTCTCACATCCTCAGTTTTCTCTCAAACGTGGGAACGATGGGGAACTTGAGGCCTTCCAGATGCTGTTGGACTCAGATTCCCATCAGCCCCAGCCAGAAAGACCAAAGGTCAAGAATGATAGTAGCTGTAGTCCAGAAATATCTGAAGGGCCACAGGTTCCCCAACCCTTACAGGGTCTGTGTGCTGGAAGCAGTTGGTTTGTTTATTTATTTTTAATGCAAAAGGATCTTTCAAACACTAAAAGCCACAGTGCTAAATGTTGAATGACCTCAAGCTTTCCCAGTGCCCTTGTTTTTACCCCATAAACTCTTAATTTCCCTCAGAAAATTTCATAGCCAAGTTCTATCCGGACTAATTCAGGATAGCTCTTGCTCTTGCCTGGCCTTAGCCAAAACTATATCTCGGCCTCTAGGCTGCTGCATAAACACACACACACACACACACACACACACACACACACACACACACTTCAAGTAAGAAGTTTTGTTAGAGAACTGCAATAAAACAAGAGGGTTCCTATTCAGAGCTAACAAGAGGGTTCCTCTTCAGAGCTGTAGACAGAACCTGAGTTTTGAAAGGCTCATTAGGAGGAGGGTCCAAGACGAGGAAAAGAAAAACACTCTGTCTTCCCACACAGTGCTATACAGTGCTAAAAGGCAGCAGTCTCACTGGGACAGTGTGGAGATGAGGCAGGGCGGTGGCAAGGTTCTCCTGCACAGACCTCACTGCCACTCTGCCTACCCTGTGCTGGGGCAGGGATGTCTGCAGCCAGGCAACCAGGTCTATGGTGCTGCCCTCTGCACCAGTTGCTCCTGCCTGTGCATTAACTTACCACACAGCACTGAGCTTATGAGGTGCTTCGCCACTGAAAACAGTAATAATAATGTATAGTGAAAGGGAAATGGACAGAAAAGAAAAGGCAAAATAAAGGAGGGGCAGAGATTAGCAGTAGAAGGCGAGATGTTCTCAATTTCAAGGGGAGAGGTGTGCATGAGCTTGAGTTTTTAATACAAGTTGCCCAAATAGGTCTGTCCAGGTAACTCATTACAGAAGAATGACTGCCTGGATTGATCTCTAGGCCTTGAAATGCAGAAAAATAATGGATGTTATTAGGTGGTCAAAGCAAAAGGAACACAACACACTCTGGGTTACTCTCCCAGCCCTTCTTGGAAATGTAAGAAATCAAACCGATAACTTTCTGAATGCAAAGCAGACTCTCTGACACTGAGGTACAGCCCTCCACCTGCCCTTGAAATTTGTATCAACTTCGGGAGGCAATCCCACCATTGGCACTAATGAGAAATTGCTTCTATTTTTATCATATTTTTATCATTTTTATCACTGAGAGCCAGTGTGGTGTAGTGGTTAAGAGCGGTAGTCACGTAATCTGGTGAACCAGGTTCGTGTCTCCGCTCCTCCACATGCAGCTGCTGGGTGACCTTGGGCCAGTCACACTTCTTTGAAGTCTCCCAGCCCCACTCACCTCACAGAGTGTTTGTTGTGGGGGAGGAAGGGAAAGGAGATTGTTAGCCGCTTTGAGACTCCTGAAGGGGAGTGAAAGGCGGGATATCAAATCCAAACTCTTCTTCTTCTTCTTCTTCTTCTTCTTCTTCTTCTTCTTCTTCTTCTTCTTCTTCTTCATAATATGTAAATCAGATTAATGAAAATTGAAAAGCAAAACATTGAGTCAGTTGTAAATAAAATTTGTCCCCCAAGTTTTATGGTTTAACTACAACAGATAACAGGGTCACTTATATTTCAAAATTAATAATTGCAGTCTAACTCAGGGCCTTTATGTTAGCCCGACTGAACATTTTCCCCTCAGCTTTTATCGATATTTAAACACCCCTTGAAAGGATAGGCATTGCGAATGTTGTTTTGAATGTGCTGGACATAGTAGAACATATTCTTTTCTACTGTCCATTGTACAACCGACTAAGTAAGCATGTGCTATCCCCTTTTTTTGGGTAGTCTAATATCATGGCACAATGAAAATATCAGATTCTATCTGTCTGTCATTAACCCAGAAGTAACTGCAAGGGTGGCTGAGTTTTTATCAGTAGTATTTCTCAGAGTTGTGAATGGCACTAATTCATGGGAAGAAACTCCAATGAAAATCCTCATTATTACATGGCTATTTATTTGTATATATTTTAAAATTTTATATATGGATGTTTTATGATGGCCTATATTTGTAAGGCCTAATAAAAGTTTGGCGAAGTAAGTAAGAGAAATTGCTTCCAATCACCACCTTCTAATTCAGACCCTGAAGTGCCTCTAGTGTTAACATCTTCCTTGCTTTTGAGCTGGGGAGAAGTGAATCAACAGTCCTTTTGGTCAACTTCTAATTCCGTCTCTCTATAATTCTCCTTCCCACCCACCAGATTGTACTCAGCCGGGGCCCAAAATACTTCCAGCCTTAGAGATTCCAGAGAGTAGAAATGAATGGAAAGTTTATCAATGATAACCCAAACCATCTAGTTCTCTGTTTGCTGTTTTCTTTTCATGAGACATACAGGAAAAGATACAAAGACGGAAAGGTCAGCTTTCCTCTGTGGTTCCAGAAGCAATATTATGTTCAGGCAAAGGCCACATCCGTATCCGTCAGTCTGTTTTCCCCCTGAATTGTCTTAAGCTTAGACTTTCTCTCTCTCTCTTCTGAGACCTATGAGACTTTTGGGGACCAGTGAAGCAGAAAGCAGAAGGCACTCTTCTTCAGAGCTATACGGAACCAGAGAATCTGGAAATGCAGCAATTAAAAGTGCTGTCCCAATTTCATCTTCTTCTTCTTGCAGCCTCTAACTGGATGCTAAAGTAAACTAATGACACTTAGAATTCTCCTCAAAATTCTCCTGATAGTGAACATCAGCATTTGACGGGCAATGATTGTTTAGGAGCAGTCAGTATTTGATGGTATCTGCCTCACAGCTGACATGCAGTACTTTGTCAGTGTGGTCTAACAGACAGAGCTGCCTATTGATTTCTCAGGGAGGCAAAATCAGCACCAAGCCTACCACTCCAGATGAACTGGATTGGGGATGGAATCTGCATCCAGAGCGAATAGTAACTGTGCGGCTGAGGGAATCTTCTCCTCTGCGCTGGGAAGTAGTATGCAGTCTCTGCATTGCACTGCACCTCTATCTTTCCGAATGTAGCACCAATTAAGTAGAGGAAACAAAACATTGCATTTTAATTGCCCTTTGTGATGGCTGCTAGTTCCCCAGAGACAGATTCTGCGGAGGCTTTTTTTGGGCAAAGTCCAGCAGTGCCCCGAGAAATATTGAAAATAGAAGACATCAGGTTTGGCAGAAGAAAAAAGACCACTGCACCTTGGCTAAGGGAATATTCTAAAGGAAGCTTTCCAAAGCTAAGGGAGAGTGCCAGTTTGCCCAATTCCCATTAAAATGTTAGGCATCAGAAAGACTCACGGGCCTTTCCCCTGAGCTGTGGAATTCCCTTCCCACAGAAGTGCATCTGCCACCTTCATTGTATGGCCCTTTTGCCAATATGCTGAAGATGTGCCTCTTTGCTCTGGCCTTTGACAAGCAGATATAGATAAACAGAGATATTAGATTAGAGAGAGAATAGGTTGCACCCTGACTATAAATGGTTTTAACGGATTTTAATCTCGTATTTTTAAATTACTGTAACCCATCCTGGGATCTTATGGTGAAGACCAGGAAAGATGATGATGGTTGTAATGATGATAAGTAATAATTTTGACCACATTTCTGTGGGTCCTGAACACACCCATATTTTTATTAACTATTGGGCAGGTAAGGAGATGTTATAAGCTGCTTTCTGGTTGCTTTGATGGTTCCTCATTTATTTACGGTATTTTCTTTTTCTGAAACTTCCAGGTTGCCGGTCTTTTCTCCTACAAACATCCCTTTCTTTTCCTAGCAAGGAAGTGCTGAAACACTCCCCCCCCCCAATTTATGCCAGCCTTTGAGATCACATGGTTATTTATCCGGGGGGGGGGGTAGGGTGGGAATAGGCCTGGAGGCGGAGTGAGATATGCTCATTTCTTGCAAATGCTTGCTGTTTTATAGGTGGTACTCCTTCCAGCGCAGCTAGGACATCACTTCTCACCATTTCTGGTTATATGCTCACCTGGAACCTCAGCATATCCCCATTGATTCCTGTTTAGGTACAATCTAGCTTCTCCTTGCTTTCAAGAATGTTGACATGATGACTTCATTCACACCAATATGTCAGCTAAGCCCTCTTAAACTTATACCAGTCTTGCCTTTAGTTCTGGGGATGTTGTTTGATGTGCATATGAGATTTTTCTGTCCTCCATAAGATTAGAAATCAGAATCATTCAATGAAACTGATTGGCAGTAGATTTGAGACACGCAAACAAATCTGTGCAGTTTCTCACATGCTAATGGTCTCTTGAAATTCTCCACCTTGTTTGTGGATAGAGAAACGGAGGTGGAACATTTCATCATATTTCTACAGGGGAGGAGAAATTTTCTAATAGTTTCTTCATTAGTAGTAGTAGTAGTAGTAGCAGCAGCAGCAGCAGCAGCAGCAGCAGCAGCAGCACAGCCTCTCTCTATTTCTTTAAAGAATTGTTCCTGGTCATTGTAAGTGGCAGCAACTATGTTTTGAATCCAGCTCAGTGTCATGGGCCTAGTATTGGTTTGGGTTATTGTGTATTGGGTGTGATAGAATTATGGCCAACACACACACAAAAGATGGTGGAGACTATTGAAGGAAAATACAGCAAAATTCTCATTTCCTGAGTGTTGTGGGGGTGTTGTATTGTGTTGTTATTGAGAAAAGTAATGATCTCAGAATTTTTCTCAGAAGAAAATGACTCCTCAACTTTACTTTCTCAACACTATATGACAAATAGATGATAGACAGATAGATAATCTGTTTCTCTACCATATCCCCTTTTGGTCATTCTTTGCCCCAAACTCTAAAAAGGCTAGATCTTTGAGCCTTTCCCCATTGGGAAGACACTCCTTTTTTATATATACCTTTTCCAGTTCTCCAGTATACTTTTTGAGTAGGGAGTACCCGCAAACAGAGATAGATTGAATCATGTGATCATTTTCAGGTTATAAAATTGAAATCCCCTTCATAAATGCATTCCACTTCTTTGCTCTTGAAATTTCTACTGTAACTAGGGTTAAACAGGTATTTGCCGCCGCCCCCCCCCCCCCGTGGTAAGGAGTACTGTGAAATTTAAATGTCTGTAAAGAGCTACGATTCAGCTAAAGTTAAATATGAACAAACATTATTGTCCTTTATACGAATTAGTACAAGATTTGGCATCAGGGAGCCTTGAAGTCTTGCTGCAATTCTGCTCTTGACATATTGAATGGCTTTGGGCAAGTCAAGCAGACTCTTTCTCATTCCCTTTCACCATCTTTAAAGTGCGAATAACAATATCTACCTTCCGATCTGAGCTCTCAAGGGCATTGTGCAGATTAATTAATACTTGGCAATGGCTGTGCATGTCTTCGGAAAAGAGCATTAAATACCAGCTGTTATCAGAATGTCAGTGTGCCTTCCTTGCGCTTATGGTTCTTGCAGACTGACGTGCTGATATATGACGACTTCATGTGGGTCCTTTGGCATCCCTTGCTGGGTATTGGTGTCAGGCACGATTCACTGATTTCCCCAAGTAATGACAGCTTCTCTTCTGTCTGATTTACAATCCACTGGTGGGTGCTCTTGTAATGAGCTCACACCTTCTTTCAGAATCCTACCCAGGCCATGGAAATGTCCTCCATTTATCCCAGCCTCCAGCACCCTGGTGTCTTCTAGGATTTTAGAGTACAACTTCCAGGATGGGAGCTGTAGTCCAAGACAGCTGGGGGACATCAGGCTGGCAAAGGCTGATTTAACCTGTGTTCCCCAGAAACCTTGGTTGGCCCTCACTTGCTCTTCTGTCACACAAATGAACTGCCAAACACAATGCAACACCTTTCCTTCTGCCAGACTGGAGGTTTATTTGTGAAGGGTTGCCCCAGCTACTTCCCTCAAAGCTTGATCAGCTGCCTTTTCTAATTTCTTGGTTCAACTATTGCAAAGAAGCATCCCGAAAATTCAAAATGAATTTCCAAAGTGGTGCACAATAAATATGAATTAAAAATGAAAACAAGTTTCAAATCCAACCTCAAATATTAAACCACTGAGCAGAAGCAGGACAGAAACACAACACCAGCATCAGAAGAAGAAGAAGACAAAGAAGAAGAAAAAGAAGAAGAGAAGGATATGCTTGGTGAATGTTGTCAGTCCTCTCATAAAATGGACATCTCTCTCTCTCTCTCTCTCTCTCTCTCTCTCTCTCTCACGCACACACACACCATTTTCACAACCTGGGGTATGGAGTGGTGAAATTGTGCAGTGGGGGAGAGATTTTATTACAGCTCTAAAAATCAGAACTCTAAATAGTGGCCAGCAACAAATATGAAGCCAGTTGTTCCAGTGCTAATCTGGGGTCAGGATGGAAACCAACCAGTTTCTTGTCTCCTTTCTCTGTTAATGAGCTTGCCTCTGATATGAATTATTCCTTTGCAAAAATGAACTTGCATTGCTCTGATAGATGAGATGCAGCTGTTCTGAAGGACTTGGCAGTCCCCAGTTCTTGATAACACACTAGTTAAATCTCTCAAAATTCAGATTGTGCCTCCCAATAAATTGAACATCAGAGGCCTTCTTCGTCATCCCATAATTTTCTTCTCCTGCATTCAGCAGAAATGTTGCCAAGGCTTCAGCATCCTTTGTTAAAGAGAGGAATGGGTTTACTTGGAATCAGCACTCTCTGCTCACTGAGGGATGCAACAAGCGTGGCATAGGACAGCCATGATTGGTACCCTAATGGCATCCTTTATGATCTAAATGCAGCTGCATGGGGAAGGGGCAGGTGCTCCAATTCTGAGCAGAGCAGTAATTCGGGTGTGTGGGTGTGTTATTTAACTCTTTCTGCCCACTACTGCTTCCCAGTTGAAACACCTCCCGCCCCCCCGGGAGGTGCACGATACAAGTTAAGATTCTCGAGGGATTTGATCTGCTACATGGAGAGGAGGCCGAGTGAAGAGATGGTGATGGAAGGCAAAAGTGCTGGTGAATCCAAGTCAGCCCAGTGGACCCAGTGCATTTGTACCATGCCAGTTGTGCAAGTGCCTCTCCTCTCCCCCTTCACTATCCCAGCATTGTGCCCTGCAGTCCTTATTTAACTAAACAAATAGCCAATGCAAAAGCAAGGCCTCTTTATCTGAAATTTAACCTTGAGTTCAGTGGGTAGAGTTTCATATCATCCAAGGAGCATTTGAAGTTCAAAGCAGCACTGCTTCATTCCCACTAAAAGCACAGGTCTAGGGCGCAGCAAATGCTTCCTCCCAGGTTTCTGATTCATGCTGAAAAAGCCAAACGCTCAGCGCAGAATGCAGGACTTTCCGGTAGGAAACAAATTCCTAGTCACAACAATAATGACGAACACGTTTACATCTCTATAGTAACAAAGAAAGAAAGAAAGAAAGAAAGAAAGAAAGAAAGAAAGAAAGAAAGATCAGGTACCTTGGAGGGACATGGTGGACATGTAAAATATCTTCCTATAAGACTATTTTTTTAAATTTTTTTTGCTCAAATTAAACCAGAAAAGAACTGACAAAGTTTCCTCTTGCGGAGAAAAATCCACCACCAAGTGTCAAGCACTGCTATATATATATTTTAAAATTTCCCTTATGCTTAAACTCTCTCTCTCTCGATTTATCTCCATCCACCTGTACCCTTTCCAAGATGTCTGCTTCTTTAGAAAAGGAAATCTCTGTGTAATATATAGACAGAAGAAGAATAAACAACAGAGAGGCGCCCTGTGATATTTGTGTACGAATGGGGAGAGATTGGCTGTCATCTTCAGGCTGGAGAATGCTCCTTGTGTGTCAAATGTTGGCTTCTCCCCCCTCATCAAAATGCCTTCCTTACACACGTCCAGAGGGACTGGGGCAGGAGTAGCACGTAATTAATTTTTATTGTAAGAGTTCCCGTCTCTGGATGGTATATTTGCCAAGATGATAAAGTCTCCAGAACAATCGCAGACTTAATTATGAATCTCTTTCCAGGGAATAAAAGAAAGGGAGTGGCTAGCAACAAAAAAATATCCATTGAAAGGCGGTGGTGGCAGTGGAGGGAGGGTGACTGCAATGTAAGAATTGACAGTTTCTGGTGAGTTTTCTGAGGGTGAGATGGTTTTTTTCCCTGAGAATGATTGGATTTCAAACCAGGGGCAATGTGGAGCATGAATGTTAATGCCATGAAGACCACTGACATAAGTAACAATAATGACTCCATCCCATGAGGACTTAGCTCTTAAATCTGAAAGAACTATTATTTTATTTCTATCCTGCTCCTACACCCTCAGAACTGGGACTCAAGGTTGCTCATGAAAATTAAAACAAATGCAGATAAAACACACCTAGCTGCAAACATAGCATAAATTATCTATGAAATATGTATGTATGTATGTATATGTGTGTGTATACACATATATATTTCGTGTGTGTGTGTGTGTGTGTGTGTGTGTGCGCTAAAATCCAGATCAGCACCACCACCACCACCAATAACAACACAATGCAACCTTTTCCTTAAAAGCAGTCAGTTCTCAAAAGTCTCCATTTGCTTTTCAATTCCTGGCCTCTTTCTTCAGGAGTACTCCTCATTTCGCCTGCTTGCTCTTGCTCCCCCAGCTGAAGAGTTTGCAGGGATTTGCATGCCTTTCCTTCTCCTCCATTCCCTTGTTTTTTGCCCATTACTTACTAGGTGAGGTCTGCAAGGGACAAGTAAAGGGCAAAATGTATGAAAAACGTAATGTGAACTGTTCTGCAGGCCTCAAAAATGTCTTTTCTGAGACTTTTCTAACTTTTCTGTTAATCTGATTGCTTCATGCAGTCGTCATGTGATCTTGTCAGATCTCAGAAAGAAAGCACTGTTGGATATGGATGGAATTTGTCTTGGTGACCTTCAACCCAGGTCAATGAAAGAAAGTAGAAGGGCACTAGAGTCAATGGCAGTGTTGCACTGGTCTACCATAGGGTTTTGCTAAGAATGAAAATGAGTTTTAGCCTCAAAAACACTCCCCTCAAAATTCTCTGAAAATTTTGAGGCGAATATTCTCTGATTACTTTCTGGATGTGTGGATATTCAACTAATATTTGATATTCACTATCAGCACCCAAAGTTTTTGGAGTAGTAGTCAACATTTTTGACAGTATTTGATATGTAGTAATCACGATTTGATAGGACTTGTCTGCTGACATGTAACGGCTGTCAACATTTGACAGTATCTGAAAATGACACTGATTATAAGACAGCCTTTGACAGCCAGCATGCATTAGCAGTCAATATTTGACAGTTGCTGATAGAATAATTGCAATCAAATTTAGTAAATGTTGCATTAACTTCTGTCACCCAGCCAGTTCAAGCAAGATTCAACTTTGATACCAAAACATAAACTGAGAAACTTACTTCATTTTGAAATTTTGCCAAATTTTGTTTCGGCTCAAATTCTGATCCAGCGGTCACATGTTCATTTCCCCATAAACATAAATACTAGCCCTTGGCATTTGTATATCTTTAAGATTTCTCTGGCTTGTGACAAAACTTGATGGATGTATCTTGAATTTTCAGTTCAGGCATTCATATTACATACACCAGTATATATATATATATATATATATATATATATATTTGCTTTCGTACCTAATTTCGTGCTAATTGCAATGCTGTGTCCTTTTCCTTGAAGCCTTGCTTGGATCCTTGTACAGTATGTTGGGAACTGTTAACCACTGCCTCATGTGGTAAGCTCCATAACTGCAGCCTCTTGGGGATGAGCTTTGTAGATCTGGCCTGGCTTCTTCCACCTATGCTGGCCCTTGGTTCTTCCTGGGCAGGAAGGAGTAGATGAGCACTTCTTTTCCAAGCTGAGTTTTGCTGGCACAATGTCCACACAAGCTCTAGTGTGTCTTGCATTTCTGATCATGATCCTCGGTTCTGACCTGGGCCTTGTTCTCCATTCCTGCACTCTAGTTTGCTGTCTGATCTGGATTATTATTTGGTCCTCATTCCTCACTTGTCCTCTGATCTTGCCTTCTGAGTTGCCTTCTGCTCCTGATTGCTCTTTGGTCTTAATTTACAGGAGCTTTCTTGATGCTTTCTTGTACCAAATCAGATCACTGGTCCATGTAGCTCTGTATTGTCTACACTCTGACTAGCAGCAGTTCTCCCAGGTTTCAGATGTGGGTCTCTTCCTGCCTTATTTTGGAGACTGAACCTAGGTCCTTCTACAAACCAAGTAGATATTCCACCACTGAACTATGAGCCTCCCCCAAGACTCCTGGCTTGTTCTGTCTGGAACCCAGGACACCTGGCACTGCCTTTGAATCCTAGTGCCCCTTCCAGTTTGGGATCTCAATTCCTGGCTTTCCCCAAACTACTTCCCATGACCCAGCCCTGACACTCTGTGAGATCTGTTCCTTCTCACAACATAGGTAAATTTCAGTGGCAATCAAATGATCCCCACAGAATTGTACACACAGATCTCTCAAAGAATGAGTACTGGGAGAATGTTGCTTTGCCTCTATATTGAATCCTACCTGTGGAGGCATTCCTTTGTTCAAATTCAGAAAACAATAATGCCCAGAATTTATCTTAATCACTGTGCATTGGCTCTTCAAAAGGATTCGCACCCTAAAACTGATAAGCTGCCTGCATAGGAGGTTTGCATGTAGATATCACAAAGCAGCATAAAGCATGAATCACACTGCAGTCTCAAGCTGAATGACAATCTGGCCTGGCATGGTGGAGACTGTGAAGTAGGTAACTGTGAAGGAGTGGTATGGGCCACACTGTGTGCCAGCTCCAAATCTGTTAGAGCAGATATGTATCATAATAGGGCCATATTTAAATGCTGCCTTGGCTTTGGCAGCTGCTTCAGCAGAGCCCTGTCCAACATGCTCCACTATATGGAGGGATTAAGGTGACATGGCAACTTCCTCTGCCACTGTCACCACGAGGGGTTGTTTGCCCCTCTGGACCCACCTGACATGAGAGGAGCAGCATGCAATCAGACCATGCTGAATGGGCTTCTGCATTGCAAAGGAGAGACACAGTTAGTGGAAAGGGCAATAGCTCAGTGGTGTAGCCTTCTGTTTTACATGCAGAACACCCCAGGTTCAATTCTCAGCATCTCCAGAAAGGGCTCAAAATGTCTCCTGCTGAAAAACCTGGAGAACCTCAGTTTAGGCAATACTGAAGTAGATAGATCAATGATCTGACTCTGCATAAGACAACTTCCTAGGAGCATATGGATAATGTTTGAATCAACCCCAAATGACATAGGTATCTAAGAGTCACTGATCTTGCCAGATGACTTCAGCTCAAGCCCACTGCACACTCTGATGTTGCACCTTGCAGCAATTACTTATTTTTATTTAGGTATTTGTTCTATTTATATTTATTCTATTTATAAATAGAATAGAGGAGTTTGAGAAAGTGTAGATGGTTTTCCTAACTCTGTGAGGCAGGTCAATTGAGAGATCATCTCAACATAGCAAACAGCAAGGAGATTGCAAGAGTGAGTTTTGGTAGGTAACTTTGCATCCTGCATCACAATGAATCATTTCACCTTGGGAAAATCTTATTTAAATACTGACCAGACATGCTGGTTTTGCTTTTGCAACATCTGACAGGATCGCAGCAGAGGTGGCATGGCTGCAGGCGAACAGTTCTTCCTTGTATGGAATTTTTTGGCTTCTCCCATGACGACGGCCCTCAGATCCTTGCTTAGTAACAAAGAGATTTTCCTTCTCTTGAGTCCTCACAACAACAGTCTCACCCACGTAGAAACCAGCTCATCTTCGGCAAATAAGTTTCCCAGAGGTCTCTAATTTCAAGAACACTCTAGTTGCTTTAAGGAGTTGTGTGTTTGTGTGTGTAACAATTGCAGGAATGTGACAGTTAAGAATTACATTTAAGTACAGCACGAGAAAGCAGCTCTCTTTAAATCCATGATCTTTAAATCTATGAGACTTTTCTTTAAATCTGTGAGGTTGTCATTTGAGTCTCCAAAGCTCTTCAATGACATGGCTGGGCATTCTTTTCAATCCTCTCACCCAAAGTAAACAAGCTATATGGACCGGTCAACATACTGGAGCTTTGCTTGGGTTCTACACCTACTGCAAGATATGATAAGAAGGGCTATTTTCTTTCTGCAGGATGGTAGATACCAACTTTACTGGCCATTACATATGTAGACTCCTATTGGGAAATGTACTGATTCCAAGATGGCTGCGACATAAAAATGTCACTTTTTTCCATATCTGAACCTGACCAACTAATATATGAGAGTATGCGTGGTGTCATTTCTGTAGCTTTTGCAGTCAAGGAATCACTGAACATTAAAATACATATTGTTTTAATACAATACAGATTAAGTTACTTGCATTACAATTATATTGAGGTCAATGTGAAAGTTAGTTGTGACTTACTCAATAGAACCCAAGTGCAACTAATTCAGTATGGATCCAATCCATTTAAAATACAGTCGTACCTTGGAAGTTGAACAGAATCCATACTGAAAGTCCATTTGACTTCCGAAGTGTTCGGAAACCAAAGTGCGGCTTCTGATTGGCTGCAGGAAGCTCCTGCAGCCAATCAGAAGCCACAGAAGCCCTGTTGGATGTTTGGCTTCCAAAAATAGTTTGCAAACTGGAACAGTCACTTCCAGGTTTGCGGTGTTCAGGAAACAAAACGTTCGAGAACTAAGCTGTTCAAAAAACAAGGTATGACTGTAATCATGCTATAATTTGTGTCTGCTTTCCTTGGTTTTTTTTACAGGTGCACTCACCTGATACAATGTCATAACCCTTTGAAAGGGAAGCAAATCATATATACTGTACAATGACCAGGTCTAGATAAGTCAAGTTCTTTCTCACAGCCACTCCGTCCCCCAAATAGATTCACTGACCAACTATTAAATGATGCCTCGTTAGTGTTTTCTCAAAGAATTAAAAATATTGACGAGCTACCCACATACATTGATCTAAATAACCTTCATGAAGGCCACAATGGAATGGAAAACACATTTCTTCGAGGAAAGCTATGTTGCATGAAAATGTGCATTGCTCTACAACTTTATTAAGCTGCAAGGAGCAAGAAAAACAGGCAGAAGGGGACATAAATGAGCAACTATCGATCTGGTCCAAGTTTACGCACACAACAAAATAAGATATATGTTTTGCTGCAAATGTTCGGCTTCAGTTCACAATACACAATTAGAATCTAAATGTTCCAGCTTCTGGTGTAGACAGGATGGTCTAACAGTGTGTGACTGAACGACAAAATGGCAAACTAATCCCCATGCTGCACTTCGGTGAAACAACCACCTTGGAAGTGAAATATGCATAATGTTTATTTGGTTTCACAACCAGGGCAAGTGATTTCATGATGAAGAACAGAACAGTTATTATGTTTGAAGGGGTAGCTTTTATTGACGCAATACACTGTATGGAAGATATTATGATGAGAGTGCATGAAAGACACTTACTCAAAATGGAGGCGCTTACTGAAATGTACAAAGCACAGATCACAGAACTGCTGAGGATCTACAGTCAAGACCCTTATAATGAGTCCATATTTGGCTGTGTGAAAGAATTATTTCAGATTTGCCAAAAAATATTGCAAAACATTCAGGAACACACACACACACAAACACATACGTAACATGGTAAATAAAGTTCCTAGAGAATATTACACTGAAAATATACAAACCCCGATTCATGTTGCAAGAGTGATTGGACAAAAAATGGCTGAGCACATCAGTACTTTTAATAGCCAATTGAACAATCATCAAATTAAATCTGTACTTCAAGCACTGGTTGTTGTTATGAATATAATCCTTTATTGATCATGCATCAGAGGAATGGATGATGTTATCACTCAAAGCCAACTATCACAATATCACAAACGAAGTTGGAAGCAAACTAGAGGCACAATGAGAGACAGCAGACTGACAGAGAACCTCCTTTGCCAGTATCCTTGGTAGTCTATGAGAAAGTGAGTAAAAAGGAAATTATAGTAACATTACAGAACCTTGCCATGCCGATCTCATATTTAATTTATTTATTTGAAGCATTTCTTAAAACCCTGCTCTGCAACAGAAAAAGGCTTTCAGAGTAGCTTAACAAATATCAGTAATAAGACAGTTGCTCCTTCCATGATTAAAATCAGAAAGACATGACCCAAAAGAAAATGGGAATGGGGGAGGTGAGCCGGGAGATGGGAACAAACACAAGGACTAGTTCTTAGTTATAAAGTTCTTATAACAACCAGCTAGAATGGAAACAGTTTGAAGTGAGGAGGAGCAGAAACCTGAGTCGATGGAACGGCTCTGTTCCCCTTCTCCCTTCTGCCAGAGCTTGGTGCTACTTCCAGATGACACCGAGGAAGAGAGCTGGCTTCTTAGCAGAGGAATGCACGCCTCATCTTTCAGTGCCTGTTCTTTCAAAGGGTACTTCTACAACTAAATGATCCCCCTTCCATTTATTTTGTTTGCTTGTTATGTTTCCCCATTATTTTGGTGAGCATGCCTGTAACACATATTGCATCAATGCAGTGATGTAAAGATAAATAAACCTGCTTCTATTTTACTCAGAATGTATGTGAACGCTCATAAACAGATTTCCCAGCCTTGAATACAGGTTCAGATTCATCTCCAGGTATGGCAGGGAGAGACCCCCTGTCTGAAATCCTGGAGAGCTGCTGCCAGTCAGTGTAGATAATACTGAGCTAGATAAAGCCTTAAATACTGTAGATAATACTGACCTATAAAGCCTTATATGGCCCAGGACCACAATACCTCAAGACCACCTCTGTCCATATCAGTCTACCTGGACCCTATGATCATCATATGAGGCCTCCTTCTCCGAAGGGTGGCAACACAAGAACAGGCCTTTTCTGTTTGTGGAATCCTTGCTTAGCACCTTCGTTATACACCATTTAAGCGTCAGGTGAAAATATTCCTCTTCAACCAGGCCTTCGGCTGACTAATATCCTTATATCTTTTTAAAAGTGATTGTGGGAGGAGTGGGGGGAGGAGTGGAGGTTATTGTTTTGCTTTTCTTCTTGTTCTTGCATTTTGTGTTTTAGCCTGTATTTTTATACTATGAAACACCCTGAGATCTATGGATGAAGGTTGGTATATATTATATACCATATTTTTTGCTCTATAAGACTCACTTTTTCCCTCCTAAAAAGTAAGGGGAAATGTGTGTGCGTCTTATGGAGCGAATGCAGGCTGCACAGCTATCCTAGAAGCCAGAACATCAAGAGGGATTGCTGCTTTCACTGCGCAGCGATCCCTCTTGCTGTTCTGGCTTCTGAGATTCAGACTATTTTTTTTTCTTGTTTTCCTCCTCCAAAAACTAAGTGCGTCTTAGAGAGCAAAAAATACAGTATTTATTAAATTAAATAAAACAAAACCCCCACCTTCTTATTCTAATAAATAAATGAATAGACGGACCAATGGACTTGGTAAAAAAACCAGCTTCCCGCAGCCCATGTTCTGTCAATACTGGTCTGCCCATTCAGACTTCCCAGTGCAGGTCTTGCTTCTCCTTCCCTCCCATGTTTCTTGAGAAGAATGATGGTAGCGGCTTAGTCGGTACCATCGGTAGAGCATGGAACTCTTAATTCCAGGGCTGTGGGTTTGAGTGCCCCACCTTTGGCAAAGGATTCCTGCATTGCAGGGGTTGGATTAGATGACCCTCGTGGTCACCTCCAACTCTACAATTCTATGGCACGTCTGCAACAGAGAGGAGAGGGAATTATTTTCTCTGAGCATTCAGCACTATTGTCTTCTTGAGACAGGAGAACCAACCAGCTGGGCTCTTTATTTATATCAGCGCAGCAGATGGAGGGACCCTGGCGTAGACAGACTCTCTTGCTGCTCCAGTGTTGCATCTCTTCCATTCACCAGATCTGCCACCTAGAGAAAAGTTTCTGGGTGGGGAAAAAAAACAAAACAAAACCCAGCGATCTGCTCAGAGCCGCCCACACCGAACTTCCGGCACAGCAGAAAGAGAGAAAGGAAAGAAGAGGATTGTGTGCCCTTCCTTGACCCTGTGAGCTTGCCTCCCCATTTCTCTCGGTGAAGTTACAGACCCTCTCGCACAGTTGGTGCACTTTGCTGCAAAAGAGGGGCGGGCGGGTGGGCAGGGTGACGCTCCAGCCCCCCCTTCTCCTTTCCCTGCTGGCAGCCAAATAACACTTCTTGTCTCCAAGTAATGTTGGTGGTGTATAATTTAGGAGCTATAAATAGATGGATGTTATTAAGAAAAGAAGAAGACGACGATGGAGAAGAAAAAGTCGCACAAATATTCACATGGGCCCTCCTCTTCTCTGGCCTTTCCAGGCATATACAGAATCATCGGGGGGGGGGGTCACATACTTGAAATGTAATCCCTCCCCACCGCTGGGATTGTGCCCCTCCCTTTCCCTTGCTATTCTCCGCCTTCCCTTCCTCAATCTGCGCCTGCCAGCCTTCTTCTGCATGTGCTTTTTCTCTTTTCCCAGCCATCTGTCACAACCCACCTGTTTCTTCTCCTCCCCTTTACTTCCTGCCTGCCTCGCTATCTTCCACTTTCTGTCCTTCGTGATCTTTACCAGTTGCATGTGAAGCTCCCACTTGATTTTTTTTCTCCTTTGAAGGAGAAGCGTGAAAGGTACAGATGCACCCAGCAGAGAAAAACAAAGGGGAAGGGAAATATTAAAGAGAAAGTCCTGGTGCCTGAGAGGCTTTTAAAAGGCTTGCAAGTTCTGAAGACAAGCAGTGGTGTCGCTAGGGGTGGGCGTGTGAAGTTTGGGCAATCCCCCCCCCCCTGAGTAGGTGGGTAGATTGACTTTGGGGAAACTGAATTAGGGGGTGATCTTGGCTACCGGGGAGGATATTGATTTAGTAGAAATGAATTATTTTAAGGTCATCTAGCTATGATTTGGGGGTAATTAATGGGGATAACTGAAGAGCTGTTACTTCAGTTACTTCCACAAATGGAAGATGAACTGATTTGGGGTGAACTGCAGTGGGATGCAAATTAACTGGATTTACCTGGGGTAATCTGGATGTGAAAATAATATCCTTGTCTTCTGTGATGTTTAAATTCATTTTTTTATCAATACATATACAGTACATTAACACACGCAAGTGTTATGCAAATATGTGCATATGGTCCTGTGCCCTTAAGTCTCTTAAGTACCCAGCATTGCCCCTGAGGACAAGACTGACTTAATTCCTCTTCCTGGCATCCAGATCAGATACAAAGGCTGCAGAGAAGCAGGAATTTTAGGACATGAATCTTTTCATACCGCTGAATGACAGGCTATATCTGTCAAAATTGTTCCTGCTGTGCAATGAGTTAAAGGTCCAGGAGTCCTCTTATACAATTGGTCACCCTGTGTTAGCCGAAATAACAAAATGGGTGTGGAGCTTAATATAGAGGCTTCTGATAAGCAAAAATAAAAAATAAAAATGATGAGAAGGCCTTAAGCAATCCTCCTAAGACCTGTCAAGGGTAGGACAGATAATTCCAAGGTGAAGGCTGGAATTGATTTGACATTAGTATGAACACACCTAGGGCTAACTCAGGAGACAGCTTTATGCAGTGGGTCTATTGTGAGGTTGGTTGTTTCTTTACACAGAGGTCAGATCAGGTGTGCCAACCTGAATAGAATATTGGAGGGGGGGAGATAAGCCCTGTCCCACGTTGTGGCATGTACACAACATTTGAGTGAGAATGCCCATCAACAGGGTGTCAAGTATTTTATTGGAGGGTCGAAGGGACCTCAGCCCCCAAGGAGTTGGCTCCTATGCGCCAGATGTATGAATGTCCCAGCCCATCCCAGGGTGTCAAGTATTTTATTGGAGGGTCGAAGGGACCTCAGCCCCCAAGGAGTTGGCTCCTATGCGCCAGATGTATGAATGTCCCGGCCCATCCCTGAAATATGCCAAGATAATATCTCAGCCCTTGGTCTCCTGGAAAACATTTTGGAATGCAAATTGAATTGGGAAGTGAAGAGTTAGGATCCAGACAGATTAGCACATGAGAATTACATTGCTGAATGAGGTTGAAGGACCATCTCACCCAGCACTCTCTGTCCAAGGGTGGCCAGCAGGTGTCCCAGATGTTGTTGGACTACAACTCCCATTATTAATCCCCATTGGGGATGATGGGTGTTGTAATACAACACCTGGGACCCAAGTTCAAAGAATATGGTCCTACACAGTACACAAGCAAAGTGTGATGGCCAAATATTGAAGCTAAACAACTCGGTGTGTGTGTGCTTAGCTCAGTTCCATAGTGAACTACCATAGGTCTATGTTTGATCTATGTTTTTTCCTAATTATTTTTAAAAGTTATTAATGCTAGTGGTCTTCACACACACACACACACACACACAGATGTCAATGAATTCTTTAAGTGGATTGTGCACTGCATGTAGAAGAACTTTCTTTCGTTTTCCCTCTGCAACAACTGCCAAAGAGAGTTATAGGATGACGCCAAGTTCTATTATTCTGAGAGAGAACAATTTTTCTCTGTTCATTCTTTCCAAACATATGTCAGAATTGGTTTGGAGTAAAAAGCAACAACTGATCATAATGGCAAAGAGCAAATTTGTGATTTCTTTTCCAATGAGCTACCCAACCCTCTGCCCAAAGGATCCTGTCAATCAGGCCTAAGTATCTTTCTAACACTAATTGCCTATCCCAGATCTACCTAGGCTAGTGTCATCAGCCAGCTTCCCTCCTAATTGCAAGGAAAAAAGTGGTTCTTGCAAACTTAGTGGGGAACAGAAAGATCATCCCAAATGGAAGGTTAATGATGTACCACCTTCTGGCAAATGAACTAATGGAAGAGTTGTGTATCTGTACCTGCACAGCCATCCTTGAACACAGAGAAACCTGAAAGGGAAGCTGGAGATATTATAAACCTCAGCCACAGCAGCAATTTCAAGCAAATATTGTCTATTAATTAATCTGTTGAACAGGAGTCAGGAGATTGTGTTTGGATCTCCCACCCCCTTAGTAATGGTCACCACAGATGCCGTGATTTCTAACGTCACACAAATACTTCAGCTTCTGGAGAAAACCCTCACTTATGCAAATAAAATGAAATGAAATAAAGGTGTCAGCATTCATTTTTAGCACTAAAAAAAAAAAGCAGAACATGTTTTCATAACACACATCCTGTCATCAAACAGCCGAGACAAGCTACCTGCCAATTGACATCCTGTAGCGTTTTCTGGAATGTAAGGTGTTCTGTATTTGAGACGACTTGTCAAATAAAGAAAAATGTGTATTTAATATGACAAATAACTTACGCTGCTTTTTTCTCCATATTTTTTTAAAAAAGCTTGGTGAGTCTGCCTTTTCCCTGCATTGCATACTGTGAAATAAGCACTTCTGAAATGGTGAGCAGCAATTATTGCCCCACAGATGGCTCAAACACGCAATTGCATGGGAGCGAGTGGCCTTATGCTTTCCTTTTTAGACTGTAGAAGGGGGGGGGGGGAGAGATGTGCCTTTTGCATCTGAAATAGGAACACTGGTTTTTGTGTGTGTGTTTGTTTCCTTCTTCCCCAAGATGTGCCAAGCACACTTTAAGAAGGATGGGAAACAGAAGACTCTGGACCCGTTCAGAGAGACCTTTTCCCTGACTGCACTTCTCATGAGCATGCCCCCCACCCCACATTTGCATTCAAACCCCCCCCCCCCTTTCTGAAGAAGCGTGATTGCATTTTCTGGCACAGGAAAAGCAATTGTCCCATGCAATCAGGTGTACTGCAGAGGGAAATCGCGTATGTGAGTAAGTGAACAAGCGGAGAGGAGCTAGCGAGATGAGAAGGGAACAGCTCAAGGTTGTGGGCAGCAGCGGTGAGGCCTCCGGAATGTTCAATGAGCCCCGCCGTGGCCCCCAGGGACCTTCCTGGGCGAGGCGAGAGAACGGAGAACAGTCACTGGACTGGAATGTATGATCAACAAAGCTGGGGGATCGGAATAGAATAGATAATGAAAGGAGCCCGGCTAGCGGGAAGGAGGAGCAGGATCTGAGGCCGCTGTAGCCCACAGAGCATTTACACTGAAGCAGGCACGCCACCGAATTAAGCCACAGGCATGCTGCTTGCAGATCGCGACAAGAAGGGTCTCCTGTTAGGTGCAGGAGGTAACTGGAGGCAGAGAAAGGACAGAGTGGTTTCAGGAATTCTGGGCAGAGTGTCCCTGAGCATGTGCAGAGTAGTTTCCCCCTTTGCTTTAGGAAACAGTTTCTCCTTTTGTTTTATTTAAAAGCACAGATCAACGAATGTAATCCCAAGGTTATAGGAAGCAGCGAAATGGCATCGGGAATATTGCATGGGTGCAATTCTTAAAGGTGTCCTGCAGGGGTTACCTTGTGAGAGGTTTTCTTGTCAGGTGGCTAAACCAGCAGCACCAGATGAAAACGCCCCCCCCCTGCTGCAACCAGCTCTTGTTACAGACACACGTTGTACCTTTTAGCAAGAATAAGGAGGAGATGGAGCTTGCATCTCTCTGGCCGGTTCAGGATAGGAAATCTCTATACGTAGCAGGAATTCTTCGTGCATATGTGTATGTGTGTGTGAGAGAGAAAGCGCATACATGTGTCTGAGTGGTGTGATGTGTGCATATGTATGGCAGCCGCATGAAGTCTACGGAAAATCCTACAGGATTCTATGGAAAACAAACTACTGCAAAACTCTGACAGGCACTTGAAGGGAGCTGCGTTTTGGAGGGGACAGGTAGAAAGTGTCATTGTCTCTCTTGCAGGGATGGACAGGAACAGTAGGAGTCAGTCACAGAGAGCATGATTCTCTGTTCCTCTGCTTTCTGTTTATGCTGATGGAATTTACAGCAATTGGCTATGATCTTTGCTTTTGGCACACACAAAACCTCTTCAATGCAGTAAGTGCAGTATCATATTTATCATCGCCAAGGGGAAAGGTGTAAAATGTACATTTCCCTTCTGTTCCAACCCCGTGGATAAGCAGTATACATTTTCTTGCTTCCGGAAGCTCTCTGCCATTAAGCGCAAGCGCATAGTTCTTAAGCATCTGGATCCTGGCTGTTCAAAGGTACCGTGCATGTGATTTCAGGAGTGGATGAGAATCCTTTATTGTGGGAATGTTGTGGTAGGTAACCATAACTAGAGGAGTAATGTCCAATAACATTTCTCATAAAAGTACTGCTGCAAGAGACAGGTGTTTCTGCGTAGCTCTAAAAAGACATTGTATCCTGTCAAAATCCTTCTAGCTTCCATCAAAATCCCTACAGATGTTTCTCTGTCTAAATTTTCCTCTATGTTACTTAAGGTGAAATTTAATGGCAATTGTAGCTCTAAACAATTTAGACCCAGTCAGGCTTCCGCCTTTCTGCTCTCTCAGGACAGACTTATTGGCTTTTATTATACCACAGAGGTTGCTTCCAGTTGACCCATTTAATGAGCATCCATCCTGATTGGTTTGCAGAGACATTAGATAACACAGTGTTAAGCAAGAGTTATTCGATAGTTTCCAGTGCATTTCCTTGTCACTTTCCTTACTGCAAGAAGTCTGACAGGACCTTCACATCAGCTTCAGTTGTGCAGCCTGAATGTGACTGGATTAGAGATGGGAAGGCCTGGAAAAAACCCGGAAAAAATGGGGAAAAAACACCAGTCCCTCCCCCCTCCTCCCCCCCCCCAAAGCCATTTTTTTCCTGGAAAAATTGAAAAAAATAGTTTGAATATTCCACACACTTTTTTTTCAACTTTTCCTGAAAAAAATGGCTTTGGGAAAAAACAGAAAAAACTCTGGCTCCCCCCACCCCACCATTTTTCTGTCCCCCCCCCCACAGGCAGGCCTTCTAGCACCCACACTTTGGAGCTCCCTGCTGACACCAGGCAAGTGCTCTCACTATACTCTTTCCAGCAACTGCTCAAAACATTTTTGTTAGGGCCAGCCTATCTGAACACATAGAAGCTGCATGTGATTTACTTCCTTTTAACCACTGCTGACTTTAACCATCTTTTGAATACTCTTAAATACCTGCTTTTAACTGTGTTTTATCCATCATTTCAATGTTATGTTGTATATTTTTGTAAACTGCTTAGAAGCTCTCTTACCAGCATGCGGTTTATTAAATTTCTAAATGGTTCTTCATCCAAGATCACTGAGGGTTGGCCTGGCCATTGCTAGTGGCTTCTCACCCTGGTCTGAACTGAATCACAGACTGCTCTTTGCAGCAACAACCCCCTATCCCTTAACACCAGCAGCCCACCAAAATATCAGCCTTACTACCAAATTGACAGCTGGACTTGGGCAACACGGCCTTGTCTGATTAGCCCCAGGCAGCAGCAGGAGCGGATGTAAGGAAAGAGCACCGTTGGCTGTGTTCTTGTGCCCATGCTGTTCTTCAGAGCCGTGTCAGGAGCAGCTGCCTCATTGTGCGCAGCAGCGGGAAGCGACTTTTGAAAAGGCCATTCCCCAATCAGTGGCATCTTATTTTCCAGGTTTGGATTGTGTGTTCCTGGGGGAGTATAGTGAGTGGGTTTTTTAAAACCATTTCCTGGAGGCTTGTAGGTTTTTCACAGCAGGCACACTTGAGCCTTCCCCTCTCCTACTCCTAATTTATCACTCTTCATTAATGCTGCTTTTAACTCCTGGAATCGAAGCTCAAGCTCCTACATTTTAATGTAGGACAAAGGATGGGTTTTTCCTAAACATCTGTTCTTGTCTGCAGACTTTTCCCTTTTCCTTCTGCAATGCCCATCTCACTGACTTTGATAAGAAGCAAGTTACTTTTTTATTGGTTCTTCTATTAAAAGCACAAACAATTCCCATATATTATCTTTCTATATACATTAAATGTAAGGCTGTCGTCACACAGCCCCATTGGAGAATCTGGAGAGCCGCATCACAATCCTGGATTTGCATCAAGTCATGGGGGGGGGGGGAGAGAAGGCAGGTTTTAAAAGGACAGTTTTAAACAACACAGAGGAACTGTGAGGGGATGGTGGGTTTGGGTGAAGTGTTGGCAAGCAACAAAATTGGATGGGAGGCCACATGTTGAGATTCCTGCTTTGTAGGTGGGGGGGAGGCTGGATTATGTGACTTTTGAGATCCCTTCCAACTCTACAATTCTATGGATCAATTAAAAACACAAGCAGGGCTGTGTTTTTAAAATTCAGGTTTCTTAAAGTAACCAGATATATACACCAGCACATACAACCGTATTCAAATACCTAGGGTATAAATTCTTATAAAATGATGTCACATAAATACAATACTGCATCGGGCTTGATTCTTTTTTCTATATGATGTGCCCAGTAAATCCATCATGCCCCAAAACAACACCCCAGCCTCCTTCTAGTGTTGTTGCTTTTTAAAGACACTTAAAAGGAGTAATTATTGCATACTATCTCCACCTTAGGCATTATTATTATTATTTTTTGTAATCCTGGAATTTGCAGGTGCAACAGTAGTAAAAAAATAACACATACAGTATATGAAATTGTTTTTATACATGCAATTGTTTTAGCTGTTTTGTATATGCAACCATTTTAAATATGTTTTTATTGTATTATGAAACCGCTGTGAGATGCTTCATAGGAAGCGATTGATGGATGCAATAAATAAATAACAACCAAGCATTAGCTATTAAAGTATTTAAATCTGTCAACATGATTGATTCAGCCTGGCACGCCCTGCATTCACTGACCACCTCGGCATCAGTGGCGACACTAGCAGCCCTTGGCAGCATATTGAAGCACTCGGGAAACAAAAAGGCGCACTCTATAGTCTGCCCCAATGTTTCCTGAGCACGTGGCTGTTGCTTGGGAAAACTGGAGCAGATTGGAACATTAGCAGCTGAAACCAATGGCTCTTGCTTTTGAGTAGACATGCATAGGGCTGCACTGCAAGTGATGCAGCAGTTGTGCATATCTTGGTTATTTAAAATATAGAAACTTGTTTGGACTGAACCTTTCGGCTCAGGTGCTTGTCACAACACTGTGACAGCGTTGGTGGCTCTTTTGCCTCTGCAGCTACCTGCACCCTTCCTTCAATGTAAAGAGGAGCCTCCAGCTGCTTTCACTGCTAGGATTGCGATATTCAAGAACAATCTTCCTGCAGCTAATCAGGCAGGAGTCTCTGACATGAGAGAACGTGCACTGCTTGGAAGCAGAAGGGCAAAAGTCTCTCCACACTTTTTTTTTTACCCTGCAGATGATAAATATGAGATTGCACTCACTGCATTAAATATGTTCCTCTGCTTCAAAAGTGATTGTGGAACCAAGGGGACCAGCAGTGTAGTATATCAGTGTTCTAGAGGAAATCTGGTGGTCTAACATGGCTTTGAAAGTATGGCAGAGGAGAGGGTAAGAGATCAGCTTTCCGAGGAAACAAAGACGATTCATGTAAGAGGACACTTGTTTCTAGAACTGCAGCTCACCCTGAAAAAGAAGAACAAGGCCTAAACATTGCAACCCAAATTGGGACATCTCTGACAGAAGCTTGGACGCAAGAGGTGCAGTTCAAATTGTACCTCCTCTGCAGAAAGCGCCAATGAAAATGCAGACAAATGTTTACAGCAGCCAGGAAAGCAAGCAAAACAAAAACCACAGACCCAGCATATTCAAGACTCAGCAAAACCACCACTGCCCCATCAAGACTCTAAACAGCATCTTGCAGGTTATGCAAGATGTCCTGCAAAGGCAGCTCGGTGCAATTAGTGTAAGCATCCCCTTTGCCAAGAACAATCAGTCCAACCCACAAGCAATTCAAGACTCAGATGTTCAGGGTTCAGTGTCGTTCGGCATATAATGCAGGGGGTGGGTTGTGCATGTCACTCTGTTTCTGCTCCAGCCTCAGGAAAGTGGCCTGCTGATTCCCAGGTGTCGGAAAAGGTTATTTATGTATGGCACTACTGCAGCTCATGTTTTGTTAGCCCCCAAATGGAAAATGAGCAAAGTCCTGACTAAAGAAGTTTGGCAACTTAAACTGATGGAATATGTGCAGCTTGTGAACCTAACATATAGAATAAGAGAACAAGAAGAACATATGTTAAAAGAAGATTGAAAAATATTAATTGACTATATGGAATAAAATTGTTTTTATTTGAAAACGTGGGCAGCATCCCAGAATTGTCGACCTTTTTTGTTGCTCATTTATTAACAATGCACCTATATACACACTTATATAGTCTCAGATACACGTGGGCAAGCCAAGATCTGACACATCACTCCTGGTCTTAAATTGACCAAGCAAAATGGCATAGCTTAACCTGGCACCCAAATGAGAAAAAAATGCTGAATTTAAGCTGATATACCTCAGTCAGTAAAGCAGGAGACTCTTACATCTCAGAGTTGTGGTTTCAAGCCCCATGTTGGGCAAAAGATTCCTGCATTGGAGGGGGCTGGACCGGATGACCCTGGTGGTTCCCTTCCAACTCCGTGAATGGTTCTGTTATTCTGTTGTATCTGAAGGACTGTTCACAAGGAAGATGGAGCAAATTGGTTTTGTGAGAGATGCTTGTCCTGTGATTGCTTGCCCTGGAGGGGGTTGGTCTAGAGTCCAGTTCTGTGGTACTATGATTAAAATACTCCATGAAATAAATAAACGGGTTTCTCTGTGGCAGTCACTGGAAAGGGCTCCAGGGGCGGCATTCCCATTCCAAGTTTGGTATGTGCCCTGTAGCCCAAGCCCCAATCACCAGGCGAGACCCGGTGAGCCGAAGGAGCGCTCCGCTGTGGCCAGGAGAGCTTGAGTACGTGACTGCAGGCCTGAGGGATCTAGGCAGGTGGAGGCGCGCGCAGGCCTCCCTTGCTCAGCCTCGGACTCTGGGCAGGAGCCCAAGGCGACGGAGGCAAGGCCGGTCTGTGCGCCTAGTGGGAAGCGCGCAGCCTCTAGGCAGCCTAGCTGCGCCTCGACGCCTCCTGCTTGGCGCTCCTAGGCAGCAGCAGCCGGAGCCCGAGGCAGCGGCGGGCGGCTGCAAGGCCGGGCGCGCAAAAATACAAGCATTGCTGCGTTAGTCGAGGCAAGCCGAGGCGACTGTTGAAGCCGGCCAACGAAGCCTCGTGAGTAGCGCGCTGCTGGGCTGGCCCTACACTAATAACATGCAGGGGGCGGATCCGGGCAGCCGCCTCAGCGCCTGCGCTGCTGAATAAGCAGAGAGGGAGCCGTCCGCAGAAGAGCGCTGCCTGCCTGCAGCTAGGCTCTCTCGGCTCTTCCCGGATGACTCCGCTCAACTCCGGCTTCCCCGTGGCGCCCTCGGCAGCGGGGAGCGCCCTGATGCAGCGCGCCAGCTGCACCACTGGTTAGAGACGGGCCCGTATTCTGCATTGTCCATTAGGAGCCTTGGAAGATATTTCGCTAGGGTGTGATGGCGGCCACTCCCATTCTGTGTGAACTTGGCAGTGGACTCTTACTTGAATACTGGCAATGGGATAGCATCCTGCACGGCACTCGAGGGAAGCAGGCTAGCTAGTTTAAGCTGTGTGTATATCAGGCATGGCATGCACAGCTCTGCTCTCCAATGGGCAAAGGGCTATGAGGGAATGGCCGGACAAAAGTAATCACCCGGCCTAAAGGTAGAGCTGATAATATGAAAGCCTTAGTTGTTGATAACTTTGCACTGTCTAATCCTCAATTATCTACAACCTACCTGAGTGATGCTTCTGATTGGAGAACTGCAGTTGTACATGTTCAGGTGGTTTTAGCGTGATTGGTTCCCCTGCATTGGGAGCAGAGAGGCTGCTCGGTAAGCACTTGCCTGACTGGGGGCTCTGACAGGGTCCTAGAGTCCTCCTGCTTCCTTTCCATCAGAGCCTCACGCCTCCTTTCCAAAGCCCACATGGCGCAAGTGCCAAATTCTGACCTAGCTCAGGGCGCCATAGTACCCGTCCACCCCTGCCAGCTACATAAAGGTGGTGTCACATTTGCTTCAGGGACACTCATAGAGAAAATGTCTAACAGCTGAAGAGGTGGAAACTTGTACGTGGGGCTCTGCCTTCAAACACCACATCAGCATCTTTCTCCCTGGAAAATTGTTGCCATGCTGGCATTCTTAGAAGCTGTCCTGTTGCGGCTCCTGCACCACTGACTCCCCAGTGAAAGAAAGTGGTGCTGAGAAGAGGTAAGAAAGAGACACTGGAAAACGGGCCCTTTGCCATTTCCTCAGGGAGAATGCACTGCGAGTAATTCGGATAGGGGCCACAGTTGCCAGCGGGCCTTGCGTTACGCAGCCTGATGGAATAGAACAGCATCTGTTCCTTTCGTCTTCACTGTTCCAGGCCCTGTGACATTTTGGTTCGTCTGGAAAACCTCGGAGCTAGAATCATACACCCAAATAATTATTCCATGACTTGAAAATGATCTCCCTCACCCCCCTTTTCTTGAAATGTGTGTTTTAATATCAAATTATTTATAACCCAGCCTCGCGGTCAGGCTTTTAATGAAAGAGCTGCCAGAGCCTTTTAAAAGCTTTGCATTCACTCGACTGGCTATATTATGCTGAGTAAGGGCCTCAGGGGTTTTAGCAGAAAGAAGGGGTGGGGGTGGGAACTCTTCTATTGCTTGTATAAATTTTCCCTCTCCGCTTCCCACCCCACAGTCCACGTGTATTCTCTCTTCAGCTCTCTCTTCAGCTTTCTCTCCTCTCTTTCTCTCCCACCTTATTTTTCTCTTTCCATGCAGGTCTGGCATCCACAGTCAGCATGCTTGGGAATCTGCCAAGGTCCCACAACCCAGCAGGGAGGGAGCCCATGGACAAGAGCCGGTGGGGGAGGGGGAGGGGGAGGGGGAGACGACGGGTGTCTTGCCCAAGGGCCCTTCAAAGCCCAGAATTGCAAATCTCATTCCCTCCCCTTATCTCACTGCTTCCCCCACTTCCAAATTTTCACTTTATGAGCTTGTTTGGAATAGAAATGCCGCTGGAATTGATGTATACACATTAATTGATGATTAAACATGGTTTCCTCAACGCAATATGGATTTTTCTATCCATAAGAATATGTAGAGGGCAAATTTATATGGAGGGGGTGGGGAATCCTCCCCTCTTCTAATTTCATCAGGCAATTTTTGGATGCTTCAGAGATATAACTTTTAATTCTACAGTAGAAGATAACGAATCATTCTCTCCCTACCTTTCCCCCTTTCTATTCCATTTTTTATTCTAAAATATAAACAAACTGCTGCAGAAACTTTCTGCAACTGATGGTGGAGGAGGCTGCTACCACTCATCTGCTGATCAAGCAGAACATAAGTGCAGGGCTTGGGGGTACCGGTACTTGTTTCCCCCCACCATAAATGGCCAGCAGAGGGGGGCTGTTCTGCCTTTGGACCCCAGTGTGGGGCAGGGAGATGTAACCTTTTCCTAACCCATTGCTCTGATTTGGATCAAGAGACCTGTAGGGGCAATTTGCATTGCTACCCCATTCTCATTCACTTCTATGGCAACTCCCCCCCCCAAAAAAAACCCCCCTAGGGTCTTGATCTGCACAGGGGGCCCATACTGGTAATTTGTGTTTTTAAAACCACTTAAGAGCACAGATCTGGGACAAACAGATTGCCTGGATTGGCCCTGATTGTTCTGGAATCGTAGGAGACACCAGAGTAGGTAGCTGCCATTGTTGCTGTCAAATCACATTTGATTTTAAACTCAGCCAAATGCATGAGACAGGCTAAGCAGACACGGCCCTCTTAAGAAATATGTCATGGAGTGGTCCCCATAGACAGGACTGGTATCTGTCACTCTGCTGAATGCAACAAATATGAAAACAACAACCCAGATTCCTTCCCACTGGCATAATTTGGAAATGACATCACTGAAACCAAGGGAGGCTCCCCACGTTTATGCCAGTGACAGATTTTAGTCATTTAGGATTTGTCTTTGGCAGAAGGTTTCATATTTGTTTTTTGCCTGACACTGATTGTCATCAAAGTGTTTTTCTGCTCCCCCCTCCCAGATGAAACAGGGGGCCTCTTCAACAATTAGAAGTGTGACAGATCAAAGTGGGGACAGCATGTAGAAACACCCTGTCTGCCCCCAACGGCATTTGCACAGCTCATTCTTCAGCAGGCTTACATAGGAGGCAGAGCCGTTCAGTTCAGTGGGGCTTCCTTAGAAGTAAATGAGCACAGGATTGTAGCCTTAATGCTGAACTTATTCCCGCAGTTTCTTAGTGCCCTCTCCGGAGTGCCACAAATAGTGATTTATGGCAGCATTATGGTTCTTTATCTTTCCAGTTTGGAGACACATTGATTTATCCCTTTCCTTCCCCTCTTCCCAATTCCAATATATTGCAAGATTTCAAGGCAAGGGAGGTTACAAAATATAAGCTTAATGTTTGGTGGTTGTTCATATCGTATGCCAGGGTAGCACAATCCTTTTGGAACTAAGATATTGATGGTCTCCTTCCTTGCACTGCTCCTTATTTACTCTGGCATTCGGGACAGGCAAAAGGAAGCACTTCCTCACATAGCACATAGCTAATTTGGAGCTATTGCAGTGATGACCACCAGCCTGGAGGACTTCAAAAGGAGTTCAAACAGATTCATAGAGGAGAAGACTTTCAATGGCTACTGACCATGCTGGCTATGCACTGCTTCCAGTTCTGGAAGTGGTATTCCAGTTTCTGGGCAACATGAGTGGGGAAAGTGATGTTAGAGTCATGTCCTTCTTGCTGGCTTCATGGAGGCATCTATCTGGTTGTCCACTGTGTGAACACAGTGCTGGACTGGATGGGCCTTTCGTCGGATCCACTAGGGCTCTCCTTATGCACTTACGGCATTGATTAGAATGAAGCATTTACTGGTTCTAAATTCAGGGTTGGCTGCATTTTGCTATTTTATTGGAATCCCTCTGGTCTGCTGACGTGTTTCACATTTACTGTGCAAGTTGTGTGATTTTTTAAAACTTATTTGTGTCTCAAGTATGCTATCTTGCTTAGGAACATAAGATGTCTCTTGCTGAATGAGATCAAAGTCTACTTGGGTTGATTTTACATTAGCCATTTTCTTTAGAATTGCTTTCCCCCCCTCACTTACTTTTTACCAGGAGTCCAAATGATGGAATTGAGAAATCAATGTACCCTAGTGTTTTCTGTGGTATCCTCCCCTGTTTTTTAAGACTTTAAAAAGGAAGGAAGAAATGCAATTGCTGTGGCATCCAGTCCAGTGTGGATTGGCAAAGTGTGGTTGAAGCTCATTTTATTGCTTTCTGATAAGGGTTGCAGTGAGACTGCTGATAAATAGGCTGTTAATTCCTCTTATTGTTCCCATAGGATGGGTAATTATTGATTTTTCTCTCTTGATCCTTTTCTTTTCATAATATAATAGTGCTATTTTGTTATATAAAAGAAAACAAGAAAACAATGAGAATGCATTAGTTATTAATATGTCTCACCCCACTCCTGCCCCTTACAGGAACAGGAAGTGATAGCAATAAATTAAGAGAATTTATTCAAAAGGGAATTAATAGGCTATTCATCATCAACACTGCCGTAGTGTTCATAGGGAAGCAATAAAATGAGCACAACTAGCAAGCAGGAAGCTTTCAATTAATGTTGGAAAGGATCTTTGTTGAATGTATCTTCCTTCTGATTAAACATTGCAAAAGGATTTGGGCCATTGCTGAGCACATTTCTAGATAATTTAGTGTTGTATTAAGTGGTATATCAGGCCTGCTTCAGCACTGTTGCTCACCCATGCTCTTTTTATTTTATTTTTCTGGGCCTGGCGATGTGCTAAACTGGTTACTTGCAGCTGCTTCCATACTCATTACCCCAATTGCTCAGGGCCCAACTACAAACAGAGCACCTGATTGTGACATTGGTTGGGTTGTTGCCTCTTTCTGCGCTGCCAGTTCATCCTGGTTGTCTTGTAAGCTTGCAGGGGATGTGTCAAGATGGTGCAGTATAAAAAGCAAATAGAGCTTTATAACTGTGGCAGATAAAGAGATGCTAATATATATTAAGTTTTAAGCAAAACAATGGCAACTTTGCCATCCAGCAATCCTTTAAGGTCCAGAAGTGAGAACTAACCACAAGATTTGCTTCAAAACCTGGTTTGGTGCTTTGGAAAACAGGCTGCCTTAGTCCAAAGAGGTCTAAGTCTGAGTCTGCTTTTAAAAGATGGAGCCCTGTTCTTCCTCCACTGTGATGTGGAGAGCAAAATGTTTATAGTCCCCCACCCTGCTTTGGATGGATGAAATTTGCAGGCATAGTTAACCAGAGTGGAAATAACCTGCCAAATCACAGGCAAATGTATCTAGGGGTTTCTGTGTTGGACACCTTTAAAATATGTCTCTCCCAACCCCGAAGGACCTGCCCACAACTTCGAATTATTTTGGCAGAAGTGGGTAAAATTTGCAGGGATGGATTCTGCCAAATTTCTGAAGGATATCTCTAGTGCTTTTCAGACAAAGGTAGCCTTTGCGGGGGGTATGTGTGTGTGAAAATATTTTGCTTAATCTCCTCCTGTGCTTTGTGAGCTTTTGTTAGGAAAATAGGAGACATGAGATAGGTGCCCCTAGGTAAACAAAAAACAAGAAACCCTGCAAAATGGGAGACAAATAGGGAGCTTTGGTCTAGATATAGTACTTCTAAACTTATTTGCTTTCCTCCTCGTGGTTTCATTTGTGGACATGGGTTCAATGGCATTAGGTAGGTAGTCATAGGTGGTATTACGCAGAGCAGCAACAAGGTGTTTTTATTTGAGGAGTAGACTTTTATGGGCATTGGAAACTTCCGTCTCATAGTCCCATACTTCTCTCACTACAAATCTTCCATGCCTTCTCTGATTTGGTGTGTGTGTGTAATGATTGGAAGGAAAAGACAGGATATAAATAAGAGAGTGGGTTGGAATGATGAGTGGTAAGCAGCCTCCAAAAGAACTCTTTAATGTTGCTATTGCTCTTCCTCAGAAGAAACTGCAAAGTACGAAACCAATATGCTATCTTATTTCTGGCAATGTCCGCTCCCCCCCTCCGCACTGGGATCAGAGAAGCCAGGTAAATCATTTCATCTGATTATCATTCCCCTCTTTCAATTCTCCTCACCCCAACATTTGTTGAACCTCAACTCATACTCACCCAGCCTGACTTTTTCTGTTAGGTTATGGGTGAACATATCAGACGACACAGTGATTCTTCAAACAGCTCTTGTTTATTCACAGGCCAGAACAGAACTGAACTGAAGAGTTCAGCCAGCCTGCTTATATAGAGCTCCACTAGAACGCAACAGTAACCATTTTCTGTAACTATACAATCACTGAACGTCACTTTCGATCCCTTATTTGCATATGTGGACCTGAACTATCCACAGTATCCCCCTGCTAGCCCAGGGTGAGAACTTCAGTACATAACATTTTCCTTACATGGTAAGCTTAGAGATACTAGCTTCACTTCCCCAGACACTTATCTGCAGGGTGGTGCTGTTTTGTATCCAAGGCATTTTAGCGGGGCCCTGCTTCGACTCAGGGTACCCTATGCAGATCCTTCATCTCAAATAGTCTCTGAAGAGTCTCCAAAGCCCCACACTTTGTCCCTGGCCGTGGGCTTGTCCCTATCCCAGGGTCCTTTCCATCTCTTTATTCCTCAGGCAATTTCAAGGACTGTTGTCTTTCTCTATGGAGATACACACACACACACACACACACACACAGACCGTGACCCACGAAAGGAATAAGGAATAAACTAATTAATTCCAGGCCACAGAAGTGGAAAGAAAGCAAACACTCTGCAATTAATCAGGATAGCTTGAGCCCGTCTCTTCTATCAGATATGGTAGGAAGTGCTAATTGCAGAAGATAAGACGCACAGCGGGAAGCACAGTGTTGGCTTCTGTACTAAGAGGTGAGGAGGAGGATGCGTTGCTGCTCAAAATGGTACAATATAAAGGGGACATAGGCAGATTCCTCATATCATGGCCATTCTGTTGCTTCAAGGGAAAACACAGGTATGATGGGAGAATTCCCATGTGTCAAGTTCCAGGTTTACAGCAAGTACTCTTGTGGCAGAAGCCCAGCATAGGAAAAGACCACATGTTTGGTAAAAAAAAAGAAAAGAAAAATGGTTTACTTACAAACTCTCCAATGGTCAAGTTAATGTGCTTTCCCATACATCAGTCAGAAAAGTTGCACAGGCAGTAAAACTTGGCACAGTTGTAAAGCAGTGAAAGTTAAATAATTCAGTGTCCTATAAAGGTTCCTTCTAGGCAACTGAGGTAACAGGTGTTGGAAAGGTCCTTGTTCTTCTACCTAAGACTCTGAAAAGCCACTGCCAGTCAGAGCAGACAGCACTGGGCTAAATGGACAAATGGCCTGATCTGGTGTAAGGCAGCTTCCAATGTTAACAGGTGGGAGCTAAAGCAGAATGGCAGTCAGTCAGTGGCGAAGCAGAAAATAAATCACTGTGGCATATGCCTAACTCTTTCGTGATGTGGGAGATGACTCTTCCATATCCTTCACGTTTCATTACAGTTCCCAAAACACATTGGCTTTATTTGGCCATGTTGATTATTAATGATAGTCATGTACCCTGAGACTCCTCTAATCATTTTTTATAAAGCACTCAAGGAGTAAATCAATAAAGTAAACCATGCAGCAAACTTAAAGCATTACTTAGTTGAGCTGCTAATAAGAATCAGCTGAGAAGGAGGTTTTAAAAAGCTTCTCATTCTCTTCTTTTTCTGACCCTCTTTCTCTCATGACTGCTTGCTCTTTTTGTTCTAAATCACCACGGAGCTCTTTGAGCTTGCTACACGGTTTGCATGTCAATGGAGAGGATGTGTCTGGATATATGTATCTGTGTGATAGGCCAGAGTCAAGGGCTGGCATGTGGGGGGCATCCATTAAGGGCCCACACCCCAGACACCTGGACCATTGCATCCCACTTGCCTCTTGGTCTGGCTGAGAACAGTGGAGGAAGATTGCTTGCCTGCTCGTTGACTGCCTGGTAAGTGGTCTGGTAAGTGGTATGAATAGTTATTATTTTTGCAAACTGCTTAGAGGCTTTGTTGCAATCAAGCAGGATATATATATTTCTTAAAAGGTGAGGAAGAGGAACAGCAGCAGTAGCTGCTAATGGTGGTGCTGTGGAGCAAGACTCATTGCTGGGAGGAGGCTTATGGAAACTGCTTTCCCAAGGCTCCTTCCAGACCTGCAGCTGGCACTGTCCACAGGGAGGTGCACTGATAGACACATCATGAGATTCAGTTAGATGTTTGCGATTGATCAAAGATGCCTCTCGTCATGCTCTAAAAGGATAAAAATGGCATTGGTCAGAAAATGGAAATAACAATGCCCTTGAAGAACAGGAGGAATACTCAAGCACAGTGCATTTGCCAGCACAAGGTATGGGTTTCTGTACGTTCCATTTCCTCTTCTCCCACTCCAGTGTTCTGCTATAGTTCTTACAATTGCTCTCCTTCTCCCATACAAGTCCATGGAAACCACTAATTTCAAAAAATGGAATATATTTGTTGAGGTGTGCATTAGCTGTGCATATTTCTGAATACTGAGGCAAATCGTGTTGATTCAGGGCAGACTCAAGTTCCTTAGCCTGATCACCTCTTTACAGGGCTAGCTGAGTCAGATCAGGAAGTGCCCAGCCTTCTGTCTAGCTCTGTTGCCTTGTCTTCCTCTCAATAAAGTTATATCACAACCTTTCTTATTTTTAGAGAAATGAAACCAAGCTGACCCAGAGCTTGAGGGGGGAAAGATGTAGTGGAGAAGTGAAGATATTTTGCTTTCGTGGTCTTGCTCTTAAGCACGGTGGTTATTTCCCCAGTGCACTCCAATCACAGTGAGCAGAATGGTTTGCCACATGGGTGGCCATTTTCCTCCAGGTTCTGGCTCTGAGAGTAGTGTAAATGGAGGTGTTAGACAACTGGGATGGCCTGGTTCTTTGCCTTCGTAACAACAATTACAAATCACGACTCCACTTCTCTCTTGTTGTGGACCTCCCCCCCCCCCCCACCTCCGAAAAGCAGTGACTTTCTAGGGTTGTTTTTTAAATATATATATATATATATATATATATATATATATATATGCAGGTTTTGGTGTCCTCGGGTGTCTTCCCGTGTAAAAGTTGGGGTGTCTAGGCGACGTTTCGACGAGGTCTCACTCGTCATCTTCAGGCTGGTGCTTTCGGCTTCTTGTTACTGGAACAGAGCGGGATCTCAATGTTTGAGTTCCTATAAATACTGTAGAGGGGGTGTGGTGTCTAGCCTCCTGGCTAGACACCACACCCCCTCTACAGTATTTATAGGAACTCAAACATTGAGATCCCGCTCTGTTCCAGTAACAAGAAGCCGAAAGCACCAGCCTGAAGATGACGAGTGAGACCTCGTCGAAACGTCGCCTAGACACCCCAACTTTTACACGGGAAGACACCCGAGGACACCAAAACCTGCATTCCTGTACCCGTGAAAATCTACGAAAGCATATATATATATATATATACTGAAGGTAGTATCACTAGCACGCTAGACCCTGGATCTATGGCAGGTTCCTTGTGCCGTGAGTCCTTTCTCAGGTGACCTCCATGTCAGGGTCAGCAAGATTCTGCATGCTCCCCTTGACCTCCTGAAGCAGGCTCCAGTTCCACAGCAGTGACCTCCAAGTGCTTCACTAAAAATATACAAGGTCATAGGTCAGTAGCTGGGTGCTTCATCCCCTTTCATTCATTCTTGAGCACCCAGTGGCATAATATTTAGGAATGCCTACATGTCATCATCTGTCACACAGGCAGGGCTCCCACTGCTGACTCATGGCCCAGCTCCTCCTCCTCCTTGTTGGCAATGCCTGTCTCTGCTCTGATCATGTTGGCAATGAGAGTGAGAAGAGTTCTGTCCTCCAGAATGGAAAGTGGTGACAGTGATGAGGAATGAAGGGGGCATCTTGCCAAGCCAATACCCCCCCCCAAAAAAAACCCCTGGATCCTACTTTGGGTGCCTGTCTGAAGGGGCTTTTCCAGATCATCTTGGCTAACAGCCACATATGTTTTATTCCACCAAGTAATTTGGAAGTAAACCAATAGGAATCCCTCAAAAGCACTTATGACCCAGGAGACAGAAGATTGCAAAGCCTATCATTTCCTTTGGCTTCTTTCATGTCCTTGGGAAATGGCAAGCCAAGAGATATATAACCTTTCTAAATGCGATGTAAAGCTCAGAGTCTACCAATACTGCATGCTCTGGGGTCCAATACTGTGTCTAGAGTTGAGGTGCAGATAGTCACGTGCTGGCAATTCAGAACCAGCAGAAATACACATTTGACTTGGGCACTACACAGAATCACAACCCAAATTCTCTGATAATAAGGGTCTTTTCTTCACCCCTCTGGCAGCTTAATGTTGCCTCAAAGCAGATGTGAATTAGTCAGGCTTTGAAACACTTTAGTGGAAATGACATTTCAAGTTTGTTTGCGAGTATGCGGTGACATGGACACTGAACTTTTAACTTTCGTTTTCTGAAAAACTGTAGTGAGTTATTCATCAGCAGGCATTTTGCAAAAAGGGGAGGTGTCTTCCTATCTGTCCAAATTCTTATTTGTCCGATTTGGCTCGCTTACTTGAAATTTTCCACCTCTGCCCCCAAATACCATTTATGTGACATATTTCAGATCTTCAAGGTGCTTTGCATTATATGAAGACCATTCTAGGCATTTACAATTGATGTGTGATCACTGACGTGCAGGTCTTTTTGGACCCAGAAGAAGGCAGAACAGGGGTTGACTGGGGATGGAACAGGGGTGAGGTGGGACAGGGTGGAGCAGAGCTGTCTCTGGACAAGCTGCTTATGATTGTAGTAAAGCAGTGAGAGAGAGAGAGAGAGAGAGAGAGAGAGAGAGAGAGAGAGAGAGAGTCTGCATCATTGCAGACCTACAGAGTGAACCCACTTAGGAGGTTGGGTGAAGCAGCCACCTTGGTCTGTGGAAGCTGAAGAGATGGGACACCCACGGGGCCCCTGCCTGACACCTCCGCTGCTGGTAGAGAAGCACCACTGGTGAAAACACTGGTTTCCAACAAGATCATGCCAAGATAGTGCAAGAACTTGTGAGATTTTGGCACGATATCTCACCAGAAACCGCTGCCGCATAACCCAGGTAAGGGCAGAGGGGCAGTTGCAAAAGAGGATGCACCAGCCCTGCAGACCTGCGCCATTACAGTGGCCCCTGGGGCATCCTCTCATTTTGTTTTGGTAGCTGAGGCTGCTGCCGAGTCAAATCAGATGACCTGCAGGCTGCTTATAGCCTGGGCAGTGTCCCTCCCTGAGTTATGTGACTTGGAAAGCATAGGCCAAAGCAGCCCACAAGACGTAAATCAAACAAGCTTAGCGACTGACTGATCTAAGGATGGAACTCAGAACTGCACACCCAAGGAATAGGATTGTGGCAGGGCTGGTTCTGCTACGCCACAGGCTGAAGCAGCCCCCTTCAGGTGGCACCTTGGGTGGGAACAGATGGTGGCAGGAACTGGTGTGTTGATGGAACATAGGAAGGTGATTGATTCTAGGTCAGACTCTTTGTCCATCTAGCCCAGCATTGTCTACTCTGGCTGGCAGAGTTCTTTCACACCACTTTTTAACAGGGGATAGCAGGGACCTTCTGCGTCAATGCAATGGGCAGCTCTGCTTCTGAACTCTCCTTTGGTGCAGCAAGACATTTTACAAATTGGCCTTAGAAGAGAGGGGTGCTTAATATTATCAGGGCCCTTTGGGATTTGATATCATCCAGTGACAACTGGAGGGAACCACTTTGGCTATCCCTGATGTAAAGGAGGAGGAGTGATGATAATGATAGTGAACTGCTTGGTGCTCCCTTCTCAAGCTATTAGGACACATCCATGATGATTATGAGTCTGACAGCTTCTCTGAGCCAACATGGGGCAGAATTGGTTAGTATCGAAAGAATTGGTTAGTTGCTGGTAATACCACGGGAGGAATAATGTCTGCAATCACATCTTAATGAGAAGGTTGTGATTATGCTTCCCATTTTGGCTTTCCTTAAATAGCCATTTCCCCACCTACCCTCCATTTTGAGACCAGAAACTGCAGCAGAATATGGTCTCCTTCTCATTGAGCGGAGCTTTGTGTAGGCAGCATGTTGCATTTATGTTCTGAAAGATGCAGTGCCTGAAATGGTTTGGGGTTCTGGTTTCCTTAGAAACTATACCAGTCTCTCTCTGTGTGTATTTTCCTCTCTGAATCTACAACGATTGAACTCATTATCCACCCTGAACACTTATCCACCCTGTTTTAAATATTGAGGGGTTTCTGTTAGGACGTTCCCTTCTCTCCCCACCCACCCCACCGAGAGAAAACTTTGCCATTCTGGCACTTATTTCTCCCTCTTCTGGTGGAATCTGCCTTTGTTGGTTGTCTTAGATATGTGAGCGGGCATAGTGTGGGAAGCTCTTTCTTGGTGACAGGCTGAAGGAGTAGTTTGAATATTAGTGGAAAAATTATTTAAGGAATCCTTTTTAATTATAATCATTGAATCAATGCTTAGACCCTGAGATAGAGACTTTAATCTAAGTAGAAGCTGGAGTATCATTTGTGCATTCTATAACTGGACTTCAGTTGCATCATGGCTCTGCTATCTCAACCATGAACATAAGGAAAGAAGTATTTTTGTTTTCAAACAGGCTACAGGGGTCAGCAAACTTTTTCAGCAGGGGGCCGGTCCACTGTCCCTCAGACCTTGTGGGGGGCCAGACTATATATTTTTTTTTGGGGGGGGTATGAACGAATTCCTATGCCCCACAAATAACCCAGAGATGCATTTAAAATAAAATCACACATTCTACTCATGTAAAAACACCAGGCAGACCCCACAAATAACCCAGAGATGCATTTTAAGTAAAAGGACACATTCTACTCATGTAAAAACACGCTGATTCCCAGACCATCCGCGGGCCAGATTTAGAAGGCAATGGGGCCGGATCCAGCCTCCGGGCCTTATTTTGCCTACCCATGGGCTATATTCTCAGCTATTTTGTCTTAGGGATATCACTGGGCAAGTGGGCCCTAAGGATCAGATTATGGTAGGAAAGGGCCAGAGCTCAGTACCAGAACATCTGCTTTGCAGGCAGAAGGGCCCAGGTTCAATTAGATATTGAATAAATAGTAATACTGGGGTGGTTGTTGTTTCTGTTGTTACTGTGTTGTGTATTTTTGTGTTCTTACATTGTAAACTGTCCTGTGATCTTGGATGAAGAACAATTTATAAATTTAATAAATGTAGTAGTAGTAGTAGTAGTTTTGGGCTTTGCAAGCCTTCACCTCTTTTTGTTGACCCAGATTGTCCATAGCATTCTGTGCAAAGGGGTGGAGAAGACCAGTGCTGTTTAAGGTTTGGGGGCCCCTTAGCAAGATGCCTTCAGTGACCCCCATCTTTGAGTGGGACCACCCCCTTCTTGCCATTATCACTGCTACCCATTATATGACCTCTCCCTCTGGATGCAACCCATACCACTACACAGAGGGAGAGCACAGGGCATCCGCTCCACCTCCTCATGCTTGTCACTGCTTTCGTGATCAGAGATCACAGGTGAGCAAGCAACCCCAGCAAGAAAGAGGAGTAGAAGGCAGTAGTGGATGGAGGAGTGGTGTAATGGCACTTCCCTGACATTTGGTCCATCCTATCGCTGCTGTTTACTGGGAGGTAGAGGGGAAGGAGCGAGGTGGTGGCAAGGTTGGCGTGGTGCAAACACAATAGCAGGAGCACTGCATTGGCTTTGCCTGTATGTTTGCACCACACTGACCTTACTGCCACCTACCACCTCCCCATCTACCTCCAAGTGAGTAGCAGCAGCAACAGCCTGACTGACTGGAGCTCAGGTAAGTGCTGCTGCCCCACCACACCCATCCACTATTGACAGGAGACCCAGGAGGCTCTGGGAGTTCACAATTGCCCCCTGTGGTGCTCAGCAAGTACCCCAAAATGCAACCTCTGGATTTTGAGAGGTCTCTGATGGGTGGCAGGAGAAGAAAGTGTTTGCTAACAAATTCAGCAGTATCAGGTGCTGCTTCAGCATGGAGATTGAAGTTAATTACCAACATGTTGAAAGGCTTGAAAGCCCATTTGGGCTAGTAAAGTTGAATATGCATGCTGGGAAATGAATGAATAAATTATATGGTGGTAGCTCATCCTCTCTTGCTAATGCTAGGATTCCTATGCATGTTATTATGTACAGTAATTCACAGATTTGCCATATGCAACTCTATTCAATCTACCTGTTCAAATAACCGCGCAAGTATAAGCTGTTCTTCTCAGGAACAGCTCAGTGACCTAGTGTGGAGTAGTCTGCAGTGGTGAAAGGTATTTCATGTGAGGGTATGCATCCTTCACATCTGATGGTTTATTTTATTCACTTGCTGGGTCAGATATGAATGAATAAATGAATGAATGAATGGATGAACACATTATAGCAATCTAACGATCCAAGCAAGATTAAGGATAGATTCACACAATTGATTTTTCTTCCTGCCGCAAAGTAATTTTCTTTTGTTTAATCAGTCCCTATTGGGGCTGGGTTTCATTCTCTCTTGGCACACTTACGTAAATCCTGTTGTGTGTTTTTTTAAGGCTTCGCAAGTACAAATAATCATTTGTTATTTGTAAAAATGCCTAATAAATACAAGCCACTGTGCGTAGATAAAAGGACACAGGTCTCTGCAGCCTAACGTGCTTGCCAGGCAAAGAACCAAATGCAAATTAGATCATTGACAAGATGCAGTTCCAAGTAGATCTTGCCATAGTGGTGACTTCTGGCCTGTTTCCAAGGTGGGCAGAGGCTGGCATTTCTGGTAGAATGTTGCCCATCATCAGACAACGCAGCAAAGTGAGCAGGCCTCAAGACCAGCTATGGTACAGATCCTTCCAGCGTGCATTAATGAGTTGATCTTTAGCTGTGGTTGTTTATTTGTTTGGCTTTTTTTCAACCCCCTTGAGCAGATTTCATGTTCCTTGCCTTGGCTCTGTGCGGCTTCAATTATGCTGAGTGTTTGTGAGACTCAGCGTGCAGGGAGAGGCTCCGATTCATTACTGTGAAATGTGTTTGATCTCATCTCAGCTTTCCATTTGAAATGGAAATAGCTGCATTTGTCAGTTTGTCAGGTCCCCAAGTAATCTTCCCACCAGAATTACCCAACAGGCATCCCTCCTCCACTGCCACCGCTCTGGCAAGCTAATACTCAGCCCACTTCACATTCCCTCAGCCTAGCAAGACATTTCTCTTTCTCTTGTGTGATTTTGTCCCAAAGATTATAGTTTCTCATTCACCATGACACCAGTTAAAATCCAACTTCTCCCAATACCCTGTGCCCCATACCCTACAGCATTTTAGCTGTGTATTTCCCATAAAGCATGTACCTGCCTTCCTATGAATTTTTTCATTTCTAGAGGAAGGGATATAGCTCACTGGCAGCATAGAAAGTGACTATGTTTGGTAAGTTTAAAATGGTTTACTTACAAACTGTTCAAAGGTCAGATTAATGTGTGTGTTTTTTGTAGAGCAACAAGAAAAGACAGGAAGTTTTACTTAGTTTCAAAATGACAACGTGAGATGCCCTGACAAAGTTGTAAGGAGCCAGGGGGCAGAGCCAAACACCCCCTGAATAATGGGGGGCCAAAATGTTTCTAATTTTTTTGTGTAGAAACAGATAGATGGCTTGCTAATGCCATGCGGTCTAAGCTTGGAGCATCTAGCACAGACATCCTTACTGGTAAGGTTCACATGGTGGGAAGTGATGTCATCCACATTTTCACTTCCTGAATGATATATATATATATATATATATGCAGGTTTTGGTGTCCTCGGGTGTCTTCCCGTGTACACCAAAGGACACCCGAGGACACCAAAACCTGCATTCCTGTACCCGTGAAAATCTACGAAAGCATATATATATATATATATATATATATATATATATATATATATATACACACATATATATATACATGAAATTTATATCCCGCCCATCTGGCTGGGTTTTCCCAGACAGCAGTTTAAATGACCTTTGACAAGCCACCATATCACAACCCAACCTATGTCACAGGCAGAGGCACCATCTTTTTATGAGGATTGAGGGGGCCTGTGTGTGATGCTGCATGATGTCATGACATCATGTGCGCCACAACATGACAACGTGAGATGCCCTGACAAAGTTGTAAGGAGCCAGGGGGCAGAGCCAAACACCCCCTGAATAATGGGGGGCCAAAATTGCCTCGGCCCCTAGGAATTGACGCACCTGGTCACAGGATATAAATGCAGTAAAGAGGAAGAAACAGATTGTCAGTAATTATGACCAGTGCTTCTCTTCTAGAAAAAAAAATGCTGGTACTACATACCCCCAGAAAAAAGCACTGATTGTGATAATAAATGTGTACTATTCTAAATGTGAACGTGTTGGAATATTTTCTACATTCATCATAAGGAAGAAAGGGGACAATGGAGATACCACAGATCTCCTAGAAAAAGTGAACTTAATTCATGATCCGTGAGGAAGGGCCTACAGATTTTTGATTCTTTGCCTTTGTTCACCATCAGGGTGAGACCTTGTTAACTAGTCCTTTCCCTCCTCCTGTCATTATCCTTCTGGCTCTTATCTAAGTTGGTTTCAGAGGTCATGCCTTACAGTGAAGCTTCATTTATAGCTCTGACTGTTACTGCTTGAAGACTGAATATTAAGAAGCACCACCAGCTTGCAATTACTGGTGACAGGATGGGCCAGTTTTTGTATTTTGCTAACTGTGGAGCAGTGGGAATTTGATTCATTTTGGAGCCAATCTATTACCCTTTGGCATCAAGATAGCCCCATACCGTAATTGCACAATAAGAAGAGAATAGAGAATAGAGAAGAGGAGTTCAATTTATTCCATTAATATTTTTAAAATACTTTAATTACAATAAAAATGGAAAATATTTAATGTGAAAAGGACCTTGGCTTTATCTGCTCCCCTCATTCAGACTGCAGATTCTTACTCTCTTCTGATTTAGTCTGTATCAGTCTTCCCAGCTGCTAGGCACTCACATAATTGTCTCATTTATTACTCTTATTATAGGCTACCTGTTCATTCCTGACCTTGCCTAGTCCTTTGGATGTATATTTGCCTAGCACCTTGTGGGCCACTGGAAACAGGATCTATCTATATCTATCTATCATCTATCTGTCTGTCTATCATCTATCTATCTATCTTATCTATCTATCTATCTATCTATCTATATCTATCTATCTATCATCTATCTATCTATCTATCTATCTATCTATCTATCTATCTATCTATCTATCTATCTATCATCTATCATCTATCTATCTATCTATCTATCTATCATCTATCTATCTATCTATCTATCTATCTATCTATCTATCTATCATCTATCATCACCATCTATCTATCTATCATCTATCTCAGGGGTCAGCAAACTTTTTCAGCAGGGGCTGGTCCACTGTACCTCAGATCTTGTGGGGGGTCCGGACTATATTTTGAAAAATAATAATAATGAAGGAATTCCTATGCTCCACAAATAACCCAGAGATGCATTTTAAATAAAAGCACACATTCTACTCATGTAAAAGCACACTGATTCCCAGACTGTCCACAGGCTGGATTTAGAAGGTGATTGGGCCAGATCTGGTCCCTGGGCCTTAGTTTGCCTACTCATGATCTATCTATCTGTCTGTCTAGACTAAAAAGGTTATGAATCAGAGCACAAAACTATGATCTTGATCAGCAGGTAATGATCTGAATGCTGACCAGCAATACCTTTAATAGGTGGGTTGCTGGTCAATGGTCCAGGATAGTCAGATGATGGTTTACGAGATGGTTGCTTGATAGTTAGGAATCTCTCTGTGATTTTGAATGAGATTCCCTTTTGGAGAAGGCAATACTCTTCCAGCTGTGGAGGAGGTAAACAGCAAAAAATAGAGTTCGGAGATTTTGAATTTGAGGACAGGGGGACAGAGATAGGAGGGAGAGAGGGGGAGTTGGCTGAAGGCTATGCCCAATGGGGTGTTGAGTCTCTCTCTGGGCATCTAACACATGATATCAGATTTGCTGTTGTAGAATTCCCTCTTCCTCTCCACTTGTATTCAGCTTATACACTTGTAAATAAAGCAAATATTACAAGGACACTTTATGTCTCCAGTGCTCTCTCATACAAAGGAAAGTAAATCTGCTAGTGCTGCCTTAGAACGTCTGACTGCTTGGGGAAGTAGGGAGGATGTAACAATACAGAACATGTGGCTGAACATCTGCAGCTCTGTGATTCTGGCTGAACAGAGCCTAAGGACCTCAATTCAGTACAAGTTGTGTTTCTTGTTTGCAACCAGTGGTTCTGGATGTGAATATGCATCCATTCAATTCAACTAGAACAGGGGTCAGCAAGGTTTATCTTGCCTGGGCTGGATCGGTCCCACGGAGATCCCTCCATGGGCCGGATCGTGAGCGTGTGTGCCCAGTGTCTGTGCACATGTGATTTCTGGTGCAGCAAAAGCGAGTCCCTGTGCCACGCTGTGTTGGTTTAGCGTAGTGCGCGAGCGGGCAGCTCGGTTTGGGAGCAGCTCGTGGACCAGTCAAACAACCTCCGTGGACCACTTCCAGCCGATGGGCCTTAGGTTGGTGACCCCTGAACTAGAGAGAAGATGATTGCTGCAGATGCATCCACAGTTCATAGAAACCTCCCTTTCTTAAGTGGGGCTTAAGACTTTAGGTAATCTTCTGTACAGCTGGGCAAACTAACATTATGGCTTTAGCTCTTAAAGCAGCTCTAGTATGAAGGGGAATAAGAGAAAGGAGCCCAAGTATCATTCTCCAAATCTTCCATTTAAAGATAGGAACGCAGAAGCATTTTGGGTTGACAGTTGGGCCTGCCAAAGCATTCCTCAGAAGAACATAGAAATGGACTCCCTAGGTCAGAGCAACCTCTCATTTGATATACGATCTGACAAACAGCAACATCCCTAACAAATACATTAAGCTACCAAATTCCACCTCCTAAACTAGCATTTGGCATGAAATGTTTCTGTCAAAGGAGAGAAAAAATGTATAGCAGTCTCGGGCTGTGTACACATTAGTGGCCTAAAACGCAGCTAGGTTGTTCTTTTTCTCCAGTTTGCTTTGCTTATGACATTTTCTTTTGTTTTCAGTGCCAGGGCAACAGGACCATAAGAAGACCCATGCTTGGTCCAGACAAAGGTCTATTGAGCTTCCTAGGATTCTGCTTCCTACTGGGATTAGGTAGATGCCTCTAGAAGAAGAGCATGAAAATGATAGTCACCCCCCAGTTCCAAGGAATGGAAGCATCTCCTTTCCTCATCCAGACATGCAACAGGCATTATCAAAGGTCAAGGATAGATTCCAGCAAGGCAAGAGCACTTGGCATTCACACAGCAGGGCCAGTGAGGTGTGTGACCTGATGAGAGGTCTGAGGGCCAGCCAGGGTAGTTTGGAAGACCCAGGCCTTCGTTTCCCCTCCCTTGCCCTAGAATTTGTCCCCAGAATCTGCTACTGAAAAGCAAACTGCTTCTGAACATGGAGCCTCCACATAGCATTCAAGGGGAATAACTTTCAACAAACTTTCTCCATTAATTTGTCTCACCCATCTAGAACTGTGGAAATCTCCATATCTTGTAACACCGTATTCTTCACATTAGTTATGTGTTTTGTGGAGGGAGTACTGTACTTCTGTCAATCAGTCCTCAGTGAAACTCAGATCATTTTCACTGGGTGATTCAAGTTCAACGAGAAAGAGGGAAATAATTCTCTGCAGCCTCTTTCCACACCATTCATACTTTCCTAAAGATGTATCCTGGGTAGTCTTCTTTTTTTTTCTTTTTTCTTTTTCCCCAATTCATTTTATAACACAAATAAAGAACACAAACAAAAAAACAACAACAGTACAAATTCTTGTCATATCCTTCTTTTTCTAAACATTGTTAAGTGGGCTTCCCCAAGTCCCACCTATCTGATTTTCATTTTACTTCATCTTTAGCCGTTTACATATATCATAGTTTCTAACCATCTTTTTTATCACACTTAAAATAACTTCACATTTTATCACCTACAAATAATACTATTTTAAAATACACTATCTTCTACTTCTAACCCTACAGCCTATATCTACTTCTAAAGCTATTCAAAGATTTAAATATTAACCTATTTTTTTCAAATATCCCTTAAACTTCTTCCAGTCTTCTTCCACCGTCTCTTCTCTCTGGTCTCGGAGTCTCCTGGTCAGTTCGGCAAGTTCCATATAGTCTTCATTTTTCTAAACTAAAAAATGTTTATGATACTGCTCTGTTTTGTACTGATATATTTTGGATCGCTCACCCCAACTGTTCCCTTCTTAAATTGTTCTTTTTTTAAAATGACGCTTTCTAGGATGCCAGATTTCATCATTTTATAATGTGTAGCATACCATATATTGCATAGGGCTGGTGGGGGGCGCTGAGTCAGTAGCGTGGCTGGGGGTAGGGGGTTGGGGCACCCCGGGCAGCACTTACCTTGGGGGGTGGTACCCTAGAGCCCAGGATGGCGCACAAGCCCAGGCACCCCAGAGCCCAGCATGCTGCTCCCAAAAGCAGCGCGACCCAGGGCTGGGCTTGCAGCACACCAGTATGCTGTGTGTCCCCCCCCCCAGCTGCCAGAGGGCAGCTGAGAAGGATGCAACCGACATGCACTGGTCCCACAAGCAGTGCTGGACCTGCAGCACGCCTGAGCCACTAGGTCTCTCCCAGCAGGCTCTGCACTGCCCAAAAAGGCAGCACAGGGCTGGCATCTGCCCGCTGCCTCCCCCTCAGCTGCCCTCCACCTGGAGGGTGCCTGGGAGGGACGCGGCCGTTCAGGTGCCGGCCCTACACTGCTTTTGCAGGCAGCGTGGGGCCAGCGCACACACGCCATGTTCCCCTCAGCCACCCTCCAGGGCGCCGGGGTGGGATGCAGCTCCAGCGGCATGCCCTGCCCCTGGCATGCTCCACCCCCATGGTCTGGCGCAAGCACCCCAGGTGCCACTGGGGCTTTCTACACCACTGGGCTTAGCTGACACTGCCTCATGGGCCAAATGTGGCTGGAGGTTGCCCCTCGTTGGCTTAAAAGAAGAAAAAGTGGAAGTGAAGAAAGGAAATCCAGAGTACGAAACGGTGTACATATAGCACCCACAAAATCTGAAAAGTGTGGTGCAAATGAAAGCATAACTAACGACATAAGTGTGTAGAGGCAACAGAGGAGTGCCTGGTACCTTCATTATCCAAAGAATATGACATTTCCCTGGCCTTTGGCACTTGAGATATTTATTTTTAGGACCCACACTATTCATGTGTTTTGAACTGTTTTGAACTGCTGGGTGATGCAATACTAGGAAGACCAGATGAGGTGCCTTTTGCTGTGATCCAGAGATAGCTCTTCCAGTCACACCCTCTAGGCATTTGGCTGTTTATGTTACAATGGTTGAATCATGGCTCAAACCCCCACCTACCTAGGTATTTTGAAGATTTCCTGCTGGAAGAGACGGCTGGTCATACTAATATCTGGCTGAGTTCTGGGACACTAACCTAAGGTGGAATGCTGTGCTAATGCCTTAGTCCTCGAGGACTTCTTCCCTCCATCTAGTCACCAAGGATCCGCTAGCTAGTGTGCAAGAAGACAAAGCATTCAAAGTCAGAGGAAGGCATGCGAGTCAAGAGTGCCTATAAGGTATTGACTCGGATTCATCTCCCCCCAAAATGATAATTAAAGCTGCCTGTCCTTTCTTATCTTGGACACAGAAGAAAAATGAGCACCAAGAAGGAAGAGATGAAAGGGGGAAATGAATCTCTCTCTCGTGTGTGTGTGTGTGTGTGTGTGTGTGGTGGAAGGTGCCAAATTGGCAGTCTGTGAGGTGTTCGGTTTGCCCACAGCACAGCTAGCACGGATTGTGAGCGCATTCTTAGCCCAGATCAATCGCTTGAGAACGGAGTGCTTGAAGCTCAATCTAACCCATGTCTTCTCATATGTACAGCCCTCTCCATTTGGTGGCGCTTCCACCTAGAAAGCTGAGTATAGGATTACAGGCACATAGTCTTCCTTCATCACCTACCCCAGTGCTTCCAAAGTTGGACATATCTACCTATCTCCAATCTGTCCTCCCTAATATCACCACCTTCCACTGTGAGCAGCCAGTCTGTGGATGCAGTGGCAGTTCCACCACTCTTCAAATCCTTGCTGAGGGTGGGCTAGGATTGCAGCCTGTGTACTGATCTATGGGGATGTGGCTCAGGTCTGTTTTTACTGTAATTTGCAGACTGAATTCCTTATGTACACCTAATTTATTTATTGTGTTTCTATTCTACCTTTCTGCCAAGGAGCTGAACTGGGCACACCACCCATTGTATACTGCTTGGCAGCTCCTCTTAGGTCAATGCATAATCTAACAGCGGCAAACAGCTGGGATGGAGATATAGGGGAAGTTTGGATATAGGCAAAGCTAGAGATTTGAGAATGAGCATTCTGCTACAGGCTTCCTCATGTTCAGGTCTTTCCAGATTCAGCCCACCCAAACTTCTTTATGAATAAGCTCATTACATTTTATGAAGATTCTCCAAAGTGCGTGGCTGGTGGATGGCACACACTGCATTTCAACTACCCACCTATCAAATCAGGACAAAGATGAACCAAGGATAAACATTATTAGTTATCTGAGACATTTAAATATTGATGCACAGCAGGCATACAAGGACAGGAACAAAAGTTGCAGCATATATTTCATTGCTGGGGCTAATGGGACTTGGATTCCAGCAGTATCTGGAGTGCTGTGGTTCTCAGTCTTTGGGTAATGGTTTCAGTGAAAGTTTTGGGGAGAACAGAGGATGGGAGAAAATACGGACTTCAGAGCAAATAAAAGAACAGCACAAACTGTTCTACAGAGGTAGAAATTGTGGGAGCTTGTTGGGTTGGAGAAGTACAATAACTCCAACTCCCATCAGCCCCATGCAGTATGGTTAGTGGTTGGGGATGATGGGAGTTGTAGTCCAACAACATATGATGAGCTTTGGTTGTCCATAGCTTTCATAGTTTATGATTCATTTTCTCTTGCTTTCTAGTTTGTTCCCTTCCTGATCCCTTCTAATGTTCTGTTCTATGCCATCTCAGCTCTCTTTTATTATCTCCGATACAACACACACACAGTTGCCATGGTGCTGCAAAGTGAGTTCATATGCATTCTAATACATCAAATCCAGGGAAGAGGGACAGCTCTGTTCTTGTATGACAGAGATTTGACAGGAACATGTTCATAATTTCTAGGAATTTTTTGAGTGGGACAAAGAAGAAATGCTGGCATAGTATCACAGTCTCAGGACAGTGATACCAAATGATGATTTGCATGTGTGAAGAAGCCATTGGAGATCACGTCAAACCTTTTCTGAGCAATTAGAAACCATGTGATGTCCATGCACCTCTGCACTAACCTTAAGTCTACAGTTTTCCACAATAAATGAACTAAGTACAATTAAGGACACTGCTTAAGAGAAAAGGAGCACATGAAACATACAAGGTAGAATTATTGATGAATACTGTGATGTGTAAGGTATATGGAGTCTTGTATACACCAGGGGCAGGACGCGGGTGGCGCTGTGGGTAAAAGCCTCAGACTTGCCGATCGAAAGGTCGGCGGTTCGAATCCCTGTGGCGGGGTGCGTTCCCGTCACTCGGTTCCAGCGCCTTCCAACCTAGCAGTTCGAAAGCACCCCCGGGTGCAAGTAGATAAATAGGGACTGCTTACTAGCGGGAAGGTAAACGGCGTTCCGTGTGCTGTGCTGGCTCACCAGATGCAACTTTGTCACGCTGGCCACGTGACCCGGAAGTGTCTGCGGACAGCGCTGGCTCCCGGCCTTTAGAGTGAGATGAGCGCACAACCCTAGAGTCTGTCAAGACTGGCCCGTACGGGCAGGGGTACCTTTACCTTTTATACACCAGGGGCAGCTAACATGGTGCCATCCAGATGATGGACTACAACTCCCACTAGCCCCAGCCAGCATGATCAATGGTCAGGGATAATGGAAGCTGCAATCCAACAATATCTGGAGGGACCCATATTTCCCACCCCTGGTGTAGACAATCGGTGCTCAATAACTGTAGTCTCAATTGTAGTCTCAACCAAGACAACAGTGGTCCATAAGGAGATGTGAGAGCGCTGAATGACCTTTGAGCTGTGTAGAAGCATTTGACCCTCAAGCTTAAGTGCAGGGAGTCATGACTTCATATCCATGGCTTCTGAGTATGTGGTACCAGAAGCAGGAACAGAGCCTCTTCTCCATGGTCTCCTTTACTGGCTAATGGTCTTGGTCACTGAGAAACACACACACAAATACAGCCATCTTCCCATAATGGTTAAGAGAAGAGTGAAGGATGTCTTCTCTAGTCCACTTTCCTTGGGTATCCAGATGATGTTAGGCTTGCTCTTCTATGTCTTTGCTATGTGTGCTGATGTGTGTATTTCTGAATGGATGTGCATGGCTAAGCATGCTTCTTTCTACCACTGAGCTCTCTGTGTCACACTTCTCAGTTGAATTCACAAGAGCCTGCTGCTGGCTGCCCCTACAGTCCAAACCAAACCTGATAATTGATGCAGTAATCCTCTGGATTCCCTCATTAGCAGGAGCTAATGGCTGGTGTCTTAGCGAGGAACACCCGGAGCAGGACCAATTCAATTAAGCCTCTAATAAAGTCATTGTAAACTACAGTAATGATGGAGTTCAAAGTAGGGATTATGGAAACTGTTCGCAATGGTTTGTGACAGCAGCAGAGCCATCCCTCTTTTTCCTGGTAATTGAGTGCTATGGGGCTGAATGACTTGCCTGGAAATCTTGTCAGTGGTTGTCTGGTGAAGTAATTTGCTAGGCTTGTGTGTCAAGAAAGGCTGATGATGTTGGAATTCTCACATGGAAGCTTCATAATTGCACCATTTTATTCTATGCTGTCATTCATTAAGGATTTTTGTTTGCCTGCTTTGTGGTGGAGCCGCTGGTAGCAATTGGCTGAGTGGCTGTGTTATCACAGAATGTTCACAGTCATTCATTCCAGAACTGAAGTTGTCAACAGCAGAATGTCTGCAACCCAGCTCCTGCGAGGAAAGCAAAAGTTGTTAAATTGCTGGGATTTAAATTTCACAAGGTTCCAATTGTGTGTGAGCATAAAGAGGACTTGAGCTGAATAGAAAGAGGTTCAAGGTGATAGGAAAGATAAGGGGCAGGGAATCTAGAAGACAGTTTAGGAAGTGGAGTGAGAAAAGAGGAAACAGGGGCCTGCAGAAACAAAGGGCACAGAAGACAGGAAGGAAAGGGACGGAGGTATTAAAAAGTGGGATTATAGCAGGGAAACCCACAGACAATTCATGCTGAGTTTACGGACAAGATTACTTTTAGTTTACATTTTTGCCCCTATGAAAACCACCCCAGTTTTGGAAAGGGTGCTTTAAGGGCACCCAAATGTGCATTCAGAGAGATGGTAATGCTACAAAAGAGACATAACCCTCCTTCTGGATTGGCTTTGTTTGCCCTCAGTGTTGCCAACGTGTCACCATATCTGAAAAGCTGAGTGAAGGTCGGAAATTGTGCTGACCAGGAAGCATCCAGTTGGTGAACAGAGTCTGAAAATCAGTGAAGGAGGTAGGATTTTAGACTTTTTGAAAGCTGTATATTTGTCCTGAAAATATTTAGGCAGCATTAAACAAAGTTGCTGTATATATATTGGTGCTTGCAGAAACAGCTAATCTGTAATCCAAAGAAAAGTGCAGCCCTTTAATTTTCCAAAGGCCTTTGGTTAATGTGCTTCACGGGATAGTCAGGTGTGTCCCACAATGTAGGTGTTACAGACAGATAGAAATATACACACAAGCAAAAGAGAAAGAGCTTTTTACACTATTCCCCATAGGAATGGTATAGAAAGAACAAATGCTTTTGGCCCTGGTGTGTATTATTTTGCTTTAAAGGAAATGGCAAGAGAGAGAAGCAGAAGAAGAAAGCATTTCTACTAAATTACACCTCTGGAGCTTGTCAGCTGGAATCCAGACAACCAGGAACTCAGCACACCAGTTCTTCTGGGTGTCATTCACCACCCCCAGTTGCTGTCCCTTTTTGCTTTTCCCCACTTCCTGTCTCCTTTGTTCTTTTAATTCTTGCTTATAATAAAGAACACAAGGGCATTCAAATACAAATAACAGAGCACTAGAAAAGGAGGGGGAAGAAGGATGAATCTTGAAGAGGAATATGTTAATACCCTCCTCCTTCCTTTCCAGATTTTACTCCAAAATTGTCTTCTGCAGAGAGAGGGGGGAGAAAGAGAGAATGGATGATTCTGTTCACATTTAAAGTCTAACCTATCTATCTATCTATCACTTTCTGAAATGGTATGTCACCCAAAATACAGCTATCCGTCAAAATTCACTTCTCTGAATTTTGTAATGCATTTCGCCAGCCAAACAATATGTACAAAAATGCAAATGCTAGGGTGAAATATTTATTTAAATGCATATAGCAGTGAACATAACAGACAAAAATGCATTACATTAGGGGAAATTTGCTTTGCATAAAAGTCTATATTAGGCAAAATTGCGTTACAAATTATGTGTATATAAGGTGAAATTCGCTGGTGAATGTTGATGGGAACTTGTAAAATGCAAACTGGTGGGGAGATGTGGAGAATGGAAGAATGCAAAAATGAGAAACTGAGTGAAACTGAAATTAATATATTCACTTATCTGAGAGATAAAGGCAGAGAGATTTTTATTATTATTGAATTTGTTAGCCACTTTATTTTGCCCAAGGCAACCAAAAGCAACTTACCAACCAAGCAACACTCCCCACATAGACACATTAAAACCAAGCAGGGAAATATGTTAAAAACATTCCACCAACTTCTAAAGGATCACAGATAGCTAAAGACCAAAGGCCTGGTTATAGAAGAAAGTTTGTTGCCTGGCACTTACAGTAAAGATATATAATGATGTTGCCTGATGTGCTTTCCTGGAGCATTCCATAAACAGAGAGCCACCAAAGAAAAGTCCTGTTCTCATGTCACCACCCTGAAAACCTCTTGAAGAGGGTGCATATGAAGAAGAGTCTCAGATAACAATTGCAGGATCTGGGTCGGTTCATATGAGGGGTGGGGAATGAAAATAAATTGCTTTGCAGAATTAAGACCTAGAAAAACATGCACAGAGTGATGTGAGGAGATTATTAGCAATAAGCTTGACAATGGTCAATTATGACAAGTGGCACCCATTTAGAGATCTCACCTTAGGCTGGCAAAACTAATGTCCAGGCAGTTAGGGAAAAGTGTCCCTTTCTGTTTCACTAACATAAGGCACTTGCAGACTTTAGATTTGAGGAAAGGTTTTTCCCCAGCTTGGTGTGGCCATGTAAGTCTGCTCTTAGCAAGCTGCAAGAAGAGATATTGTCCACCTCAGACTTCCTGTCCCAGCACTTCCTGTTCCCATTCTAGACCCTGAGTCACTGCACTTAGATCTATTACTTATGATATACATCCTGCCCAACTGGACTGCTGTTTTTTGTTGTTGTCTGCCTCGGCCAAATCTGCCTGGTATTTTACTTTTCCTGAAATTGTTCCCAACTTCCCTTTCAAGAAGTCATGGTGATTTGTTTCAGCCATTTCTTTCACTGCCCATCACCAGAGTTTATTGTATTCTCCTTTCTATTGTTCCCCATATTTGGGGATATGCCTGCACCAGCGTCTCACAGCTGATGCTCTTTAATTTTGGATTTACTGCTCATTGTTATGGTTCTAGTGGCCCTGTGTTGTAGTTTGTTTCCTTTATTTGTTCCAAGTTATTCCTAAGTCTGTTTGCATTTGTATTTCTTTGAGGTGTTTTATGTGGTTTCGCCCCATTGTGCAAATTTACTCAAGAAAACGCAGCCGCTGCCATTTGAATCCTTCAAGGGAAAGAGAGAAGGAGCTCTTGGTAGCCAGTTGTATGTCTGATCAGGAGCGACAATAGCTGCATGGTGTGGTGCTTTGGGCATGCAAAGAGGGGAAAAACCCCTGAAAACAATTCTCATTCAGCTCGTGCCTCATTCAATATAAGCTCATTCCTTTAGGCATACATTCACTGGCAATCTGTTATTTTAACACTCACGTGCATCTTTCACTTACCCCACTTTCCTGTACTAAGCTGTGGCAACAACAGGAAGACCTGACTTCTGCAGCTGCACCTAGCTGCTGACATTTTGTTTTTCTCAAAATGCCTCAGGTGCTGTGGCATTCTGGGGGCAACAACATGGTGGCTGCCACACACACACAATGGTAGCCCCCTGGCCCTGGCAGCTGCTCCTGCCTAAAATTATGAAGTGTGTTGAGATAGATGGGCCAATAGTCCAAATTGGAAGAAGGCAGCTTCTTATGTGCCCATTTTCCCCAGTGCAAAAGTGCATGTTTCTAATTATGTAAAGAAGAAAGAAGGCTTTAATCTCAAGTCTGCTTACTAGTACTGCTTTGGTTTTTTAAATTTTATTGTTAATGTCAGTATGAAAGACAAGCTAAAGCAACAAACAGCAGGTCTAGACAGCGAAGAAGGCTGCAGACTCCTTCGCTAGTACTCTGCTCGCAGTACAATTCTGTCTCCTTCATACTAATTAAATAAAAACAGGTAAGAACCTAAGTATTAGTTGTAACAATGCAATGAGTTTTTATTGTTTTGAAGCACTTTCTGTTGTGGCTTTCAATTAGAATGCAGCAGTTTCCAGGCTAATTACATTAATTCAGAGCCAATTCCTAGGTTAATATACAGACTTATTTATACTTTGGCACAGGGAGATGTGAACATATGAAGATGCCTTATCTGGAGTCAGGCTTCTGGCCCAGCTAGGCCAGTACTGTGCACTCTGCCTGGTAGACATTTTCTCATCCTTAAGATAAATTAACTGGAGAGGCCGGGGACTGAACCTGGGGCATTCTGAAGGAAAAGCATGAGCTTTAGCACCAAGCTATAGCTCCTCACCAGGAATGGATGGCATAGATCAGTGTTTTTCTGATACACATGTTGGCAAATTGATACTGGGACTACCTTACAGAATAGATAAATCCTCATGCAGAAGAGTGGACTTTTTATGTACAAATGTATAATATGGGAGACTGTCTTTACAGAGCAAATGTTTTAGTACCCTCCAACATTTCTTCAATGAAAATAGGGACGCCCCATTCCATAATAATAATTTTACTATTTATACCCGACACATCTTACTGGGTTGCCCCAGCCACTCTGGCCAGCTTCTAATAAAAATATAATAAAATATAATAAAACACGAAACATTGAAAATCTTTCCTGTACCTTCAGATGGCTCAGAGGTGGGATAATTCCATACCCTCCAACATTTCATCAGTGAAAATAGGGACATCCTAAGGAAAAGCTGGACATTCCGGGATCAAATAAGAAACTGGGATGGCTTTTCTAAATCATGGACATCCCTGGAAAATCGGGACACTTGGAGGGTCTGTATTTTGCATGCAAAAGGTCCCAGGATCGAATTTGGGCATATCTGGGAGTGAGTGAGAAAGACTTCTGTCTGCAACCCTGTAGAATCAAACCTGGGTGTCACAAATGTGCTGCCCTCCAGAGGTTGTTGGACACCAACTCCCATCATTCCCAGCCAGCATGGCAAGTGGTCAAGCAGGATGGGAATTATAGCCCAGCAACTTCTGTGGGGAACCATGTTGGCTGACCCTCACATAGACCATACTGTATTGGATGGATCAATGGTCTGACTCAAGATAAGGCAGATTCTCTTGCCCCTTATATGTGCTCATTGTTAGATTAACTCATTGGCTGCTAGAATTATAGAGTACAAAATAGGGGGCCACCAGGGGGTGCATTGGAAGATGGCCGACAATAACATCTCTCCGACCCACACGAGGTAATTAAGAGGCTGATATGGGAGTATGCAGCCTCCCTTGCCCCCCCCCAAGGGAATGGGGGGGGGACTGCCTTGCCAGCTGTGTCCATAATTCACCCCCGGATTCGAAAGAAGGGGGTGAGGACACTTGGCACGAAGCCCTCGGGTGAGGTCGGCTCTCCCTGACGCTGTCTCTAATCGCGCACTGGTTCGCATTAGCTCGAAATATATAATTGGAAATATATAATTGGAAAGAAGCTAATGCACGTACATCAAGTGAAGATCGGGAGTAAAGACTGTTGATTAATGGGATCTCTGCGAGCGGAGCAACGGGCTGGACAAATAAATCAAGTGAAGAATCATCATTAAAAGACTGGTATGTTGAAGTGAAACGGAAAGGGGGGGGAGGAAAAAACTTTTCTTTTTTTGTCTTATGTGAGTACCAATAACCCTCCCCTCCAAAGAGAGAAGAATCGTTGCAGTTTACTAATCACAAGCAGGAGTTAAGAACTGTGTGGAAATGAATTACTGATCAAAGAGAGGACTGGTGGGAACATCGGGGAATGGAAAGAAAATTTTATGGTGCAGTTATAAATGGAGTCCCATTAAGACAGGCTTGCCCATAGGAGGACGAGGGGGAGGAGGACCAGGGTCATTGGAATGTGAATGTATGGTTATCGGAATGTGATCTTGACCTGGCAGGACCCCCTGAGATATAAATTGGCAAGCCTGTGGAAATCAACGGACAGACTGTGGGAATGTTCTTTACGGAGGTGTGGAAATGGCATCTGTCCTTTATGTGATATGACTCTTGGAGAGTGCAAAACCCACACAGGATATGTTTGTTTTCAACCCGCTTGTGAAGATGATCAGAGATCACAAAGAAAGGAATATATGATAACAAGAAGATGAGGAAAATAACAGAGACTATCTGGACAGAACTGGATAGAACTGTTTAATTAAAGCAGCAGCAAGAGTGAAGTTTGGATCCCTTTCGGAGCTTGAAGTATGGGTACCCCAACAAGATTTTTAAAATCTGGCTATATAATTTGGAACTAATGTGATTTGGAATTAATGTGATTTGATTGGCCTGTTAATAAAAATTGTATTTTTAAAAAAAGAATTATAGAGTACAAAATGGATTCTCCACATATCAAAAGCTCTTCAGCTTCTTGTTCCTCTGTGGATGGCATAGAGGAACTTACCAGTTTCTATACTGTTGTTATCTCATGGAAATCAATAAAATATTGATGCTCACCACACCAAGCTCCAAGCTATGTGAGGCTCCAGGGGTTTCAGGAGCTTACTCAGGCTTCCGTTTCCTTGGAATGAGGGACAGTGGCGTCTGGGGTGTCTTTAGGATATATGGTGTATTTACAGAGATATGAAACCTGAGCGTATGATGGAAGAGCTCACAGCCCTAACTCCGCCAGGAGGTCTTGCTTCTCCCATAGACACAGCCTTGGATTCAAGCAGAAATCAGGCATGTCTCTCTCACTCTCAGCCTGCATCCTGCTTCTAGCCCAGCTCACACATACTAAATTCTGGCTTTTGTCTTTCTCACTACCAGCCAGGTGAGGAAGTGTACACACACATGATTTTGAGCAAATACACACCTTCAAAAAACACTATATTTTTTCTCTGGATCGCCTTTTGGGAATGAGATATATCAGATCTTTCAGGACCCAAAGTTGCTTTGCACTCGTCCTTCAGTATTTCTCCTCTGCTGGTGCAGCTGCACCAAAGTCAACATTATTTTAGAAAAGAAAAGAAATGAGACCGGAATCCTTAGAGGGGAGACTGCAAGTGTAAGGAAAGATGTATAGAGAACAAGCAGAGATTGGTACTTGGGACATCAAAGGGCAAACTGTAATGAAATGAAGTATAAATGCACACCTGTATAAATACATAAATGCTCTTAAGGCTTTGTATTCAATAATTGTTATGCTTTTATTAATTTAAGCTTTTTACGCTGCTGCTTATGTGGTTTGGATTTTGTAAGCTGCCTTGAATATTTGCAGCACGGTAGGGAAAATCTATAAATAAGCTGATAAGGGTTGTTTCTGCAGCCACCTGGGACACTTAAGAGTTACTGGGTCAGTCATTAAAATAAGCACTGTGTTCATGACTGTCAATTGAGGTAACGGGGAATCTGTGTGTTGGAGAGGCCATGGGAATCAAGGTTATATCTTTTAGTTTCCCACTTTCACTTACAGGACTGGCCCAACACATTTTCCTTTCTAAGGTGGCCCCCGTCCTCGACACCACACTGTCTTCCAATGCCTCACCACTGCTTGCTTGCTGCTCTGCCTGGTGCCTGATTTCTGCTCCCTCAAACAAATGCTGCAATGCAGCACCATCATCATGCTCCATGTGAGTAAAGCAATGCAGCTGCACTCACAGTGACCGCTGGGATACCTCTCTGCCCACTTGCACAGTCATGGGCCTTCCCCAGTGGCGCTGTCTGTGACACATTGGGAGAAGGCAGCAAGCAAGGCCAGGCTAGCTACAGGAAAGCATCATTGTCAGAGGAGCAGTGGCTCAGGAGAATGGAAACAGTCAGGGGACTCAGGCAGCAGGACTGGGAGGAAGACCTCTGCATGCAACCATCCGATGTGGCCTCCTCAGTCTGCCTGATTGTAGGGCTGGCCATCTGGGTTTACGAATGTATTTGGCATACTTCATACAAGCTAGATGCTGGCTTTAATACCATGCCATTTATCCCTGCTGGGACCAGGTCTTGCTGATTTGAGATCTAATACAGATTGCACTGAAGTCAAGGGCAGAATTTATATTGCTTTCAGGAGTCTTGAACCAGGCCCTTGAGGCTGAAAAAACAACAACAGCCATTCAGGGTGGATGGGTAGATGAAGAGGATCAGCTGTGAAAATCCTTTGCCTTGCAGTGAAGCAGAGATGGGTGAATGGACAGGAGAGCTTTTTACCCGGCAGGGGGACTAATCAGCTGAGCTGGATGGATATATGGAACAGGAAAAGAACTGAAAATATATATGCTTTTGAGTGGAACTGGAAGAGACAGTGGGAACAAATACACTGAAAAACCAGGATTTTTCAGCATAAACAGGTATATATACTCAAACCAATATCTCCCAGGATAATTTATGCATTCATTACCTTTTTGGGGTAGTTTACACAGCATTCATTTAAAACATCACAAAATTTAAACACACAAACACAATCAAAATTATAGACAATGCATAGAAAATCAATGCAAAGTAAAAGTTGTTTAAAAGATGTTACACTGCTTAAACCACAATTATTTATTAATATTTGCTTTTCAAATACAAGTATTTGGGGATATAAATCGTTAATATTTTTATGACAGTAGCCTAAGAGACCCCAGCCAAGACTTGGGACTTCTCTCTCTCTTTGTGTGTGTGTCTTTGTGTGTGTGTGTGTGAGTGAGTGAGTGTGTGCGTGCACGCACGCACACACACACACACACACAATAAGAGAGAAAGTCCCTGTTCCAGGAATTTTGCCAGACGAACATCCTACTTGTAAGAGCAGCTGACCACTCACCAAACCAGATCACCGAGGCTGACAAGACTGGAGAAGTAGCAGATGGTGCAAGGAAGAGCTTGTGCCATGCAAGCAGCCACCTTTTATAACAGGCTGGTCAGAGCCTAATTTGACCGACTTCCATGATCACACAGAAATAACACTTACAGGTCTGTGCCATTGCTCTAGGGATTCTAAACAACGATCCACAGGATACAACTGCATTAGAGAACCAAGGAAGCACTGACAAGACGGCAGCAAGGCCATTTGTTGCCTTCGTTGGTTCAATGCAGAGAGATAAAATTTACCAGGCTTGCATGTTGAGCATGCTGCTTTATGGAAGTAAGTCTTGGGCAACTTATAACCATCAGGAATGATGCCTCAACACCTTTCACACATGCTGCATCAAGACGTTTTGGGGCATCACATGGCTGGATAGAGTCTCAAACAAAGATGTACTCTCCCAAGCCCAGATTCCCAGCATGTGCACAGAATGAAAGATGGCAGAGTCCCCAAGGACGTGCTCTAAGGGAAGGTGGCTTCAGGCTCTAGTCCCATTGGCAGATCAACTTTGCATGATGAAGATGTCTGCAAACAAGACACGAAGGCTGGCAACATCAACCCCACAGTGTGGGAATCCCTTGCAGATGACCACAGTACCGAAGACAAACGGACAGTTCATGTATCCACAGCAGTGATCAGATGAGAAATGACTGCTGGGAGAAGCCCAGAGAGAAGAAACACTGTGGTACATCTGCATCAGTACAACCGGATGCCTTCATCTGCCCCAGCTGCAACAAGACATGTCTCTCCCATATCTGTCTCTACAGCCACAGCAGGCACTGTAACTCTCCAACTGTTTGACTTCACCTCCAAAGGCACACTCATCCTTTGTCTCCTAAGAAAGATGGATGCCAACAATTTATACCTAATTTTCATAGAAACTGTAAGAGGCTTACAAATCCACAGCACAAAAGCAAATAGCAAAGACAAAAATAAAATCCCCATTAGAATCATTAACAAATCACAAATATTTCACACCAAGGTAAGGATGAACTAATTCACAGGTGTCACAACTCCCACTTCATCTATCTGTTTGTCTCGTCTATTGAACTTGTCTTCCAGCCATCACAGAGTCTCTTGGGGCAATCATTTTAGTATTTATTTTTGGAGTTGCTTGAAGAGCCTGTTTGGCTAAAGGATAAAGTCTAAATGCTGTCAGCAATAAATTAATAAAGTATGTGGTGGGGCAATCTTTTGTTTTATCTTATTTGGTAGGATTTTATTGGCTCACTGATTCAAATCTTACATAGAAACAAAACCACAAAACATTGTTTCCTATTCGTTTGCTTCAATTCTCTCTCTCTCTCTCTCTCTCTCTCTCTCTCTCTCCATTTTCCAAGTTTTCTTCCTATGGGATGCTTTCCATATTCCGAACCTGCCGTAGGTATTATTTAGGGAGGTTATGATATATTCTGTATTTTCTGTTATTTTCTTACTTATCCTTAACAGTCTGTTTTGCCAGCTCTTTCTCCTTACTATGACTAAGAGCATTTCATACTCAAATTATCCATCACATTTAATGCTGTTAACTTTCCAGTGCAGACTATGCAACCCATAGAAAAGTACAAAAAACCCTTCCGGGATCTCTTGGCATCACAACAGTAGTCATGGCTGATATTTCTCCTCCCAGCTCAGGGCACCTCAACCATGTGATTGCTTAAAACGTCTTAAGTCATGAATGACAAGTCTGATTTACAGGTGAGACAAATCCTCATTGTCTCTCCACTTCTCAGGCACTGTGCTCTGGAAGCCTGGCGAATGGGATTGATTTGTTTCTCGTCTGCAGGCAGGATAAGAGGAGGGAATTTTAATTATGTGAGACAAGTGCCAATTGGCTTTTGGTGCAGGTGCAAATGGATTCTGAACTGGCTGAGGGTTGATCTACATGTTCAACAAAATCATATAGGCAATTCCTGGAGCTGTATGGGTGAGAGATTACATCTTTGAATGATTACTGATGTTTGTGTGTGTTAAAAAATATCTGTAAATAGAAAACTAGGGACAAGCTGTTCTCAGTGGATCTAAAGATGGACTTGTCTCCAGAAGATCTTAATACAAAATCCCACCTCTGCTACAAACAAATAACGATTGGTCTCAGGCCTTATTCTTGGCTTACCGGGAGCTATTGTTGCAGTCCAGCATGGCTGTGGGGAAGGACACGGAGCGTCAGGAATCTTCTGCCCCACTTTGTTGCCAGGCAGAGGACAGAGTACATGGGGGAAGCTGGAAGCCCATCAATTTCCCTGCTGGGCTCCCAGCGGGTGGGGCTCCTGGAACAAACCAGAGAGAAGACTTCAGGTACCTGGTCCACTCCCGGATTATAAATGCAGGACTCACCTGTAGGCGTTCCATCAGCAATCCCTGCTGTTGAAAGGCAGCCTCTTTACAAAAATGGTATCAAGGTTTTGTATGTTTCAATTGTACTCCTAACCATCTGTACAGACAAAGTATAGGGCACCATCAGACCCTCCTGGATGGTACTTATAAGTTACACAGAACTACTGTAGACTGGGGGGGGGGGGTGGAGGGAGAGAGAATAACATAATTTTGCCCTTAATACTGTTGATGTGTTCTGTGCTGGGAAAATGGGCTGGGAAGCCTGTTGGTGGTTGTGTGTTCTAAATACACCTCTGACATTTATTTCAATGACAAAGTTAAATAGGAAAACTGGATTTGTTTATTTTATTTTTGATTTGGGTTCCATCCCCCCCCCCCCATTTTGACCCAGGTTGGTTTTTATGACCATGGGACCACTGAAATGAAGATGGTGGAGGAGAGAGAGAGAGAGAGAGAGAGAGAGAGAGAGAGAGAGAGAGAACCTGGGTCCCCATAAATAGAATCAAACAGGTTGTTTGCTGACTTGCCAGCAGATGGTTGCTCAGTGCCTGATCAACACCCACTAGTTCTGAGCAGCAGGTCAGGGGACACAGATGCTATCCTGTGACTTCTGTCACAGCTCAGTCCAGGGACAAGTGGAGTACTGGAAGTTCAGAGTCAGGACAGAATGTCCTAGTCTTTCATAGGGTTGCCATATTTCAAACAATGAAAATCCAGACAAAAAAGTTGTTGAGCTTTTCTTAGTTTTGTCCAAAGCTTTATTCTTCATGGAGAATAATATCATTTTTGAGCTAGTTTTATTGGAGGGGAAACCAGCAAAAACAGCACTGTCAGCATGGGTTGCCATACGTCTGGGTTTTCCTGGACATTTTTAACAATTTCTGTCTGGACACTGCAACTGACTGCAGTATTCTGAATATGTATGGCAACCCTAGTCTTTCACCCATCCATTTTTTTCCTCTCCTTCCCCCATCCCCCATTCTGTTTCCATGCTGACAAATGGGCAGGGTGGCCACAGTGTTTAGATGTTCTGGAAACCTGGGAAAGAGCTGGTGCCCATTTCCTCAGTGTTATGCAAAGCTTTTTGCTCTAAGGCATCAGACTAGCTGCAGGTTAGAGTTTTAGGTTCTGTTAATGTGGTTCCTTGTAGGTTTGTTTGTAAAACAAGGAGGTCCACCTCAACAAGTTATTTAATAATTTAATTATTAAATCAGAACTCCAGCATATGTGAAAAGCGTGCAGTTCCCCCCCCCCCCCCCGTCCTCCACCTGCATTCTGAAGTGATGCACTCCAGACAGGCCTGTTTCGTGGGAGTATCCTGCATATCTGTACTGCCTGTGGTGAATCACTAGGGAATAATGATGGGTGGAGTTCTCAGTTCCATAGGAAATACAGTGACTTTTGGCTGAGTCCAGATAGTGAGCATGTCTGATGCAAACAAACACCACAGAATTACTTGGCTGTGAAGACAGGGCTTATTATCACAGAACAGCAGTGCTATAAACCTGATTTTAATTTATTTATATTAAATGCATTTATCACCTGCCAGTAATTCCCTCAGTGACTTACAATATTAGGAACCATATAATAAACATACTAACAGTCAGAATTGCAGCAGTAAAATATTTGAAACTTATATACTGATATAAGTTTAAAAACAGATGTTAATGCCTCATGGCTTCTTCTAAAAAGCAATCCTGAACAAAAGCAGGTTTCTAGAGGCCACCTGAACGCTACCCAAAAGAGAGCTGATTCTACAACTTGGGGGAGGAAGGTCTATAGCTTTGAAGGTCCATTTTCCTGTCAAGCAGGGTCTCTGAGGTGGATCTCAGATCCCCAGCAGGTTCGTAATGGATGTGGGGAACCTCAGCTCTGGAGGGCCAACGACAACCTCCCAGTCCACTCTGACTAGCCCTCGAGGGTCTTCCCAAGTCACCCCGCTCACCAGCTCTGTTTTACATTCTCCTTGAGTGTTTTTGCCTGGCGGCAAGATGTCACTTTGATAATGCTGACCTGGTCTGGACGGAGAGGACTGTGCGAGTGTGTGTGAAAACAAAGGTGAAATGTGCATGTGTTGCTCTGCCCACATTTGCCTCTGGGGCATGCATTCAGTCCCTGTCAGCATCCGGGCTGCAGCTACCAGATCATCTTCAAGGCCATGTGTGTTGCAATAGTCCAGTATGACTGTAACCAGGGCATGAATCACTGTAGTAACTGAACAAGCACCTCAATGAGAAATAGTTTTTGAGGGATTGGTCACCAGCAATTTGCTCATATAATACTGAGTACCTACGACTGCCTATGAATAGGTTTGCTACCTGGCTGATTTTAAACTTGCCTGCCTGGTTGTTTCATCTTCCCGTCAATGGAGATTTTAAAATCTGCAAATATTAAAATTTAAATCAATTGGCTTAGGCAAATGAACAGTGCCTGGGGGCTCAGTTCTTTAGGAGAGACAGGGACACTGGCTGTAAGTTGAATGATTGCTCTGCTCTAGCAAATGCTGAGGTTTAGAAAAGTCAAAGGAGGAAAGCGAGAGTTCTTGTCTATTAAGAAAAAAAGAGCAAATTATACTGCCAGCCATAAACCCTTTGGTTTTTGGGCCACAGGACCTTGTCCAATGCACCATTCCTTAACGGGGGGAAAAATATTATTCTGCTCTATAATTTAATGGATGGCTGCGTACTTAACATTCTTTCCCTGTAACCCACCAGGTAATCACAGATGCTTACAGCGCTATCGTCACAAGGGGTATGTTCAGATGTTGTCTGCCTTGCCTAATTGCCTCTGTTCAAGGGCCCTGGTGAGGGGTCCTGTGAACTGTGCACCCTGCTGCGTTAAGCAGCCTTTCTATCTACCAGGAAATATGCTGCAACTGTTAACAAATGCTAGAGTGTGCAGCGCAGTTTTGTTGAGCTGCAGCACATGTAAAACTGAACCACTCAGATGTTCACAGTCAACAGAAGTGAAGGGCGACAGCACTCCAGTCAGGACAAATTGCTTTTAAGTTAGATCAAATCTGTGAAGACCCTCCTTATCATTTAGTTCTTCTAATCCAAACTCCCTCCAGATGCACATCTGGTAACTTCAAGAGCAATGGACTCTCTAGGAAATTTTACTCCAATACTCTGAGGGAAACATATAAACTTCCTGGAATATTGATTGAATATTGTGGTTCAATTACTGCTCCGTCTGCTAATCCAAATCGAGTTGACTGTTGTAGCTCACTCTGCTAATCCAAAAATCTACTTGTGTTAGTTCAGCCCATTGCATGCTCACTGGCATTATAAATTTTCACAGTATAAGAATTCGTTTCCCTTAGTCATTTAACCTTGCACTATAGGAACATCACAAGTTTCCTTCTACAATTCAGGCCAGTGGCCCATCTAGCTAGCTATAGTCTATGGCAGAGATGGGGAACCACTGTCGCTCCAGATATTGTGGGACTACAATTCCCATCATCCCTGACCATTGGCAATGCTGGCTGAGGCCGATGGGCATCCAACAATATCTTAAGGGCTGCAAATTCCCCATTCCTGGTCTCCACTGACTAGCAGTAGCTCTCCAAGGTTTAGGAGGGGTCTTTTCCAGCTGTGCCTGGAAACATATGAATGTACCGTATTTTTTGCACCATAACACTCACTTTTTTCCTCCTAGAAAGTAAGGGGAAATGTCTGTGCGTGTTATGGAACGAATGCCTACGGATGGCAGGGGGATCTGCTGCAGTCGTGAGCAGAGGATCCATGGTTCCCCTTCTTTCCCTCCTCCGTGGCTCTCTTTGAAACAACAAAGCGGGAGAAGAGCCGCTGAGTGGGGAGGAGGAGGAGAGAGGGACAGAGAGCCTGCTTGCTTTAAAGCAAGCAGGCTCTCTGTCCCTCTCTCCTCCCCACTCAGCTGGCTAAATAGCAGCAAAGTTTTTCAGTGAGCCGGGGAGGAGGGAGAGAAGCAGAGCCTGCTTGCTTCTCCTCTTATACCCCTCTTCTGCATTATTTTTTTTTTTTAATAAAATTTTTATTAGGGGTTTTTACATAATAAAGTACAAAGATAAACAACCTTTCTTTTATCTCAACAGAGTTTCATAACTTCTTTGGACTTCCTCACATCTCCCGCTGCCATTTTCATCATCATAGATTTTTTCCATGCAATTTATCATCTAATTTGCAAATTTTATAACCACTTATTTAAATATAATCCTCTGTAAATTAATTTCTCTTAATCTCACTTTACATCCCATTCCGATCCGTTTTTGTGGTGGCCAATTATTTATGATCAAACATCCTACTTAACTTTCCACCAAATCACAATATTTTTGTAAATAAGTCTTAAATTTCCTCCAATCTTCTTCAACCCTCTCTTCTCCCAGGTCTCGAATTCTGCCAGTCATTTCAGCCAGTTGCATATAGTCCATCAGCTGCATCTGCCATTCTTCCAGAGTGGGTAGATCTTGAGTTTTCCACTTCTTGGCGATGAGTATCCTTGCTGCTGCTGTTGCGTACAAAAAGAATGTTCGGTCCTTCTTTGGCACCATCTGGCCGACAATGCCCAGGAGGAAGGCCTCTGGTTTCTTAAGGAAGGTATACTTAAATACCTTTTTCAGCTCATTATATATCATTTCCCAGAAGACCTTCACCCTGGGACAAGTCCACCAGAGGTGAAAGAATGTTCCTTCATTTTCCTTACATTTCCAACATTTATTGTCTGGCACATGGCATATTTTGGCAAGTTTAACTGGGGTCATGTACCACCTATATATCATTTTCATTACATTTTCCTTCAGAGCATTACATGCCGTGAAGTTCATCCCCGTGGTCCACAACCTTTCCCAATCCTCAAACATAATATTATGCCCAATATCCTGTGCCCACTTTATCATGGCTGACTTAACCATTTCATCTTGTGTATTCCATTTCAACAGCAAGTTATACATTCTTGAGAGTACTTTAGTCTTAGGTTCTAACAATTCTGTTTCCAACTTCGATTTCTCCACCTGGAATCCTAACTTTTTATCCTTTTTAAAAATTTCTTGAATCTGAGCGTAATGTAACCAGTCTCGCACTTTGTCTTTCATTTTTTCCAAACTCTGCAATTTCCAATTATTGCCCTCTTTCTCTATTATTTCCCAATATTTCGGCCATTTGGCCTCCATATTGGGTCTTTTTCGGGCCTTAGCCTCCAAAGGTGATAGCCATCTTGGAGTTTTATTTTCCAATAGGTCTTTGTATTTTGTCCAGACATTAAACACTGCTTTCCTGACAATATGGTTCTTAAAGGCCTTATTGATCTTAACTTTGTCATACCATAAGTATGCATGCCAACCAAATGCATTGTTAAAACCTTCTAAATCTAACACATCAGTGTCCTCTAGAAGTAGCCAGTCTTTTAGCCAGCAGAAAGCTGCGGCTTCATAGTACAACCTTAAGTCTGGCAGGGCAAAGCCCCCTCTTTCTTTCGCATCAGTTAATATCTTAAACTTAATTCTGGGCTTTTTGCCCTGCCAGACAAATTTAGAGATATCTCTCTGCCACTTCCTGAAGCACTCCGTCTTATCCACAATTTGCAATGTTTGAAACAAAAACAACATCTTAGGCAATACATTCATCTTAATAGCAGCAATTCGGCCTAACAAAGAAAGCTTCAATTTTGACCAACTGTCCAAGTCTCTCTTAATTTCAGACCAACATTTTTCATAATTATCCTTAAATAGACTCAGATTTTTTGCTGTTATGTTTACCCCTAGGTACTTTACTTTTTTAACCACAGTTAGTTCTGTTTCTCTCTGAAACCGTTCTGACTCTGCATCTGTCAAGTTTTTTCCCAACACCTTAGTTTTCTGTTTGTTTAGTTTAAAGCCCGCTACCCGACCAAAGTCCTGAATCAATTGTAACACTCTTTTTGTGCTAGATTCTGGCTCTTGCAATGTCAAAACAAGGTCATCTGCAAAAGCTTTAAGTTTATATTGTTTCGCTCCGATCTGAATCCCTTGCACCAACCGGTCCCCTCTAATCAAGTTCAAGAGCACCTCCAGGACAGAAATAAACAGCAAGGGGGAAATCGGGCAGCCTTGTCGTGTCCCTCCCTCTTCTGCATTATTAACAGCATCCTTCTCCATCCACCCCACGCGTGTTCCTTGTCCCTTGAGTGCTTTTCCTTCCCTCCCCACTTAAAACGTGGTTACAAAGCACTTGGATCCTCAGGATTTTTGCACTGGGTCACCCCAAATTCACCATCAGATCACATAGCATATCCATGGCTACAGCTTGCAACAAAAAAAAATCACGCACCCACTGTTGCCTGGGGCCGCAGTGGTGCAAAAACGTGGTTACAAAGCATGGATCCACATGGATCCTCAGGATTTTTGCATTGGGCTACCTCAAACTCACCGTCAGATCACATGTCTGTGGCCACAGCATGAACCACAAAAATCATACATCCACTGTTTCGTTTAGAATATTTTTTTTCTTGTTTTCCTCCTCTAAAAACTATGTGCGTGTTATGGTCGGGTGCGTGTTATAGAGCGGAAAATACGGTACATATGAGAATTGAATGTGGGCCATTCAAGGCTCTTGCACTGAGTAGTAGTTCTTCCACATCTGTATTTTCATTGGGTGGAATTCAACACAACGCTATGGTGAATGTTTCATCTGCTCAAACATTTCAGCTTGCCAGGTGGAACAATCCCACCTCTCCTTGGGGGGTGCGGGGTGGGGGGAGGGTAAGACAGGAGGAAAGTGGAAGTCCCTGCACAGGGCTTCCACTGACGGAGCTTGCTAGGTGAGTCTCACCCATTACATCTTAACTTACTAGTATTCAAGCAACTTTTTTCATTCCTAGCTTGCTCAGTACTATAGAAGTCCTTATTTGCTCTTGAGATAATTCCAACTGTGACCCCTTTCCTTCTATATGTATATAACATGCAATCATCTCAAAGCCATAGCTCACTTCCAGCACATTTAGTATTTTTCAGTTTCTCCTTCCTGTAATCCCAAATCTAATGTGATTTTTTTTACAGTATCTTGTGTTCACAAGTTGCTGACAGAATTGCTTGAACTTCGCATGTGTCCTGGATTGACCCCCTCACACACTCCCAGATCTGTGAACAGGCTTTGTTTGCTTTCAGCTGACCCACAGAAGAGAAGAGGCCTGCCTCCTTTTAAATAAGACAGCTGGCCTGTGAGAAGTGGAACTGAGGCCAACTGCTTTCTGCTTTTTTATGTTTAATCTCATCTATATTCTACATTCATTGGTAGATGGTTTCATCATCCTATAGGCTAGTTGAGGGGTAACCAGCCCTTGTGTGCCCAGCATTACCTCCTATGGCACATGGAGTTGGTAAATATCACCTCAAAAAAGACACACACACACACACACACACACACACACACCATGTGTTTGCCTTTTCTGTTCAGTTTCTCTTGCACTGGTTCAGCCTAATGGAATACTACCAGTCCCTTAAACATGCCCACATTTCATTAGATGCTAGAATTAGAAACCTTCCTCCCTTCTGATCCAAACAGAAGGGAGGTGCAAAGAGCTTCTCTGTTGCTTTCACTGATCTCCATGCCTTTTCCCCATTGATGATGGGATGAGGGATGATCATGCCCCCAACCATTTTGTGGTCTTAGTCTCTTTTTCTGCTCTTTTAGATGTGGCAGTCATTTTGTGTTATGCACACCCAATAAGGGCCATTTTGTGACTGGTGCTCCTGGTCAAAATTCCAAATCTGTCCCCTGCCCTGAAAGTTTGGTGAGCCCTGAGCTAGCCTCTGAGGGATTTTTTTTTAAAAGACATGGGTGAAGTATTTGAAGCTCACCTTACATTAACTCAGAAATTACCTAAGATCTTGCCTGAGGAGAAGACTATTGGAGATGCTGTTCTCTCAACAACACTTCCAGCTGCAGGGAGCCTTGGAAGAAGCATACACTGTTGGTGAACAGAATGGTGTGGTGAAAGAGAAGAAAGGAAAAAATGTGTTTCTCCTTTCTTCTCCATATAAGTGATTTATTGCTGCTACTACTAATATAAGGGAAAATACAAGGGAAGAGGGTGGTAGCAAAGAGTTGGGTGGGGTCAGGTGGGTAAGATGGGAATTCTTCTCTAGCTCTGATTTTATCCTGATTTGTTTGTAAGCCTCAGAGAAATTTGTTGGTATATCTAGATAGTACAAGGAAATGAGCAGTACTATTCCATGGAGAGATGGGGCAGAGAAATAGAACATGTCGGGCAGAAAGCTGGAAAGAATGGAAATGGGAAAAGAGGGCTTGGGAATTAAGGAAGCAGAAATTCTTCATTTGATTTGTATCTAATGCTTAATCTTTGAATTTCGTGGTCTTTTGGATTTTGAGACTTTTGGAAGGGAGAATTGGGGTCAAAGAGCAAGCAGAGGGAGTCTGGAACATTTTTGGTGATGCCGTAACATTTCTAGCTATGCCTTTTACCAGTGTGATGTGAGTTAAATGTATGTTAAATTGGTAGTAATGTGTGTGAGGGGGGACCCAGTGAAGAGAAAACCAAACTCTCCCTTATTCTTTGAAATTTTCCTCTTTTTTCTGACTGCTTTTTTGGCAAAAGACATGGAGGTGATGGTGAAGGGATCTTTCCATCCACCAGCTGCAAAGTTCTCAGAGGGACTTAGAGAAATGTATTAACATGGTATGGAATGCAGACTCCTGCCTGCATCCTTAAACAGGATACTTTTTTTTTAAGCACAGATAAAGCGGAGAAGCTGGGCCTGATACAGTGTTCAGGGCAAGACGGATTGCAGCTGCTTCACTCGCTTTGATTACACCAGCTATGCTATTTGCATACAGAAAAGTCAATAACTCTCCTTCAACTTCTGTTGTGGCTTGTTTTTCTCTGTAATAAATAACTAATCAGCAACCAGGACCAGTGTGTAATGGAAGCTGAGTTCTTAAAGGACCCGATACACCTTTATGCTACCTGCTCTGCCATGAGTTCTCAAATTAAAAAACTCCAGGCACGTAAGGAAATGAGTGAGTTGGAAGCTAAGCAGTAAAGTTACTTTCCATGGGGATGTGAATAACCCTGTATAATTAATGAATGATTATCAAAATTAAGAGTTGGCGCTGAAGCTTGTTAAATACCAGGGAGAGTTTAATGTGCATGTGTAACAAGGGTTATAAACCCTGGGCACATTCGCAGAGCTAAGAACGTGTTGAGGGCCCTACACACACCCCACAGTCAAACCCCTACTGCAACATATTTTATGGCCTACACTACAATACTTTTTTCAAACCTGATTTAAACTGGAGGAGGGGAACACTTTTTCAGGATCATAGCTGGAGATTTCTCTGATGCTGTATTATATCATTAAGAAGAAACTGTACGGCAGTACGTCTGTGCCTATCAGAAGGGCAGCAAAATGGGGCCACCCCCAGACAGAGGTTATAGGTAGAGGTTTCTGACTGCTAGGTATGCAGAAAAATATTAGTTCACAAATCTTTGGGAGCTAAGGGGGAAATGGCTGGTGGGAGCTGGAGTCTACTAACACCTGGAGGATCTCACATTGGCTACATCTGGTCTACAGTGCTCTGAAGAGGGTGTTTTTGTGGATTTTGGGTCAGGTGATGCATGCTCACTCTTAAACTGTCTGAATCCACTTGGGACCTTGGTCCCTAGGCTTGCTTCTTCTTTTCTTGTGTTCTTGACCAGCCTTCCCAAACTTGGAGCGCTCAATGATGGGCAGCTGTCCAAGGCTGCTTGGTGCTGTTGCTGCACCTGCTGTTCCCCCTCCCCCCAAAATGAGAGCATGGAAATAGATCAGGGAAATGGTCAACAGGAAATACATTTCCCACCCTGCCAGTTTCATAGCCATTATTTATTTTTATAAAATGTTTTATTGTAAACTGTAATAAGGTTACAATAATAAACACCAACTGAAGCACAGTGGTTTTTCATGTTGCAAACTGCACACAGTGTTAAACAGAAATCAGACATACACACTGTCAAGCTAAATCAACAAGTCTCTCCAGAAAGACCCTTGTAAATCCAGTCCAGTACCTTTACACCCTCTCCACCTCTCATGTATGCCCAAAATAGAAACTACTACTCTACAAAATTATCCTCTCTCAGTAAGGCCAGAGCTAGCCTAATTTGACATGTTAATCTTTCTGACAAGGCTGACCACCAGTTACATGAAAACCAGTCCTGCAGAATACTCCCCCCTATTATTTTCCAATGTCTTTCCACCTCCAGGTTTGCCACCACTGGGAGGTGCATTACTAAATCACCAGTTCCACAGTCTTGAAAGCAGTCATGTAGGACTGCTGGTGTGTGTGTGTTGCAGGAGATCCTCATCTTCCACTTCACATCTAGTTTGAACCTGGGAGAATGATTGCTGTGAATCCCTTGCTAGTTGCTTGGTAACAATTTGACAGTGTTGCACACATCCTCATCTACTGTGGTCGTGTTTTCGAGATTTACTCAGGTGCAACGTGAGGGGGCTCTTTTGGCTCACATGAGAAATGGCTCCTCAGTTCCCCTACTACTGGGGTAAGAAACATCACCACCCTTGTGGGCTTTGGTTATGTGGACCAAATTCACACAGAAGGAACAATTTGAACCTAGAGATTGGATCCAAAAACCCTCTGGCATGAGCTGAAACCATGTCTGCTCATAAGAGAATTGGGGGACCCTACAGATTGTATTTGGGGGAGGGAGCACAGGGAACTGCAGTTCATGGCAGAAATTAGAATGGAAGTGCCTGTCGGTTGTGCTGCAGGATCCTTGGATCCTCGCCATATCCTATAAAAGAGAAAGCCAATTTCTGAATTGGACCGGACAAGCCACTTTAGTGTAATAAATCATGGATGGTGCTGTAGACAACAACCTCTATGTACTGTAATTATACTACCCACGGTCCAGAAAGGTTTGTACTGCATATTCTAACGGTTGTAAACCACACTGCAAACATGGAATTGTAACCATCTGCATTACAAAAACATGAAAAATCCAACAATGATTTGAAAGGTTTTGTGTTCGGTGGTTAAAAGGAGGGGGTGTTCACTCCATTCTGAATGAGGCTTCATGGTTTATTTTCCATTCATCCATGTCTTTCTAACCAGTCTCTCTTCCACTAAATTATCTCTTCTGTTCTATTCTAATGCTTTGAGATAAATAGTGCTAGGACAGCAAAGAAAGAATGAGGCTCTAGATTCATGCCCTGGAGGAAGACAGCCTCTCTCTGCCCAGGTTTCTCTAGTTTGTTTGTACCTCGGCTAGGAAATAAAATTGTCTGAAATACTTTTCACCCTGCCTAAAGGGTTATCACGAGCATATAATAAACACATGCAACCTGAGCCAATGTAAACAGGGGAATGGCTTGGTCATGTCTGCCTCATGAACTGACATATGCATAGATACATGGATGTGTTTGTGTTTGCAGCACTGTTCTGTCCCCACACGTAGTCTCTGACTCATAGTCCTACCACTTGCACACCCACATTCCTTACTCACACAAAGACCCACACTCAAACCACCATCCTATCCTGTTCACATCATTCTTGATCACTGCCATTTTAATGCTGCATCCTTCATTCTCCACATCCCCTCTAATAGGTCCTTCTGTAAGTCATTTTTGCCAGCTGTTCAGCAACTTAGCAAATGAAACGTTCATCACCCTTTAGATCAGCCAGTGAGTACAGAGAGATGTTTCTGATGATATAGCAGTAGGGATGTGCAAAGCTGCCAATATTAGTTTCTCTCGGTTCATTTTCCAGTCTTAAGTTCAGTTATTCACACGTCTACATCTGTTTGTGATTTTTTTATTTAAAAAATGCTAATTTAAAAAAGGCATTTCAGTGTGAATTTCTCCTAATATAATGCATTTTTGTATGCAATTTCTCCTAATACACACATTTTTGCAACATGGTTTCCCCTAGTATAATGTATTTTTATGTTTTTCCCCACTAATATCTGCATTTTTATGTAAACTTTACCCTAGTGTATTCCGTCTTTCATATGCAGTACTTGACTGGAGAACTGCATTGCAAAATATGTAGAAGACCCCTTATCTTCATTGGTCAGGTGGCATTGTGGGAACCCAAAAATGGTATTTGTGCTGGCCTGAAAAGTGGATTATAGCCTGCCCGCAAATTGACCAATTGTGTGCAGGCTGCACAACCTAACTCCTCCCCAGAGGTGGATTGGACTGAGCCAGCCTCTTGGACTTGTCAGTCAGAAGGTCGGCAGTTTGAATCTGCGCAATGGGGTTAGCTACCATCGCGGTGTCCCATTGCACCAGAAGCAGTTTAGTCATGCTGGCCACATGGCCTGGAAAGCAAGCTGTCTGTGGACAAAGGCTGGCTCCCTCAGCCTTAAGCTGAGTCACCTTTGACTGGACTAAACTGTCCAGGGGCCCTTTTCCTTTACCTTTACTCTGGTCTGCTCCCCAGGTATATAAGTACAGCCAGGCTACACCTCCTCATGCACTTCCTTGTTGAATCTCCATATGAATCTCCAGTACTTGACTGGAGAACTGCATTACAAAATATGGAGAAGTGCAAATTTTGAAGGATAGCTAAGATTTGGTTCATGTATTTTCTAGGAACTTGTGAATTAGGTAGGTTGACCTTTAAATACATGCTGAATTGTCCCCGATCCCTACACAGCACATTAGCCAATGGTATGGCAGGGAGTGTGTCTCAAGTTTCATCCCTTTTTCACATTTCTGCGACATTGGGAGAAGGGGCTAATCAGCGAAACTATTATTTGAACAAGCTAACTACTTAGAATTACTGTCATAAAATCTATTTTTAAAAACCCCATAAATCTTCTATATCCAAAGGCTATATAGCTATCTTGCCAATTAAATGAGTTTTTAAAAACAAATTATCCTCTAAAATGGCAAATGGCCTCCACTTAAACAGAAGCATCACATACCCTAAAAATTTCCAGTTAAAGTCTAGCCTATGTACTGACAAATGCACATAGCTCCTGGCTTATGTACTACTCCTGTATCAACAACAACAAATAATTTATTGTACTAGCCACTGGCTGTGACAACTTTATAAATAAAGCTCCGATATAAAGTTTCCAATACTAAACAATGAAATAAAGATAAATCATTTGATAAAAGTTAAAATACAATATAAAAACTTTGATTTAAATTCCAATTTAAACCTAATTTAAACTTAAAACTCTCACATTTCTTCTACAATAGCTGCCCCGGTTCTTTCCATTCAGAGTTTCATTGCAGCCTGCTAAAGCATACAGTGATGCTTCATGTACAGCATCTCAAATGGGGAAATAGATAATTTCTTGATCAGAACATGTGATTAAATGAGACAAAATGTTTCTCAAGAATGTTTGTCTTGGACCACAATATAAAGGCCATTTCCATACATAATGGATTGCATTCTCTACCCATTTCAAATTACAGATCCCAGTCCGCTGCGAGACAGGTATCTGTTTGTATCCAGCCTCCAACACAGCAGAAGGCTTAATCTGTAGGTGCATTTCTAGAACAGCCCTACATAGGAAGGAAATGTCAGCTCTTCTAGATATTTAGCTCTTCAATGATTATTTTAAAGAGATGATACTGTTAGGGAAAGTTAGATTGTTGTGGCAACCTCATGCCTTCTTCAGCTTAGTTTTTGTATGATCTGTCCCTTAGTTGTTTTTTAACTAAGTGATCCCAAAACACTTTGGGCAATCACGTGGATTATGATTTTCCATGTTACTCTGGGAAAAGTAAGCTTGTTTTACCAACCCTTCCCCTGACATTGTATGCCTATGTTTATAAAATTTCAGTGGTGCCACCTGCATCCTGCATAGTCTCCTTAAGAATTTATTCTGTTCTGCATCCAGTAATGTAATGCACATTTTGTTTTCACCCCTTATTTCTCTCTGAGGCATATGGCAGCTAGACAACCACTTTAGCTGGAAATATTTTTTGGGCAGGAGTTAACATCCATCCACCTTTTCTGAAAAAAAAAGAAAAAACTTCAATATCACTTTACTCATCAGCTTGGCTTTTGAAAAACTAAGAGTCCCTGTGTGCTTTCCAAGATAACTTCCCTGTAAAGAGAATACTGAAATATCTGATATACTGCTGGGGAAAAAGAATTAAGCCTTTTGTTTGCTTTCCGCATTGACACTATCAGCTGTTGCCCTGCCCTCAGTTGCAGAATTTGAACGCCCTGTGACCATTTGATACCTTCCCCTAAACAAACAATAAGTTTGCTAATTGCACAAAGATCTAAAAAGCAGCCAGTGTGCTCAGCAGCCTTGATGCGTGCATGCCCCTGCTCCTGGTTTTATTATTTCATGTTCACACCAATGCAAGAACACAGTTTGTGTGAAAGCCCATTCCTTCCCATGAATTACTACCTCTAACATTGATTTCAGTTGGACTCAGGGCATGATGTTTGGCTGGGATTGTCTAATATGGGGTCTCTAAGCACCAGTGAAACTCCACTGTCTCTTGCTGGTTCAAAACCTCTGAAGGGGTGATTTAAGGACTGCATTGTTAGTCGTATCAGTTTCAATAGAATAATGGCAGAGATCATTGATTTGCCTTCTCAAGATCAAGGGCTGTATATAATAGACTCCATTGTAACTAAATATATATGTGTGTATATGCCCTTATTCAGGGTGAGCTAGTATGAGTAAATGGTGTTCACAAGTTCAGTCTGCAAATCATGAAGCATGTGCTCAACTTTATGTGTTGTAGAACAAAGGCATCCCATTTGAACGGTAGAACTCTGCCATCCTCCTCTCAGATATGCAATAATCCTCTGGAAAGATGGATGAATAGTTCTCTTTTCTTTCCCTTTGCTTAACTGCCTATGATGCAGGGATACCCATAGATATGTTACTGAAAACTGGTCCATTGAATTTATTGGGATTTGTACCTGGTTCCTTACACTGCAATCTTGTACACATCTACTCTGAAGTAAGCTTCCCTAAGTTCAGTGGGACTTGCTCCTAGGTAAGTTGGTACAGAACTGCAGCCTTGGTATTTGTCCTTTTCTTCTTTCCTTGCTTTATCTATCACTTCCATTCTTCTTTTATGAAATGCCCTCACTGGGACAATGCCCACCCTTTGATTTCAGATAGAAATAAAGAGGCAGTAGGATGTGAACCCAGGGCATTGGCCTTCAGCAAACAAGTCACAGACAACAAGTGATGGAGTATTTATGGCATATCTGTCAACAGCTCCGTTTTTTTACTGCGATAGTATGGTGGCTAATTTGGGCACTTTGCTCTCTTGCAATTTTGGGCTGAGATTTTGCCCTGAGAAAAGCACCTTTTCCCCAAGTCTGTGATTTGTGCCATGCCCCAAAACATGTGTTTTTGGGTGCATTGCGTCCCCACAAAAGTGATTTTTCTGGGTCTGCAATCTCACGTGGGTCATGTGATTCACATGGGATTTCAGACCCAGAAGATGATATCCCAGATTTGTTGGAGGGTATGCTTTATAATCTTCCAGAAGCACAGGCAGATCTCATCATACACTAATTTCACCTATGCAATTGCAGCTTTGCAGAAAATAAAATGAACCAATTAAAAGGGGCGGGAGAGTGGGAACCTGCCCCTGTCCATGGAAGGGGCCATTTGAGAGCTTGCGAGACCCTCACACAACCTTCCCAGAGCCTGGGAGGCAAGGTGAGGGATGGGGGCTTAAAATGCTCCCCACCTTGTGTGGGAGGTGGGCCAAGATCTGCTTAGTGCTGGCTTCCAACAGGGAGAGGTGGTTGTGTGGGGCCGCTTGGGGGATCATTCTGACTTTACCTGGCTTATATGCACAATAGCCAAGAATGTAACTCCCAGATACCATGTGCATACCATGGCAACTCAGGATTTCATACATGCAGTCGACTACTGAAGTGGCTGCATATAGAGCTGGGCTGAAGCACACCAGCCACATTCATACCACAGGCTTGAAGCACTTTAAACTGCCATGGCTTCCCCGCAAAACAGCCTTTTCTGCTTTATTGTAGGCAGGGCTTGATGCACAGCTTGGAGTGACCTGAAGGTGCCATGTTTTATGGATAGCTGTGATCTTCTTATTTAGGCCCCTGTTGCATCTGCTCACGTGATTGCTCATCTCTGTTAACCGCACATCAAAGCAGATTCCTGGACCGCAGTTGCTTTATTAAACAGGAAACATAATGGACTGGTTCTGAGGGTTATGCAGGGAACTCAAAGAAAGAGAAAAAAATTGTGCGCAGCGTGGTGTTGGATTTTTTTTGCAAAAAGCAGAAGCAGTTCAGACCCTTAAAAACCATAGATTAAAAACCCCAGCTGCATTCTGGGATTACGGGGTTTCTAGAAAATGGAAAGAAAAAGTACCTGGTTTTTCTGTTAACCCTGATAGAACTTTGAAAGAGCGATTCTTTGCCACTCTCTCACAAAAGGAAAGAAAAATACATACAGGAAAATCACACTTAATGCACTTAAAGTCAGAATTTTGCACTGCTGGCATTTCTTCACATATGCTAATTGGCCATTAAAGAAATAACTGGACCCTGTCTTCACTGGCAGGGCTCAGCCCAAGTACATGAAATGCCGGAGAGCATCTAAACATACACAGAGGTCCTTTGCTCCTCAGTGAATAACCATAAGGAGTATGCAATAGAAAGGTCTCCATAAACCGCATACAGAAGCTATTCCAGACAGCTGCAGTTGCTTTTCCAAATGTAATCAGGAATCACCTAATAATCACACAAACCTTTGCAAACCTCAGTCAGAAAAAAGCAGAGAGAAATGCTGAACTGACGTTGATGAGTCACTGCTCAATGCCAAGTCTTGATTAGGAGTGAAAAGGATACAACTGGCAACGCTGTTTGCAAAACAAAGCAGGAGGATTCTTGCAGAGTCCTGTGGCATTTGCAATTTGCACTGAAAGCTCCCTCGGCTCCGGCTCCGTGCAATGTGTGGGATTTTGAAAGGCTGTGACGGTTGACACTGATGACCAGGGGGATTGTGCATCCCTGGGGGTTGTTGGCCTTGGCCATTCATTGTTGGTGCAAAAGTGATCTTTTGTGTGTGCGGTGTCCTTTGCCAATGCCCCCCATCGCCAAAGTGCTCACTTGTACACCAGTGGACACAGGGGCACAGCTGGGATGTGAATTTTTAAAAATGAGGTTTTATACATATTTTAATGTACACATCTCCTAATGTATGCATTTATGTCTAATGTTTGGGGCACATTTCTAAAATGTGCATTTGAAAATAATACATTTTTAAAAATATTTTATTTTCACCAAAGATGCACTTTTGTGCACACAGTTCTCATATGTATACATATTAGACACATTTTGCTGTTGTTGGAGTACTGCTTCCTAAAAGTGCAATTTTTAAAGTTCAGGAAGTGCAAAGTGCAAGGGACTCCCCCTTTACGTGGGAGTTCTATTCTAGGGCCCTGTGTGCATATGCAAAATCGCATAAAATGGGGAACACCCTGGGGAACGCTCCTCAACCAAGCTGGAGAGACGGCGGGGCTTGGTTAACCAGGTGGTCTCCATTTCTGGATACCACTTCTGGGTACCCAGCACCACATATGTGCATGGTCACGCACAGATAGAATGAGCATAAATGGGGAGTTGCCTATAGTAATGCTCACATTACCAAAAGGTGAACAAAATGAATTTCTCCCCCATCCCTAGGAGGAGAAATCCTATTCTGCCCTAGGAAGGCTATAGTTTCATGCCTTACAACTTGATATGCAATCCACATTCTCTTCTGGTGCTGTGTCATGACTGAAGAAGTTACAGAAGCTCACCCTGGCATTTCATAGCAACTCTCTGATATGGCTGGCTAGTAACAGACAAGGCCGTAGAAGCCAGTTGTCTGATATTCTCCGTTAATTGAGCAGGAGTGTATTCGCTTCGGTCATCTTTTTGTAGGTGTCATGCTGCATCATCACTGGTGGCACTAATGATTCCCGAGTAAGCCCTGATCTTCTCACCTCATGCTCCCGATTCCATTTGAATTTTCTCCTTGCGGAACTGATGTCTCAGCAGCGTAGTGGCTAAGCTAGCGGCACACACCTCTGGCAAAAAGGTGGCACAACTGTAGCTTCTTATTTCACAGGTGTAGCAGGACTTGGTAGGGATCCAATTCCACTCCAAGACTAGGCAGAGTCTGGGGCAGGATCACCATGCTAACTTAATATTTATGAATATATTACCTTCCTTGACTTTTTAAGGCTGAGTCAACTGCTTCTCTGTATAGCTTTTAATCACCATCAAATCCTGAACTAAAAGTGTGTTATTTACACATCACCAGCACACAACGAAGTCCTCCTGTTTCATTAATTCTCCCTGGTAATAGTAAAAGTGGCTTCTTCCTTCGCTATAGTTTATTGTTGTGCTTTCACCGCTCCCCTGAGCTGCGATGTTATGAGCTTTCATGTGCATGAAATTCCTCACACACTTCCTTGCCAGATGGGATGTATGCAACCATTCCTCAGAATGAAGTGGGACGGAGGGTTCTTTGGCATGATTTGCCTGGGTACAAGAACAGGAACTGCCCTCCTGCCCATAGAATAGAACAGATGGGAATCACCGTCTGCTCGAGTCTGGACTGCATGTTCCATCAGGGAAAGACAACACACATTTCTTCCTTTTTGGATGGGATTCTCCCTCCCTCCCTCCCTTTCTCCTTTCTTTGAGAAATACTTATTCGCTCTACCTCTCCCTTCTCTCCCTACCATTTGTTACAGGATTAATGGCATCGTGTCAGAATCTCTCAACACTTCTGCTGTGCGCGTTTGCCATTATTAGCTGAGCTGGCCAAGGCAACACCAGGGCAACATCTGTCTACTGTCACATAAAAGGCCATGGGGTGGCGGGAGGTGGGGGTGGCACAGAAGTCTTAAAGACGGTAATTAGTTATTAAGCTTTATTAGACCTCCAACTATACTATTCTGGAAGCCCTCCAAAGGCCTTCAAGCTGCGAATTTCTCCACATTTGGAGATGGCTTTCCCTCAGAATTACAGGGGTTTGGGAGCGACAAATGATGCAATGATAGCAAATTGTTTAGAGGTTCTCTCTCCTCTTCTAGTCCTGTGGAGGAGCCCAGGGGACAAGGAGAGCAAGGGGGCAAGCATTTTGCTCCCACAAAGTCAGCTTTTTGAGCCCTGGCTTCCAGTCCACCCTTCCTATGTGCTGCTGTGTTTTTGAGATCGTCTTGAAGGGGCAGGCACTTCTCCACTCTATGGCATCCTCCAGGCCACGGCCACCTGCCTGGCACAATCGATGCACCGTTGGACTGGTGTGGGAGTCACTTGGCTTCTCAGGCCTGGGAGAAAGCACCCATGAGGGTCCTGTCTGTGGATCAACAAGTCCTGGTGCTTTGATTGACTCCTGCTTATAGAGATAGACCTGTCCATTTTGGTTCTCTAAGTTTCTCCTTTTCTGATCTTAAATTGAGTTGTTTACATTTCCACAGCAATTTGTGGTTCTTTTTCCCTTTGAAAAATCATCTTGAGACTTTGTCAGCATTTTAGTGTGAATTTTTCCTAAGAGCCACGGTTTTTTATTCAGGTTTTTGTACACATTTCTTTGTACATTTATGCACATTCAAGGCATGCACGACCGTATACACACATATCACCATGAACACAGAAGTGGCAGGGAAAGGGACAAAAGCAGTCCTAAAAGAGTGTGAAAATGGCAGAAGGTTGTGAAAACTGTCTAGCAATCCCACGAGCCTTCGCAAGTACAATTCCAGGATCCTTTGCACCAACCTTTGAGGTCTGCGGAGAGTTGAAGTTTGAGAAAGGAGGCTTGCAGAGAATGATTGCGGTGGAGTTGGGTAGATGTTTGTGTTTTTTAAAAAGGGTTTTTCATGGGTTTCCAGAGATTTTGAAGATTTTTTCAGGTTTTTTCAATGGTGTTCCCAATATATGTGATTTCACTTAAACATGTGGTGCCTTGGAATGAAACCCCTCTGTAAATGGGCAGTTGCCTTATGTAGTTTTGGCAAATATGCACTGTAATGAAACATCAGAAGTGGCATCATGCCTCCTCGCTGATCCATTGACAGCCTACCCAGAGGTAAACAAGAGTAGGCGTGAGGTTAAGCAGCAGGGGAACCAACAGTGGGAGGCTATACTTACTTCCAGCCGAGTTTGCATGGACAGCTGGAGAGGAGGGGAGATTAGAGGGAGAGAGGGATACCACTTCTGTGCCAGCAGCACAGCACCCATGGGAACACTGCCTGAGGTGGCAGCCTCACTCCACCTAATGGTTGTGCCGGCCCCAAGTTATGTGTGGCTGCTTGTCCGACATGCTTCCTCAAAAACTACAAGTCTCAGACCTCTGGCATTTCCCGTGTGCAGTACAAAGGAACCAACAAAGTGTGGCAGCAGATTACAGCAGAAGGAAGGGGAAAGCACCCTAATAATCAGGGATATGTACCCTATTCCCATGCTGCTCTCCACACGTTATTTCCCCCTTTGCATAGAGGAGGAAGCCAAACTGCACCTTCAGGCCCTGATGTTACACACCCACCAGTCCCTCCCTGCAATATCTTCACATTTGTGTGATACCTGTAAAGTTGAATGCATATGTGGCACACAGCTGTATGCACTTAGACTCCCTTTCACGGGCGTTATGCCAAAGGAGCACAGATGTTGAAAACAAGCATTGACAAACAGAATAATCGTGAAAGGCTTTTAAGAGAACAGAGCTATTTGAATCCTAGAGAAAACGAGAGCCGGAGCTGCTGATGGGCTTTGCAGGTCCCAGTAAACCATCAAGGCCTCTCATCTTCATAGGAGAACTGGCACTAGCTCCCAGGGATAGGGAACAATTGCCTAAAGGATGTTTGTCACTCATCTATAGTTATTATACATACATGCCATACTGCCATGTCTGGCTATAAATACACACCAGGCATTTAGCAATGTCAGGAATTTAAACAAAGAGACAGAAAGAAGCTTCTGGACACCCATAAATCCTCCAGACAGAGGTAGGGGCTGGTTGACAAATTTGTACCAGGCTTGAATAAATTATGCTTGGGCACTGCAAGTAGAAATGCATTAAGACTTAATAAAAAAATTATACAAAAAATAACTAAAATAAAAAGTAAGCACCTTTTAAAAAGAATGCAAAGCGCTTCATTCAGTAAAAAGAGGGATGGGGAACCTCTGAATGTTGGTAGGTAGCTTTCATCATCCCTGGTCATTGGCTGTGCTGACCAGAGCTGATGTGCGCTGCATTCCAATGACTTCTGAAGGGCCACTCCTGCTTTGCAGCAACGCTTTAGGGTCAGTCTGTGTTTTATTCCCATACTGCTGGTAGGTAATAGCAGCACCCAGGGCACTTGGGATTTCCTGGCTCACAATCTTGTGCAGACAACATTGTGCAGGCTCAGATCCCATAAAGCACCCTTCCCCAACTTGGTGCCCACCAGGTGTTTTGAACTTCAGCTCCCATCATGACCCAGCAAGCATGGCCAATGGTCAAGGGATAATATAATCCCAATTTCCCATTTGCTCAATTTGCTGTTGTAAGCTATGGCCCTGTAGATTTGGAGTCCTGAGTGCTTTTACTCCAAGGTACCTTTCTTGAGTCACTCCTGGTTGTCAAGGGTTCTGTTGAGGGTCTTCAATAGATCTGTATTTCCGTCAAGAATCACACCAAGAAAAGGAACTCTCTTGCTGTAATTGGTGGACTAAGCCTACACAGTCAGAAAAAAAACACTGGGTAGAAAAGGTTCTGCACAGTAGCTAAGCAACCCTCCCGCAGCTCTGGAAACTTCACAATAGGAAGTGAGGCCATATGTAGTAGTTCCTAAGAGGCAGTTGCTAGGGAACCTTGATGGTTGCTTAGCTAGTATTCCAACTAGGCCTGTGTTGTTATTTTTGTTAATTGAGCCCCTTCCCAATTGTTGATTTCAGGTTCGGATTATTGCAACAACCCCGCTAATGTTTCTAAATTCCACAGCATATCCTAATTTCTAAGTTTCCTAGAATTTTAGAATGATCCAGCCTTTGGTGGGAAGGAACAAGTGATGAAGAGCTGGACAGTCAACAACAAGGAAAGGAAAGGAAAGAGAAGGGGGAAAATATCTGTAGAATTATTATTATTATTATTATTATTATTATTATTATTATTATTATTATTATTATTATTATTATATTATTATACCACCCTTCATCTGAGGATCACAGGGCCATTTTCACTATAAAAATACTGAAAATAAAAGCATACGAAACAATAACCACCACCCCCCCACAGTTTTAAAGGCCATAGATGGTTTAATTAGCCAAAGACCTGGAAGAAGAGGAATGCTTTTGCCTGGCCCCTAGATAGATCTAACAGAGGCACCAGGTGCACCTCCCTGAGGAGAGCATTCTGCAAGCAGGGAGCCATCACAGAAAAGGCCCGTTCTCATGTTGCCATCCTCCGAGTCCAAACTGCTCATGCAGGGGGCACACAAAGGATGGTCTAAGATGATGAGTGTAGGATCCAGGTTGGTTCATAGGGGGAGAGGCGGTCCTTGAGGTATTGCAGTCCTGAGCCCTTTAAAGTGCTATTAATTAAAGAGTAGAGCAGAGTTCTTCATCAATGTCATTTCTTACTTTGGCAAATCCAACAGGATGGTAGGCTATGGGTGGCCATAATCTAACTAGGTGGAGGTGTAACTGGGGCCTTCAGTTTCCTGGCATTTCTTTATTAAAGTCATAGACACTTAGATACATTTCAGCACTTGCTGTTGAAGAAACCCACAAGGTGTCTTTATTTATTATTTGATTTCTATTTTATCATCAGGTTCATATAACCCAAGTGGCCATCGCCTCAGTAGGTCACAACCTAGTTGGCCATGGAACTGGAAAGTGAACATTAAACAACAGCCTTACTGTGTGTGCCCAGTTGGTGAGCAGGGAGAGACTCTGCTGTCCATCAGACAATGGCCTTTTCCACCTGCTTTGCCCCACCCTCCAGCCCTGCGTGTGAAATAGGGCATTCACACATACAACTGGTAGCCTACACCTGTTTTCCATGCAGCTTCTCCAACCCCCTTGCCTATTCTGGCTTGTGCACTGAGATGTAACTGTTGTTTCATAGGTTCATAGAATTGTAGAGTTGGAAGGGACCCCGAGGGATGTCTCGTCCAACCCCATGCAATCTAGGAATCCTGCTCACAGCCATCCCATCAAAGCATACTGTGCATGGTGAAGGCCCCACATCATAAAAACACCCCAAGGATATCAGGCAGGGTTCGAGAGCTACTGCCAGCCAGGGTAGACTATGTTGGATCGACCATCAGACCTCGTATAAGACAGCTTTCTATGTTTATAAGTCTATCTCCCACATTAATTAATTCGAAAGCAACCTTCTGCCCATTCTAGAAATAAGGCAGACCAACGTACTATCCCACCAGCTAACACAGATCTGTCAAAGCCACTGATCCGCTCTTCCGACCCTTGCACGAGTTCCTCCTCTCCTGATTTATTCCTGAGCTGCCTGATTGACACTGTTCCTGCCATCCCTCCTGGAGGATTGTTGACATGCCTGGTGCCACTTGTCAGTCTTCCCAAAGCTGCACATATCAATCTGCGTTTCCCTAGATGGCTCTGACCCTCTGCTCACCTGAGAGCCAGGATATAAATAACTGCGCACAGAAATGAAAGTGCTGATTGGGATTTAAATAGCATTTCCATAAAATCTGCCTTGAGTACTAATTAATTAAGCTATGATCAGTGTGCCTTGATGGCGCTTGTCTGATAACAGAACAAACTGGCTGGGTGGGGGAGTCTTAGGAGCACCTCTTAAGGCCTTCCTGTGGATGCTGCTGCCAGAGATCCAGGATAATGAGATTGTGTGTTTCCAATTGTTAAGCTGCAGGCAAGATTTGTTCCCATTAACTTGCTAGTGCCTACAATTTGAGGTGTTTAACAAATGCTTCTTCTTCTTCCTTCTTCTTCTTCTTCTTCTTCTTCTTCTTCTTCTTCTTCTTCTTCTTCTTCTTCTTCTTCTTCAATGATGCCTGATTGGGAAGCGAGATCTTGGCTACAGCTAAGGGTCAAATGAGAACCAGCAGGTGGAACATTGCCAAGCCCATGCTGCGAGACTGAAGAGCCCCAGTGGTGCAGGAGACCTGGGACTGTACATGAGAAATGAGTTGAAACACTCAGATCTTGGTGTGGATTCTCCATGTGACCTTGACCTAGATGCTCTCATACGACTAAACATCAGGAATAACTTTCTGACAGCAAGAGCTATTCAGCAATGGAACAGACTCTCTTGGAAGGTGATGGACTCTGCTCCCTTGGAGGTTTTTAAGCAGAGGTTGGTTGTCCATCTGTCAAGGATGCTTTAGTTGAGATTCCTGCATTGCAGGGAGTTGAACCAGATGACCCTTGGGGTCCCTTCCAATTCTACAGTTCTATGATTCTATCTGTGAAATCAGAGTAATGGTGACCTACTTCTGAGTGCTGTTATACTATATCCCTAATGTTTGGTATGGTTTTCATATGTTCTGAAGAACAAAAGCTCAAGTGCTGTTTCTAAGAATCAGAAATTTATTGGTTGTAATAAAAGGCAATGTAATAGGAGCAAGGAAGAGCCAGAAAGTTCTGAGGCTGAATAACTTTATTAAATAGCACTGGGAGGAATTCAATGTAGCACAATTGTTCTATCAGTGCCAACATTTCAGTTTGCCAGATAAAATAATCCCCCTCCTCTCCCCCCCCCCGTGAACTTTCTGGGGATTTTCTTGACCCCAGAGATGATGGGGGGGCATGGGGAAGATAAGGAGAGACCAGCTACACTAACAGAAGTGAAATGTCAATGGGAATTAATAATAAAAAATAGAATACTATTGTAAGGGCCCTTTTATACTATTTCAAACCTTTGGCTTCACCCATGCATTTAGATATTTTTATCTTGCTTCTTGGTAGGACCACAAAGCTGCCTACCTAGCTCTTGACACAGCCCATCCACATTGGATATCAGAAGGAGTAAAAGATGAGTAATCACAGCATGGTGTCAAATATCCAGGTTGGTTACAAGACTCATAAATAGGCCACCAGCAGGATTTTGACTAGCACACCAAGTAATAAGCTCTGGAACCATACTTTGTTTTTTTAACTGAACACCCAAAGGATCAGGTTGCCAATCTGAACCTGTGGTCTGAGACGCAGTGAGTGGCCACTTCCCACCTTGCTGTCTCTATAAATGCAGCCCTTGCTTCCATGGCTTCGCTTTCATTCCCAGTGTGCAGTCTTTCACTTTCCCAGCATATTCATCGCAACCAAAATAACAAGGGTAGTTTCTAGTTAGGATAAAATCTCCCTGTGATAACGTGAGGCAGGATGTGTGGTGAGGCAGAGGGGAAAGATAATTTTGATTGCCACCAATATCTCTCATTTCCCAAGGCAGTAGGGCATAACTCTATCAGATTAGGGTGCTTCCCCATGGCAGCCTTCTGTAGGAATTGAGATGCTTCGCAGGTGATTGGCAACCTGATTCAGTATGCTGGACACCCCCAAGCCAGGCATCGACTGTGCTGATTTGCTCCTACGGCTGGTACATTCGTACTTGCAAAATCACAGAAGATTGGAAACTGTTGCATGAAACCAGCACCGTTAGCTATAAATTCTTTGGCAGTAAGATTTTGGAGCCACTGTCCCTGGTAGGGTGGCCACGATGCAACCAGAATGACTTGCAATCACCTTGAAAGCAGGAGATGCAGCAGCAATAGGCTATGGCTATCTGTTCCTCTCCATTGCCCATCCTCCCTTGCCTGCTCTGCAGTAGCTCAAGGGTGCTCTTGCAGCGACAAGATGGGGGGCAGATAAGAAGAGCAGGCAGGGAATTGATGGAAGCAGCTGCAGCTTCTTCCCCTCCCATGTCAATGGATGCATTTAAAATACATGCCTTTCCTTCTCCAGATTGCAGACTGACAATGCTAGTCCTTGGGGACACTGAAGCTTGAGAGCCACCTCATGTAGAGATCTGGGCGTTTGGTGGAAGTTATGGGACGCGGGTGGCGCTGTGGGTTAAACCACAGAGCCTAGGACTTGCTGATCAGAAGGTCGCAGTTCAAATCCCTGCGAAGGGGTTTAGCTCCCGTTGCTCGGTCCCTGCTCCTGCCAACCTAGCAGTTCGAAAGCACGTCAAAGTGCAAGTAGATGAATAGGTATCACTCTGGCAGGAAGGTAAACGGCGTTTCCGTGTGCTGCACTGGTTCGCCAGAAGTAGCTTAGTCATGCTGGCCACATAACCTGGAAGCTGTACGCCAGCTCCCTTGGCCAATAAAGAGAGATGAGCACTGCAACCCCAGACTTGGTCACGACTGGACCTAATGGTCAGGGGTCCCTTTACCTTTACCTTTTATGGGGCGTGTGGCAGTGAGAGCAGATGCAAGACTTGCTGTCATATTCCTATGATGCAGATTGAACCTGAGATCTTCTGCTTGCAAGGCAGATGCTTTACTACGGAGCTACAGCCATTCCCCAAAGATGGCTTCACTTGGCCCAGGGCCACCTTAAGCCTAGATGTCAGCCCTGGTGAGAATGTAGGACAACATCAGAGGCTAATAAAGGGAAACATGTGACAACATAGTTTCCCCACCACCAATATTGTGGACGGGCTCCTTTTGAGTTGCTTCACTATTACTGTTGGTGGACTGTAGGCAGGGGTTCAAAAACCTTGACTGGCCTTGTTAGCTAAGCCAAAATCTGTCGGTGCCAGGATCCTGTCCCAATGCCTGAAACCCTCTGAAATCCCCCTGAATTATGCATCCTGCAAAAGAGCCAACAAAATGGAGGGAGCCCTGTGTTTATAGCCATCCTCCGGCTTCTTTTCTTTAGTTTCTTTTTGTTTTTAATTATCTCCACTGACAATATTCCATTATTATTTTTCTTCCTCCAATCTATTCTCTCCTTCATCTATTAGTCATTCATCTTGTCTTCTTGCTATTTGTTCGTTCTTTGAAGTTAAATCCTTCAAAGACAGAATTTCTTATTTTCTCCTCCTCTCCTTGTTCCTCCTGCTTCTTTATTGCTGATGTTAGTATTTCTCCTTCCGAGAACCTTCTCCTGAAGCTAGAGGACTTGGTATCATCTTTTTATTTTATTCTTTTCTCTTTCCTCCTGTGATTTCAAGATTAGCTAAATCCTGTCATTTTCAGTTGTCAAAAATATTGCTAAAATGTGTTTCTTTCTGTTGAGCCTGCCCATGCTTTGATTTTTCTGTTCCCTTATTTTACGTCGGATTGGATTTCTGCAGCTTCTCACCACCACTATGAGGCTAGGGCTGATGAGAGTTGTAGTCCCAAACATCTGGAGGGCACCAGGTTGGGGAAGGATTACTGTAATGCTATGTGGTGTAGTGGTTAAGAGCAGTAGATTCGTAATCTGGGGAACTGGGTTTGCGTCTCCGCTCCTCCACATGCAGCTGCTGGGTGACCTTGGGCTAGTCACGCTTCTCTGAAGTCTCTCAGCCCCACTCACCTCACAGAGTGTTTGTTGTGGGGGAGGAAGGGAAAGGAGAATGTAAGCCACTTTGAGACTCCTTCGGGTAGTGATAAAGTGGGATATCAAATCCAAACTCTTCTTCTTCTTCTTCTTCTTCTTCTTCTTCTTCTTCTTCTTCTTCTTTTTCTTCGTTGGTGTTCTGTGTGTGGGTTTCCCACAGGCATCTGGGTGGCCACTGTGAGAACAGGATGCTGGACTAGATGGGCCAGAACAGAATCATAATCAAGCAGCACCATATGAAAAATGGGTGGCTTTCATTATCATGACCCGTGTGGGAAGGGTTAAACCTTCTCTCCCTCAGCAGTGCAGCCCCAATGAAAATCACCCCTTCACGCACACCCACACTTAGCATTAACATTTTAAAATGGAGATAGCGCTGCGCACTACACAATTAGCATAACAGGTAGCTTGATCCTGGGTTACACAGTCTACTGTGAATAATCAGGCATTGCCGTCCCTCCCTTATCTATTTGCTCTATCAGGTTTGACCTTGATCCTTGTTTCTATAAAAGTCATAAAAAGGTAGCGTTTTTTGCCAGATATGTATATGCATGCTGGCTACAGAAAGGAAGACTTTATAGCTCTTCATTCAGGGGTTTCCAACATTCTTGGGCATGGAAGCACTTTGGCAATATAAGGAACTGTTGTGGGTGCCATGAAATAGCCATTTCAGTGAAGAAAACTGGTGATGCTACAGAAGTGACGGATGGGGAGAGATGCTACACGGAACATGGCCTCCCAACAGCCATTTGTACTGCTTACTGGAATGACTTGTGTTTTGTTTTCTTAATTCTTAATTTCTGGGAACTGCCCTGAGATCTTATGCTGAAGGGTGGTATACAAATCTAATAAATCATCATTATCATCATCATTCTCCATCCTTTTAAATCATTGTCGTCCATTCTGTAAAGTGTGTTTTAAAGGCATCCTATCATATTCTGTTTGCTGTGTTTGTGGCATTGTATCTTTTTTCTTCAAAAAAAAAATGTTTTGAGATGTTCCTTGATCTGAGCATCAGAAAGATCGAACAGTTCAGTCTCTAGCTAAAAAGTTGTCATGCTCGTAGTTTTGTTATGTAGATCACAAAAAACCAAAACAAAAATGTGAGGGGTAACTCATGCTCAAGACTGTCCCTGCAGGCACATAGTAAAACATGAAGATATATACCGGTAAGTATCTCAAAACTCAGTGTTATAGTACCCCAGCTTTTAGTTACTTTAAGCAGAAGAGTAATTTTCACGGCACGTTCACTCTATAGCCATCAGGATCCACATCAGGTGGCCCAGAGAAAATTGCTCAGCCTTTTCTCATTTCACTGCAAAATGCTCTAGGAATTGTCTGCGTGTTGCTTTTAGGGCAAGCCACTTGCCATTCAGATATATTTTTGTCTCCTTCTGCTTCATTAGTACTGTCTGTGTTATACTTTATCAGCTCCATGATTTCCTCCTTTATTTTAATACCCATTCTGGTCAGCAGCAATAGAAGTATAGTGTCCCATTCAAGGGAAATAATAGTACTGCTCTATTCTGTGTCCAGTTCTGAGTGCCACAATTTTAAAAGGATATTGACAAGCTGGAACATGTGCAGACAAGGGTGCAGACCAAGATGATCAAGGGTCTGGATTCCAAGCCTTATGTGGAGCAGTTGAGGGAGTTGGGTATGTTTAGCTTGGAAAAGAGGAGACTGAGAGGAGGTGTGATAGCTATCTTCAGATATCTCAAGGGCTGTCACAAGTTTTCTTCTGCGCTGGGGGCGCAGGACCTGAACCAATGTCATCAAGCTACAAGAAAGGAGATTCCAACTAAACCTCAGGGAGAACTTTCTGATGGTAAGAGCTTTTGGACAGTGGAATGGACTCCCTCAGAAGGTGGTGGACTCTCCTTCATTGGAGGGTTTAAGCAGAGGTTGGATGGTCATCTGTCAGGGATGCTTTAGTTGAGATTCTTGCATTGAAATAGAAGACCCATGGGATCACTTACAGCTCTAAAAAAATTCCTTCCCATCCCTCTCAGAAAAAACAACCACCTATGATTCTATGCATCAGAAATCTTTTCCTCAGAGAGATGGCTGCATTGGTCTGATCCTCTTTCACACTGATGATTTTGAAGATAGAACCTTATTTACACCATGTTCTAGGTGTTCTCCAGTAGGAATTTCTGTGACCCATTTCATTCCCTTGAGACTTTGATGTGTTCCCAAAACTTGGTGTACAGCAAGAAATAACACTAAATTCTACTGAGGATCTTTAAAAAAAATATCTCAAAATTCTAAAGAACTGTAGAGAACAGAATTTAAGAGTGGAAAAGTGAGAGAAATCAAAATGGTCAGTTTTGATTCTCAGCCCTATCTAAGTCCTTTGACTCTCGACATACATCTGTGACCCTAGCATTCAGTGTTGATAGCTGCGACCTTTAAGTTTCTGTTGTGCAGTTCTTTTGGTGTTCTCTATGTATATCAAAACCTGTTACGTGGCTTGTATTCTAAACCAGAGACTCTGCCTGTCAGCTTGTCAATCACTTTCTTAATGATGGAGATTCAGGGAGACGTTTCTCATTTAATTTCCATCTTATAACATCCCAAATATGTAGGAAACAAGCTCTCAAAATCACCTTTTGTCAATTTAGTTACTGGTATGGGGTGGATGGTGGGACGCGGGTGGCGCTGTGGGTAAAACCTCAGTGCCTAGGACTTGCCGATCGCATGGTCGGCGGTTCGAATCCCTGCGGCGGGGTGAGCTCCCGTCTTTCGGTCCCAGCTCCTGCCCACCTAGCAGTTCAAAAGCACCCTTAAGTGCAAGTAGATAAATAGGTACCGCTTTATAGTGGGAAGGTAAATGGCGTTTCCGTGTGCTGCGCTGGTGCTGGCTCGCCAGAGCAGCTTCATCACGCTGGCCACGTGACCCGGAAGTGTCTCCGGACAGCGCTGGCCCCCAGCCTCTTAAGTGAGATGGGTGCACAACCTTAGAGTCGGACACGACTGGCCCGTACGGGCAGGGGTACCTTTACCTTTACCTTTATGGGATGGATGGGGGGGCAAGCATAGATCAGTGCCATCACAAATCTTGAGCAATACTCTGCATGCTCCAGCACTTGCTTGATGCTGCATATGTTGAGTGTTCATAACTGCGGAGATGCTTACCATGCCTACACAGAAGTTTGAGACAACCCACTGCCATCTTGAAGACTTTCTCCTCTAAGAGACACCCAATTCTTAAGGACAGCCTCCCTCAGCTTTAAGCTGAGATCCCTTGACTTTACCTTTGTTCCAGTCATTTCCACCTTCACAGTGATTTGCTAAGCAACTTTGTTGTTGTTGTTTAGTCGTGTCCGACTCTTCGTGACCCCATGGACCAGAGCACGCCAGGCACTCCTGTCTTCCACTGCCTCCCACAGTTTGGTCAAACTCATGCTGGTAGCTTCGAGAACACTGTCCAACCATCTCATCCTTTGTTGTCCCCTTCTCTTGTGCCCTCCATCTTTCCCAACATCAGGGTCTTTTTCAGAGAGTCTTCTCTTCTCATGAGGTGGCCACAGTATTGGAGCCTCAGCTTCACAATCTATCCTTCTAATGAGCACTCAGGGCTGATTTCCTTAAGAATGGATAGGTTTGTTCTTCTTGCAGTCCATGGGACTCTCAAGAGTCTCCTCCAGCACCATAATTCAAAAGGTGAGTTCAGCTTTGTAGATTGTAGCAAATCCTTCCCACCCCTCTCAGAAAAAAAAACTCTTCTGAAAGCTGTGCAAGCTTTGCAGTGTTTGTCTTTTAAGATATTTGAGGCTGCAATCCAATACTCTTACGTGGAAGTCCCATTTAACTCAATGACGCTTATTTCTAAGCAGGCCTGCATAGGACTGGGTTTTAAATTGCTTAGTTTATGCTGCTGGAGAGCTCAGATCCAAGTGCCAGCAGGCAGACCTTGTAAGACATTAATGAGCTGTCTTACCACTCAGGTTTAGCAGCCTTTCTTAACAGACTCCTTTGGAAATAGGAAATGGGCTGGTTGCTGCGTACAACCAAAACAGATTAATTCTTTCTGCAGTTCAGCTTTAGAGTATGGCAATTTGAAACGTCTTCAATGAACTGAATACACTGTTTCATTACTTTCAGTTATTTATATACATGCAAATATGAAAATATCTATCCTAGTTTTCTTGTTTTTGTTTTAATTGTGATGACTCAGGACACCTTGCAGCCCACAAGTTAGAATATATTTAACTAGCAATCAACAACCTGTGGATGATACAGGCCCCTGGTCAAATCACCATGGGTTCTTTTGAATTATGCAAGAACTGTATGGCATAACAAAATGGATGGCCTGTTTTGCATGAAGAAAATTGCTTTGTTTTTCACGGGACAAGATGTCCTCTTCCTCTGTGCCTTTTCTCATGGTTGTGTGGGGTCCAGTTAGCTCCTTGTCTCATAGCCTCACTTTAGAGGCTGCAGCAGCTTCGTGGTGCCATACGCATCATTTGCAATGTGCTTCAGGATAAAACTGGCCGGGCTTCTGGCAACAGCCAACATCTTCAAGGTGGTATATCTTTGAAGGTACGGCTGCATATTCTTTGCTTTGTAAAACTTAGCTGATATGATTTAAGATGCCTGCAGCTGCAGGCAAGATGCCAAAGTATTAAGTGTTCAAAATGTCCCTTGCTGCCTAGGCCCTTGGCAAGATGTGTACAGCTTAACATTTCTGAAATCTAAATGCTTGTTTTATGCACAAATGATGAATCCACTGCTTACCTGTTATTGATGTTGAGACTGCCAACTTCAAGGCTATTTCAAGTAGGATTCTTTCTAGTTATCCAAGTTTAGTTGTTTAACATTAAATGTAGTTATAATATTTAAAACATAAACATAATTTTGGATTGTGGTTTTAAATTGCAGCCTAATGATGTACAGTTTTATTTGCAACTCTGTTTTCTTTTCTCCTGTTGTTCTTGGTTCAAGTCAAAATTGGTACTCTTATAACTTGAAAGTGTATAAACACTGCCCTTGTTCTTCAGAATAAAACATTGTGTCAGCAGTTTTACAATTTGCCAGTTACTCATGTCTTTCCCCAAAAGCAAGAACTTGAGAGATAAAGAGAGAATGATGATTTTGCCTTTATACTGTTAGCTTTCCCCACGTTCAAAAATTTCAGATCCAACTCCATTTTGAAAATAATGCGTTTTAAAAGTCGTAGACATAACATCTAAAAGAAACCAAAAATACTTTCCCGTATATTAGGTTGTGTTTGCAAGATAACTGGTTACATAATTGCTGTTTAAGTTAACACTTTCAGTTTTCTTTTTTAGTTTCCAATTTTCCAGAGGCGCCACAAAATTCTGCTGCTGACATATGGCATGAACTTGTGCTAGATATCCCCCTGCCCCTGGCAAAAAAATCTGGAAATTGTGGACGGTGTGGAATCATAACCCAGAATGGTGTGCTTAATTCGTTCCCTATCTATTGTTACTTTAGTCAAACACAATCAGCACCTTTTCACCTGCAGGTATTCAAATGCATGTTCACATTTGACAGGGAAGATTTATGTGTAATTCTCTCTCAGTCACGTGTGACCTCTCTGTAAAGTGTTAGAATCAGAACTATACTTCTGCTTATCAAACACATGTATACCAGGACTCGAGGATTTGGTCACTGGAGTGAATAGAACCAAACTCCTTGACCTCCTTACTATTAGCTGCTCCCAGAGGACATGAGGGGAAGAGAAGGCCCCTGACTAACAGGCAGGACTCAGCACAGTTGTGTGTGAGAAGGCTAATGAGGACTTTGATTCATATACCGTATTTCCTTCCTATCGCTGTCCTAAGATATTTACTTAGCTGCCACAGGCAAATAAATAAATAAAACTTCTGGGTAGAATAAACCCCTTTCCCACCAGTCATATTCATCTGAGGCAGGGGTCAGCAAAGTTTAGCCACATCTGCGCAGGCGCAGATGCAATTTCCGGTGCTGCAGAAGCGAGTCCCCATGCCGTGCTGCACCAGTTTAGCGCAGCGTGCGAGCAGGCAGCTCACTTTGGGGTGGCTCGTGGGCCGGTCAAATGACCTCCGCGGGCCACTTCTGGCCCATGGGCCTTAGGTTGCTGACCCCAGATCTGAGGGTCTGACTTTCTGTTACCTTTATCATGTGGAAGCTTCCAGAAATAAATCCACTGTGCCATAATGTGTAACATACAGAGCACCCCCAGATTCTTCTGCTTTTAGTGAAGATCTTCCATGCTAGGAACGGGGGTTTCTAGAAAGAAAGAAAAAGCTTTCTAGGCAAGAAAGGTACATTCACTCAGCATTGAGTATAATTGAGGCACAATATAATTTATAAAATGATAATGTGAAGGTTGGCACTTTGGTGAGACATCTTGTGGAGCCTGTTTTGAGTGGTCTGTGTATCAGAAAGAGCCTGTATGTCCCTGTGAGTACCCTGAATCTTGTGTTGCCTGGAGGCAGTGATGGACTGGAATCATAGACTCATAGAACTGTAAAGTTGGAGGGATCTTTCCCCCAACATTGGATTCAAACCCACAACCCTGAGATTAAGAGTCTCACACTCTCATGAAAACTGAGTTATGTTGGGAGCCATGGGAGCTAATAAGCTGAAGCTCAATCCAGACAAAACAGAGGTACTGTTGTTGACAAGCTAACCTGGGACTGGGAGTATGGCTTTTCCTGGATAGAGTACACTCCCTCTGAAAGATCAGTATTGCAGCTGGGGAGTGATCCTGGATCTAACTTTACTCCTGAATACCCAGGTGGCTTGGGAAATGTTCAGAAAGTGCAGCTTGGGTAAAACTCAGCAGACGAACTGCTTCCTTGGTCAACTGTGCTGGCTTTCAACTCACTTCTGGGCCCAGATAAAGGTGCTGTTACCTACCTATAAAATCCAAAGTGGCTTGGGGCCAGACCACCCTCTCCTATATATGAATCTTCCCCAGCCTGGTGTCCTCCATATGGTTTGGACCACAACTCCCATCAACCATGCTGGTTGGGAGTGATGAGAGTGGTCTAAAACACCTGGAGGCACCAATTTCAGAGACTTGTTATATGCCCCCCCCCCAAGAGGTTTGGTTGGTGGGAATGTGAGATAGACCTTTTCTGCAGCAGCCCTGTTAGGGTGGAATAAGGCAGAAAGATCAGCTCAATCCCTGGTGACATGAAATTTAGTTCAGCAGTGAAAACATTCTAATTCTTTGTGGCTGTTTAGGGTTCTTACTGTATCGTTGGGGAGTCTTAACTCTGTTTCTTTTGATTTTAAGGTTTTGGTTTGTATTTTATTTTTTTACTTGATGGGTGTTGAGCAGGTACAGCAAGGGGCATGGCCCAGGAGGGTCATGTGGCTGAGTGAGAGTCCAAAGGGTCAGAAAGAGAATCCTGGAGGGCCACATTTGATCTTCCTGACTGAGGTTCCCCACTCCTCCCTACCCCCACCTGAGCTCTGCAATATAGTCCATTGTCCTTCAGTGAATGTTTATGACTATCAACCAGACACCATGTAAATCCATTTCCTGTCTCCTGGGCAAACAATGTTCTGCCCAGTAAACAGACATTGCCAGGAAGAGTTCCGGGCAGTTGTAAATTAGTTCAGTGGCACTTTTTTTCCAAGTAAGTGTGCCTAGGATTCCAGCCCTCATTTTCAATTAAATGATCTTGCTTAGAATTGGAAAGAACTAAACTAAAAATAAAAATCCATTAATCTCCCAATTGTCTCTCTTTGTCTCTAAACTGATGCCCTTCTGCAGCATGAAACACACATTAACTACATGACCAAAAGGCTGGTGTTACACTTAAGAGAAGAATGGAGGCAATATTTAATTTCCATCTAGTATGTATGAATGTGTTTGCTTGACTGATTGTAAAATGTGTTTCCTGCTTTTCCATCATATGGTGCTGCTATAAGCAATAAATTGGTATGCACGTTTGTTCAGAAAACAGTTACACAATGCAAAATGTGATTTTAATCAGTCTGCCCTGTTTCAGGACCAAAGTTAAGCCAGAATCAATGAAGCCTGAGCTCTGAGAATCCTGGGAAGGGCAGAAGATCAGTGGTGCAGCACAGCCTTTTCTTTTTCTTTTTTGCAAAAGTTCCCAGCTTCAGTCCCTGCCTTTTCCACACTGGGCTGGAATGTACCTTGAAGAGCCACAGCAAGTCAGTGTAGGCTAGATAGGCCATTATTTTGACTCATTAAGGCAGCCACTTAACGTTCTTTTGTTCAGCACCTTGACTCAGTAGAGAGGTGTGAGTGAGTGTCCTTGGTCATGTGCAGAGTGACTTCCCTCCCCAACTGAGATGCCCAGTTCTAATATATCTGAAATTAAAAGTAAGGCATCATACTATGGGCATTTATTACTATCAGCCAAGCATCAAGATTCAAAGCCAGGCTTGGGTCCTGGCATTTTCTGGTAGGCTTTTTATATTTGCACACATCTATTTTTTTTTTTAAATGCTGATTGTATATTTTTTAAATGCCTGATTTTTATGACACACACATAGGAAGCAGCTGATACAGGTTCAAGCAGAGATGGGCTATAGGGGCAACAGGTGTGAGGTGGTGTTGCAGTGCTCCTCTTCCTTAATGCCCAGATGAGCTGCAAGCTGTGCTTGCCTATCGCTGACTAGAAAGCGATTTGTGCACACTGTGCGGTGCTTGATAAAAGCAGCACTGAGCGTATCTCTGGGAAGTACACACATGCCAGTCTCCATCGCGGCAACCCGTCCCTCCCATGGATCACTGCTATTGCAGAACGAAGCCGAAAGAGAAAATACAGCATGGGAAACAAGGAAGGGGGACAATCATCTTGGAAGCAGACACCAAAGAAGCACAGCGACTCATTACGGAGCAAATTGGTTGCAAGCAGGTGGCTGAGATTTATGGGAAACTGGCCCCCGCTCCCCCCAGTTCCCTCATGCTCGGTGTTTGACAAAAGCCGTCTTCCTTGCAGCCATTCAGTCGTGACATTTTTGAAGCCTCTCTTTTCCTTGTCAACATGACATTGGACAGAAAGCCTTTCACAGTGTAGAAGGGCTGTGAGTGTGGCTGTGTGGCTGTGCCTCTGAGAAAACAGGAGAGCAAGAGAAATTAGATAGACTTTCCGTGAAGATGCTGGAAGCTGGGTGAAGATGAGACTCCACTGGCCTCAAAACAGGGGCTTAATCAAGGCAGATGCTAAGTGGGAATTAGCCCTGGCAGCCAAACACTTGCCTTGTAATTAAACCCAGCTTCTACCTCAAATCCAGTTTTGAGTGGACAATTTTCCTAGAGTTGGGTCTTGTTGGGAAGGGGCAAAAAAGAACCACAAATTGCTGCAAAATGGGAAACAGACAGGGATAAATTTCTCTGAATTTTATGGAATGAAATTTCGTTCTGTAGTGTTTTTTCCCCTGCCACCAACCACCACCTCTCTTTGTGGTGGCAGGGGATGAATGATCCCTAAAGAATGGGGCTGGAATTTCATTCCACCAGTCATTCTCCTCCCATAGTTAGAATTCAGCCCAATACGCCTTACCCCAGGGATAAAGGCCAAATGCTGAAAAAAAAAGGTTGTTTCCTATGAACATATGAATGGATCTGATACTGGATCAGGCCAAAGGCCTATTTAGCCCAGCATTCTTTTCTCACTGTGCCCAACCAGGTGGCTAGAGAAATTCCAGACGCAGGACATCAGCTCCGTGGCATCTTCCTGCTCATGAACCCCGTCAGCTGGCATTCAGTGGTATGTTGCCGCTGCATCATTCATTCAACTCACAATATTCACAGGGAACTCTTGGCTCACTTTCAACTGCTTTATATGGTCATGGCAAATTTTGGGCTGAACAGAGAACAGAGTAAGTGAGGAAGCGACGACTGCCACTTCAGGGATGCATACATTCTGAACAACCCCTGGCAAAGTCACATTAATTGGTTCTAGAAGAGAAGAAGAAGAGTTTGGATTCGATATCCCTCTTTATCACTACCTCAAGGAGTCTCAAAGTGGCTAACATTCTCCTTTCCCTTCCTCCCCCACAACAAACACTCTGTGAGGTGAGTGGGGCTGAGAGACTTCAGAGAAGTGTGACTAGCCCAAGGTCACCAAGCAGCTGCATGTGGAGGAGCGGGGAATCAAACCCGGTTCACTAGATTACAAGTCCACCGCTCTTAACCACTACACCATGCTGGCTCAAAGCTCTTAACAGAATTGTAGAGTTGGAAGCAACCCTGAGGGTCATGTATTCCAACCCCCTGCAATGCAGGAATCCTTGGCCCAATGTGGGGCTCGAACCCATGGCCCTGAGATTGAGTTTCATGCTCACGGTTGTTATATTCTGAGTTCTTTTGACCGTTTTGGCTTTTGTGTTGACTGTATAGAGCTGTGTCACCAAAATAGTGCTTCTCCTGTTGCTCACACAATCACTTAATATGGATAAAAACAGAGAGATGAGTCAAATGACTCGACATGTCAGGGGCTTTTGACTTTCTTCAACAAACGAATGAACCCCTGCTCTAGATAACTGCTGAGTCATCCTGTGAATGAATGGACATGTGAATCAGGACAGGAGTTGCTATGTCAGGATAATGGCTCATGTAAACCGGACTTGAATGACAAATGAAAAGAAATGCCCCGGGGAAGGAGACACAAATGGCACCTAAGTGATTGATGCCCAACCCTACAACTGAAAGCTCCCCCAGTTATAGTGCTGAAGAGAGAAAATGCATTTTGGCATACTAGAACAGCAAAGAATCTTCAGCTTCAGCCATCGTCCTTGATGGAGAACCAGGAAAATAACAGAGAAAGGATATATTTCCTTTCCCCCTCCAACAACTGGAAGAACTCTGCAGTGATTCACTCTGTAACACAGCACACCTCAAGTGTAACACAAAATGGCAGCAAAGATAACTTTGCTTTATTCAAAAGAGAGTTTCAGTTGAGACAGAATGACGTTCCCTGTCAGATAGCAGCTATCACCATATGCCACGAGCGACATCAGTGGTTTCATATTCAGAATGAAGATGCTAAAAAAATAGTCAATACATATTTCTGACATTTGACTGCACATTGTTTTGGCCCTGCAAAAGGCTAAGCAGGAAGAAAAGAGACTGAGGCTGTGATCCGAAGCACATTGACCTGGAAAGAGGTCTCATGGAAATCAGTGGGATAACAAAATCAAATAAACATATTTAGGAATGGCAGACGAGGGGCAGAAGTTAGCTCACCCTATGCTGGCTTCAGATTCCAGTGGTGCAACTTCTCTTTCTAGCATCTCCTCCTTGTTCACAGACTCTTCAAATCGGAGAAGTAATCAAGACTGATTCTTGTCACATCACTGCAGAGTTTATGTGTTGATCTTAGTCTGTAGCAAAGGCATGCACATAAAGCCATGTGTATCCTAGTGTTTATTTATGAATAATGATCGTAAAATGCTAGGCGACACATTTAATCAAATAGCCCAAGATTTAAGTGGACTTAGTTGCACTCTTGCCTGGAAGTAAGGCCCAATGAATTTAATGGGTAGACATGTACCCATTCTGAGTAGACATGTATAGGCATTTGCTATTAAATCACTGAATGTTTTCCTTCATCCCCCCTCCATTCTGGCCACACACAAGCATGCATTCCAAAACAAATTCTTATCCGACAAAGATGTTTACTGCTTGCACAGAAGACATAGCATTATAATTGTGACCGGTGATTAACTTCCATCTAGTGCTTTCAATAGTGAAACAGTGCATGAAATAATGTTCTTGTACATAACCTCCAATGTACCTGTCTCCAAGGCTGACTGGAGGTACTGCTGTGGCTCAGCTTGCTGGCTTAGCAGTGTGCGCTGTGCACAGCCCAAGAAAAGGTTGGAAATATCAGATCTGATTTTTGATTTCCTCTAAAGCAGCCTCCCTTCCCTGACTTTGGGTGAAATGAGAAGCAATGACCTAGAGGAAAATAACTGCATTCTGTTCCCAAGCCCCGAGCTATCTAATCCCTGCACACCATGAGGGGAGTGGGGGAAGAGACTAATAGCAGAATCCCATTATTGCACAGAGATTAACATGTATATGTACACAATGGCGTAGCCATTCTACTCCAGGGGGAGTAAACACGCCGTAGTGCTACCATTTTGCTCCAAAACAATCCCATCCCATTTGAAAAAGCAGGCAGAAAAAACTGATACAGAGCACAGTTCTGCTACCCATGCAGGCACACTGCCTGAAACAGTTGCAGCTCCGCAGTGACATGTAAATAGGTATGTGTGCAGTCAGGTCTGCGCCCTTTTTGAAATGTATAGAGGCAGCACGTGCTCTAGCCAGATAAGCGCATTGCTGGATGCAGAAATCTTTCAGAAAGCCAGCGGGGCATGCTCACCTTGACACACTTCTTTAATAAAATGCTTCTTAGGATGCATGTTGCATCAAGAGTGTATCACCCCTGTTCACGCACTCCTGGGAGCAAGCAGGCCGAGAGAGAGAGAGAGAGAGAGAGAGAGAGAGAGAGAGATTTTTTTATTCCTCCAGGGCGACTTTAACTTTTTCTCCCCCTTGCCTCTCCTTCTTGCTCCTTGGTTAACCTCTTTTTGAAATGAGCATGTGTGAGAGATGTCTGCCTTTGGAGAGGGCAGGGCAGAAGCTAGCCAGATGAGTGAGTTTGCGGGCAAGGAAGTTCCACAGTTGAAGAAGAGCACGATTCCACCATTTGAGTAATATCACGCACGAGTCCCTGCTTGCCAAGACGCATTCCACAGCCCCTGTAATGAGGCTCGCCAGTGTCTGTCTGATGGACGGTGGCAAAGAGAATCGTTGATGAACAATCAGAGGCAGCACAACAGTAATGGGACTACTGAGATGCTTTGCATAAACGTGGCTGGGATAAATGATCAGGAGGAGCAGAAGAGATCCAAGGGAGGGAGCTAGCAGAGGGAAGAGAATTTGGAAAAGGAATCTTGGGTGCTATAGAGACAAGTTCAGCTGGAACAACTACCACCCGTTTATCCACTCCCTGATTAAGGTCCGAAGCCCATTCCTATGCCACTTCATATGCCAAGATTGCACTGCTTTATCCTGGATTAGCTAAACTGGGATAACTACCACACTTGGGTTCACACACACCCTGAAGAGGATTAGAAACCCTTCCTAACTCCTTAAGCATCCACATCTTGAAGAGCGAGGCGGAAACAAATAATCTTTTTATAATTCTATCCATTCCAGGGTTTGCTGAGGGCATGAAGAAATAGCTAATCCAAATTTGTGGAGGGGGGCATTCTTCAGATGGGGCTGTGAATCAGAAGTAGAAGGAAGGTCTTGTGACCCACTCTACAGATGGCAGTTCTCTAGTCTGAAGGGCTGTCAGAGGGGAGTCCTCCATTTGAGAGCTGTCGCGTCCACATTTGGTTTGAAGAAGGAACCATAACAAAGCAGAGTAGGAGGCTGGATGTTGCTCATCAACAGCAGCACCTAGGCAGTGAACTCAGCTGGCATCCAAGTCACCTGGTTTCTTCTCCACCACAATAAGATGTTTCATATTTCTATTTAAATTATAGTATTTTTCTCCTAGCTTTGGTATAAAATACCATATGTAAATTTTATGCCAATCAGTGTCTCTTTTGTCCTTTTTCTGGTAATGCAAATTCTCTTTTGGGGCAATGCATAACTGGCTGGACTATGAAACGAGACAGGTTCAATAATCAGGAAGCATTTCTTCTATTAAATGCTCTTTCCCTGTGTTCTGTTTCCTCCTCTCCTCTCTCACACACCTCCTTTCCTTTGTTTGATTCTCTTATGAATCAGTTCATCCAGCTTCACATGGCTTCTGTTATGGTACATCAGCCTCAGAATTGCTTTACACATTTAATTTATATAAGTGACATATGACTCACGAAAGGCCATACAGCCATTTAGTACATGCTTGGCAGTGCTCTGTTTTGCAGCACATGTGCATGCAATAATTGATAAGGACAAAGACCCATCTAGTCTAGCCTCCTGTTCTCACAGCGGCCTACCAGACGCAAGCATAAGAGCACTCTCCTCTCCTGCGGTTTTTAGCAACTGGCCACCCCAACTTTTGCTTAAAGCAGAGGTGATACTAGGCTTTATTTCAGCCGGGTCAAAGAACCAGTTTGACATTCCCCATGTACATTTGTGTGTGCGCACACACACACACAGGCTGGGACCCTCAATGGCACCCCTCTAGAGGCTTCACCCAGGGCAAAAAACCCCAGCTACACCCCCACCAGCTACAGCTCTGCTTAAAGATAAAGAATCATAAGAAGAGAGAGGAGAAGAAGCCTTGAAGTTGCCCATCAACAGTTAGATAGCAAGTGCTCAGGTCACCTGGTCACTGTCTTCCCCACTATGGTTAGTTGCATTGTATTTCCATTTAAATTATAGTATTTATTTCTAAAAGTGCACCCAACCACACTAATTAGCATATGCAGATTTTATGTGTGTCCTCTTTTGTCCTATTCCTTGATGATATGTAAGTGGCCACCCAGTTCAGAACAACATCGCTGCTGTGATTTTGCAAAGTAAAAAGGTAAAGGTAAAGGTACCCCTGCCCGTACGGACCAGTCTTGACAGACTCTGGGGTTGTGCGCCCATCTCACTTAAGAGGCCAGGGGCCAGCGCTGTTCGGAGACACTTCCGGGTCACGTGGCCAGCGTGACATCGCTGCTCTGGCAAGCCAGAGCCGCACACGGAAACGCCGTTTACTTTCCCGCTGGTAAGCAGTCCCTATTTATCTACTTGCACCCGGAGGTGCTTTCGAACTGCTAGGTTGGCAGGCGCTGGGACCGAGCAGCGGGAGCGCACCCCGCCGCAGGGATTCGAACCGCCGACCTTTCGATCGGCAAGTCCTAGGCGCTGAGGCTTTAACCCACAGCGCCACCTGCGTCCCGATTTTGCAAAGTACACATGTGCAAAACTACTGCAGATCTTCTTATGAGTGGGAGAAGTTAATTAGTGTCTCTGAGGATGCTTCCAGACAGCAGCATCTTCAGAAATTCTAGAGGAGTTGGTGCACTTGGGGACAAACCAATTCCCTTGTGGATTGTGGGTGTCACTTAAAAAAAGCTCCCTCTGAAAGCACCCAAAATGGGTGAGGGCAGCAACATATCAAGCCAAAAACATTCTGATTTTAGAAATGTATATAATATATGATGGTGTCTTGATATTAATATTTAAAATAGCCATCTAAATTACAGGTCTGCCTTCACTCTCTATTCTGTGTTTGGGTACTAAATAGAAAATGCAGGAAGGAAGGGGGGTGCCTTGAAAAAAGCACCCCACATTTTTCAGGCAACTTGTAGTATGTTAGCCTGCTGTTCTAGTAAAAGATAAGGCACGACATTACCCCAAATCACCCATTCCTTTTTAAAGAACAGCTTGATCTCAGTGTGTCACACAGTTATAAATCTGCTGCAATTTAAATAGCTGAATGTTGGGGAAATGAATAATGGCTATCTTTTTTTCTTCCTTTGAGTGATTTGAACCCTATCTGGAACCCGACTGCTCCGAGCTTTGCTCTCCAATTTAAGACAGACCCCTCTATTTTCTCTTTGTACTTTTAAGCAGTTTTGGGAGTAAACTGTTAGGGGAAATGTATTATCTGTAGCTCATTTAAGGCTGTTATTCTTCTCAATGAGATTGCCAGCGATAGGACCAGTTTAATCATAATAGCTTTCTATGTCGCGTGGGCAGGTTCATGGTGATAGTAGCATGGGATCTACAAACGTTATCTAACTGCTACTGAAGTATGACTGGATATTAAGGGTGAGCCAAATTTTCCTCTGTCCATTTCTCTGTGTGAAAGATGCTATTTCAGGGGGGAACTTTGCTGAAGGACCAGTGACCTAAATAAGAACAGAAGAAGAGCAGGCTGAATCAGACCAATAGCCCATCTCATCCAGTATTCATTCTCACAGTGGCTACACAGATGTCTTTGGCATCTCTCTCCTCCTGTGGGTTCCAGCAACTGGCATTCAGAAGCAACAAGACAGAGCAGATAGTCATCATGGCTAGTAGCCATTGATAGCCTTATAACTTTTTGTTGCAGAAAAAAAAATGCAGAGAGATTATTTACCTATTTCACGTTTTGTTGCAAAATGCTTGTCTTTTCTTTCAAGGTTTGCTTTGGCATTACATTTCCCAGAGACCTCTGGATTCTGAATTCCGGATCTCATATTCCCCTCGGTGTCCACTACCTAAACATTAGATACATAATAGCAGTCCTCTGTTTATCTTTATCTTCAACAGCAGCTCAATACACAGCCATTAGCAGGTTAAAATATTTTCTCTCTGTGCTGTGGAGAGGTTCCCCTCTTGGCTGGCACAAGACCTGACCAGCCTATTCTCAGCCACTCAGTTGACAGCCCAATTGTCCTTGTAATGCTGCGATGGCAAATGGGGACTAGGGCACATGCAAATGATAGAAATCTGGTGGAGCTTTCTTTATTTACCATTATTTTATATTCCACCTTTCCTATAAGAAGTTCAAGAGATGGTTTTCTGTCACCCACTCGCAATGCCCCCGTTAGAGCTCCCTATAATTCTGCGAGACTGACAGATGACAACTGGCCCAGAGTCATCTGGTGAGCTTCATCGATGAGTGAGGAGCTGAACCTAGGTCTTCCCAGAGTCTTAAAACAGGCCCACACTATACATTGAAAGCATATTCAATGCACATTTGAAAGCACATGACTTCCCCCAAAGAATCCTGGGAGCTGTAGTTTGCTAAGGGTGCTGGAAACGGTAGTTCTGTGAGGTGGGGGAGTATCAGTTCTCAGAATCCTTTGAAGGAAGCTTTAGATGCGTGTTTAATATGCTTTCAATGTACAGTATAGTGTCACTATGTCTGGCCCTTATTAGGGCCCCTGCCCTTAAGATATGCAGTGGCATTGCTGGCATTTGTTGCATTGTGCGGGCAAGATATTTAAGCCAGGAATCCTGGCAGCATGAAATTCTATATCCTCTCCCACTCTCTCCTCCCCTCTCCTCTCCTCTCAAGCTAACCAGCCTCTAAAACGAGAGACTAGTTACATTTCTGCAGCTATAGCAGTGAGATGAATGCTTGAAAGCTTTGCTTTTGTTAGAGCAGAGAAGCAGATGTTGTAAATTATATACTGCAAAAGGAACTGTGGGAACAATTCCATGCATCACCTCAATAATTTGTTGGCTCTTTATCTTGGCACACTGAGCGGGGGGGGGGGGGCTTTCATTAGGGAAGGGGCCGGGCACTCTCCCATCAAATCACTATTCAACACCAATTCTGCCTCTGGTTGCTTGCCGCTCCTGTGTCCTGGCAGCGATGACAGCAGCCTGGGGAGGCTCTGCTTGCAGCTCCTCCTCAGCTCCCCAGTGCAGAGGAGGACATGCTGGGAAGGGCAACCATTTCAGATGGGCCTCGGCTCGCAGCAGGCTGGGCTTCAGGCTACCTACCATGTGAAGAACCAAGACACAGAGAAAGTCTAGTGCTGCTTCACCCGTGACACCTGGGGACCTTTCTTTTCTTTTGGCACTTTCTGCATTTATAAAAGGACCGAAGATGTGTTAGGATATTGATGTTCCATTCCACCTAAACAGATGTGTGGAGCTGTTGTATGTCACATGTCTGTTTACATTCCAGTACAGCTTGCTGGGAACTTCCGTTTGTGTATTGCTTTTGCTTTGTGCTTCCTGCTTTTGCTTGGACGCGAAGGGGAGCAGACATGTTTTTCCTTTGTCCTGATGCTGAATAAAATGCTTGTAAATATGCATACATATGCCTCTGTCCGCACTTCCGTTGCAAAGAGTTCTTATGTCTGCTGGCTTTCGTGCTCAGTCTCTAAAGGTTTCTGGGGCTTGAGTTGCAGTTTTGTTGCTGTTCCGAGAGCCAGAGTTTGCCCAGCTGCTGGCTAGTGGGCTGGAGCCAGCTGGGGGCCTGCCAATTGCCCCTGTCCCCCAGGATGCATCCCAACAGGATGGGTGGGGACTACACTCACTAGAATGTACATACATTACATTTCCCTTGATACAGACTGACTGATATGTACTGATTGCCTAACACCTTCTCTGTGGCCCTTGGATGGCATATGCAGCATGCCACAAAAGCAACACAAGCGGCAGTTTAACTCTTCAGAGGCTCAGTTCTACACCCATGGGGGGAGGCAGTACATCTCTGAATATCAGCTGCTGGGAATTGCAGGTTGGGAGAGTGCTGCTGCACTCAGGCTCTGGTTGTGGGCTTCTCCTGAGAATCTGATTGGATACTGTGAGAACAGGATGCTGACCTGCATGGGCCTTTGGCCTGATCCAGCAAGGCTCCTCTTACATTCTTATGTTCTGTTCTCAACCACAGTGACAATGAAAATAGACACACAACACCCAGGTGTTGTTATGCTTTCCTGCTATTAGCCTTAGGGAAAACACTCCCACTGGCAGCAATGGGAGCTTTCTTTTCTCATGCTAATGTTATAGATGGGGAGGGGAATCCCCCTAAACCCTAGAAATTAAGAAATGGTAGGCTTTTGATTGTTTGGGGTGTGAAGGGAGAAACACAAGCTGCAGAGGAATTCCTGAGCTAGCCTATGCAAAATAACCTGGCCAAGCTAGGGCTATTAAGAAACAATACAGCACCATTGAGGGCCATTGGCAATGCAAGCGAACTGCCCTCCCCACTTGCCTTGAGTTGTGCGCAGAGATTGGGATTTGGAAGGTTGCTGGGTATGAGGTGACAGGAAAATAGAATCTTTAGGAAGGTGTGCTGGGAAGAAGAAAAGAAAAAAGACCAGGATCCATCTTGGGCAGGCTGGATGAAGGCTGGTTGGGAGAGATGCCTTGGACTCCAGGGCTGCACTGCTGTGGGGGACAAGCCCCTCTTGAAATGAGGAAGCTGTAAGATCTGGACTCCCTCCATGCAGGCTGAATGTGTAAATAGATGAACAAACCATATTTATTAAAGTTACAACAGTGTCTGCCATGTCTCAAGATTCAGGTAGGTAGCCGTGTTGGTCTGACGGAGTTGAAATAATTTTTTTTAAAAAAAATTAAATGCCCAGTAGCACCTTAGAGACCAACTATGGTAAGTTTGTTCTGGGTATAAACTTTCATGTGCATGCACACATGGTATCTGAAAAAGTGTGGATGCACACAAAAGCTTATATCCAGAACAAACTTAGTTGGTCTCTAAGGTGCTACTGGACAATTTTTTTAATTTTTAAATTTATTTCGACTGCCGTGTCTCAGTTCTCCAAAGGAAGTGCCTGCAACCCCCAGGAATCTTCCAGAGAGTGGGAGGCACCCAACTTTTGTAACACTAATAACAGCATGAGGGAGGGTGGATTGTTAAAAAACCTATAGGGATTGCATGAGATGAGAGACTGTGGATATACTCTTTATTTGTTCCATCACTACCTCTGTGCCAGGGTCCTAAATTACATGGAACAACTCCAGGCATTGAGCAAGCTCCTTGCTGCAGAAGTTCATCACCCAACATGGAGAGAGGTGGTAGTAATATAATAGAGGGGTGGGATTAGGAGAGGGTTGAGAGATAAGAGGACAGCCACTTTTGCAACTGCAGGGTTATTAAATAATCTGGATCTTTCTGTGCATTGTAAGCTTCCCAGCCCATCTCTGATTTTTCTTCTGACTGCATCTGTCTTCCTTAAGATACTGAAAGGAAGTGTTTTGTCAGACTCATTGGCTTGGTACCATTACATTCTGCTTTATGGAGTGGCTAATATGATCAAGTCAAACTGTAATATGTTTCAGCCAAGTCTGCAGCTGAAGATAAGTAAGATACAGATTGAATCTTAGGTTGCAGTCTTATGTACACTCATCTGGGAGTAAATACCATTGCACTCAGCGGGGCTTACCTCTGAGTAGACTCATGTTTGAGCGCACTGTCAGCCACACAAATAACAGGTGCATGAAGGTGCATGTTCCCAATAAGTCCAAGATGAGGCTTTGGGAAGAGGACACTAAAATCCTCTTTACACGTGGTATTCAAAGACGTACAGTATACATCAAAGATGCACTTCAAATGTCAAGTTTGAATATGGTGGAGATATTTTTTCAAGTTCATGTCTATTGTATGCTTGTTAGGGAACCAGGGTGGCCTGCAGGCACAGTCAATGGCCTTGCCACCACATGATGTCTTAGAGAAGACCTTGAGATAGTTGCTGAGTCTGTATAGAATAACTGCCTGTGAAAGCCAGAGAGCTAGAAATACACACACTGGTGTATTTGGCTATAAGTAATGATTCCTTGAAAATCTGAAGCAGGGGGAACTGCTGGAAGGGAAATCACTGGGGCCACATAACGCATCAGGTGTTTGTAATAGTTTTTCCCTAATAGTTTTTTATATTCTTTTACCTCAACCCCACGCCTGCCTGCCACCTGCTTGAAAGAGCTGTAAGTAGGACTCATGAACCTGATGATCAGCTGGGAGGCTCCTGCTTTTTCCAGCGGATTACTTAGCTTTGGAGGCTGGCTGGCAGGAAGTCTCATTGTTCCTCCTTTCCTCCAGAAACACCTTCCAGCGGACTGACACCTCCCCGCTGTTGCATTTCTGCGAAAGCTACCAGGGATCCGGGTGGGGTTGGTGGCAGTTCGGAACCTCCAATCCTGCTTTATTTTGGGAGCACTCCCCCTTGGGGGCCTTTAGAAAATCCTAGCCCTTTAGAAAAGCAAACTCTGTAGTGTATTTATGAATGCACCCAACTGAGGAGAGGAAGGGCAGAAGGCTGTATAATTATTTTCCAATTCATTGGCTTTTCCTAGCAGGGAGAGGCCTTGCTTTCTCTTGTAGATTTCTCAAACGGAGGCACCATAGGCTCGGTTACCACGGAAACCAAACCATTTCTTTTCTCTCTAATAGTATGCTGAAGGTTTCTGAGGCTTTATTCCACCCTTTTGCCTCTGCTGGACTCTTTCAGCATTCACCCTATGTCACGCTTGGAAATGCAGCATTTGATTCTGGGCGGAAGGAGGGGCGGTAACTGCTTCTCCCCTATAGCCCAGCCCTTATCCCTGCCACCGCCTCCTCATCACATGCCCCCATCATCTGGTACTTCAGACTGTTATGCTGCCATTTTATTAAAAAGATCCTGAGTGCACAAACCTCCCTCCCTGCAAAAGAGAATGTAAAAGTTATTTCCTGGTCTAGTCGGAATTGCTTTTCTGAAAAAGGGGCTGTCCGGATATGGATTTATGGAACTCCTTGAAACTAGTCTGCAAGGGGGGAAAGATGAGTTAGACTTACTACTTTTCTTTAAAAATGAGGTTACTAAAAATAAAAAGTGTATTTTTTTAAGGTGGCAGCTGCTTATTGCACTTAATCACTGAATTGTATTTTGGATGCTGTCATCACTAGGTTGCCATTAATAGGGCACCATTAATGGCTTCATCAGGGACGCGGGTGGCACTGTGGGTTAAACCACAGAACCTAGGACTTGCCGATCAGAAGGTCGGCGGTTTGAATCCCCGCAATGGGGTGAACTCCCGTTGCTCAGTCCCTGCTCCTGCCAACCTAGCAGATCGAAAGCACGTCAAAGTGCAAATAGATAAATAGGTACCGCTCTGGCGGGAAGGTAAATGGCGCAGCTCTGGTTCACCAGAAGCAGCTTAGTCATGCTGGCCACATGACCCGGGAGCTGTACGCCAGCTCCCTCGGCCAATAAAGCGAGATGAGCACCGCAACCCCAGAGTCGGTCACGACTGGACCTAATGGTCTGGGGTCCCTTTACCTAATGGCTTTACCAGAGCTTTCATGATTTGCTAGTCTTTCTGTGTGCCACAACATTGCATTCTGGATTTAGCTTTTACATCAGGAGTCCTCAAACTTTTTAAACAGAGGGCCAGTTCACTGTCCCTCAGACACTGTTGGGTACTGGACTATAGTTTGAAAAAAATATGAACGAATTCCTATTCACATTGCACATATTTTATTTGTGGTGCACAAAAATAGGAAAAACAATACAATATTTAAAATGAAGAACGGTTTTAATGAGCGTAAACTTATAAGTATTTCAGTGGGAAGTATGGGCCTGCTTTTGGCTAATGAGATGGTCAATATCCGGTTCCATATTTGTCACTGCTAGTCGTAGCAAGTGATGCAAGCAGCTTTTGGCTCATTCCACCTGCTCATTACAAGAACTCAGTCATGAAGAAACAGGTTTGCTTTTCCACCTCCTCCTTCCCACTCCTTTTTCCTTTAGTGCTGTGTCTTCCCCATTGTAAGCCTAAGAAGGCGGTTTCTTTGCCGGCTGAGGACTGTGAGGGGAGAGCAAGTGTGTGGCAGCAAGAGAGAGCAGGCAGGCGGGCGGAGGGGTTGCCGGCCCAGCCTGTGAGGCGGTGGTGGCAGCAGCGGGGGTTTTTCCTGGGCCTGGGGGGAACCTGCCTCCCTGCCTCTTGCTCCCAAAGATGCTGGGCGTTGGCGTTGGCAATTGCCAGGTGGGCTGGGTTCAGGACCCTGGTGGGCCGGATCTGGCCTGTGGGATGTAATTTGAGGACCCCTGCTTTACATAATCACATTATCTTTTTTTACTAGGGACTGTGAGTTGGCCAACTGATAATAATGAATGTTTCCTTGGGATTGCTAGATTTTAATTATTATTATTATTTAAAAAAAGATGTATCAAATGTACAGTGGACCATTGGGTTACATTACCTTCAGGTAACAGAACTTTCGGGTTGCAAACGCAGCAAACCTGGAAGTGGGTTTGCCGCTCGCGCATGCACATAAGTGCTCTGTGGTGCTTCGTGTGTGCGCAGAAGCGGTCCTCCGGTTACAAAATTTTGGGGATATGGCTGGGCCTCCAGAACGGATCCCGTTCGTAACCGGAAGTACCCCTGTAGTAATTATATAGTTCGTGGGTTTCTCGTGGGCATCTGCTTGGATTCTGTGAGAACAGGATGTTTGAATAGATAGACCTTTGGTAGGGTCCTTTAGTTTTATAAATGTGTGTGTTTTGGAGAAAGGATAGGAGATTATATTTAACCCTTCCTGGTTTGGGGAAACCCCAGCTTTCTCCCCTGCCCTCATATAATTAAAACCATGTGACGGAGATCATGGTCACACTGACATACTCCCAGTCTCTTAACACTTCACTATTCCCTTGTTTACATCCCTCCATGAACTGAAGGGCAATTGTCTGCAGCAGGAAGCCTCCGGCAATAGAGCATAATCAGGTTTCTAAATCATGTGAAGACAGGAAGCTCCTTGCTGATGCAGTGTGTCCTTCGTGGAGGGCAGTAAAAGGGGGGAAGTTGATGCAGTGGAGGGGGTGGGGCCTGCCAGTACACCTTCGCTCTCTCACACTTGATTTCCATTGTGCGAGGGAAAAGGATGACCAAAAACAATCACATTGCTGGTGCAATTTGGTGTAGGTTTCTGTGGGTCAGGCAGTTAAGGTGATGTCCCCAGAGTTAATCCCTTTGAAATACCGATGCTCTGGTGTGTTTTGTGTTGAGTATCAGGTTGCCTAAACAAACCCCTTGTATTTCCTCGAGTCCTGGATCTAGCAAGGGTTAAAATCTAAGGTAGGATTCCATTCTTGAATTAGCCAGGCAAGGGTCCTCATTACCACGTAAGTACAGTCCTTAGTACGACAAACGAGGTTGCTTAGTGTCAGAGGGCAAATGGATGACCTTTCTTCCTCACCTTGCTGGTAGTGAGAAAGACAAAAGCCTCTTGTGTGAGAGAGAGATGGAAGCAGACTGCTGGCAGAAAGCAGAGCGAGAGCCATGCTCGTTTTCTGCTTGAATCCAAGGCTGTGACTGGACAAGATCTTCTGGGGTGTAAATAAACGACATATCATAAAGACACCACAGTCTCTGCTGCCACTCATTCCATGGAAACCAAACCCTGGATGAATGCCTGGAACCCTGAGAATCTCACACTGCTTGAAGATTGGAGTGGTGTACAATAGTTTGAAAGAAAAGATATCCCTATATTATGTGGAACTCTGAAACTTTGCAATAAAATAAACTTTCTTAAGGAACCAAACCTATGCTATTGTCCAGTTATTTATGGATAGTAGCATTTATTAAAATGATTTTTAAGATCAGCTGGGTATATACAGTTCTAATTCTTATCTAAATAGTTCAAAGCTCTGCAGCAGGCCCTTGCTGTGTTTGCAGATACTCACACTATAAAAATCACTGAATAATTTGTGTGGCCCTTCCTGCCTTTTCCTCAGGTGTTTATCTGACAGGTTTACTTGTAGAGAGTACCCAGGTTTTCTCATTGGCGATCTTTCCACCATTCTCTCTGGGGCATTGTGACCGACTGACTTTTCCATGAGCTGCCTGTTCAGATACAAAATGAATGCTAAATCCTACACCTCAGACTGATATAATGTCCATACAGAAGAGAGTAGGACAGCTTTAGTGTCAATCAAAATACATTGCCAGGAGGATTTAAAAACACTGTTTAAAACCTTGGTTTATTCCTAGGGGAATTGGAGATCATACTACAAAAAATGGGACCAAGTCACTATTGTCATCACTAATTTTCCTCTGTCTTGTAATGCCAGCAGCAGCAGTAGCAACAGCAGCAAGATCAAAAAGTTAAAAGTCCTCTATCTAATTTGGGAGCAGGTCATGTCAGAGTTTGAAAAGGGTTGAGTGCATTCTTAGGAGATGAATATAGCATCCATTTTCTGTCCTTTACCCTAAATGACCACTGAGTATTGCTGTAAGTCATTAAACATCAACATTATATCAGTGACTTCAAACACTGCATTTTTGGTACTAAATGAAGACTGGCATTCTTCATCCAAACAGTGAATGATATAACTTTTTGATATAAAGTTATGATAACTATTTTTAAACATTTGATGATGAAAAGATACAGTTTGGTCTGTATTCTGGAACTTTAGGCAATCACCTTTATCCAAACTTTAAATAGTCAATTCTGGAGACACTATAGAGTCCCCAATATATGCATTTTTGTATGCACTGCTAGGCTGCGAAACTGCACTGCAAAATTCAGAGAAATACCAGTTTCAAAGGATGGCTGCATTTTGGTTTGAATACTGTTTTGGGAAGGTTTACCTTTATTCCCACCCCTACATGTTCCCGCTTTAAAATTTTGAGGATGCTTTCTTAAAATGTGATTAGTGTGAGATATTAGAGTTACAATTCTGAAGGGTTCCAATCTGTCCTCAGGGTTACCAGAAGCTAAACATTTGAGTGTCTGTGCAGGAGAGATGTTCCTTGTTTGCTTAGAGCACTTTCTCATCAAGTTGCACACATGAACATGCACAGCCCTTTTCACACACTTATGAGGCTCATTTTGAACTTTTGATAGCAGAGTGAAGGTCAATTATGCCCCCCCCAGTATATATTTAGCCTAAAGAAGAATAACACCTGGGTTTCAATCTTAGTTGAAACTCTGGCAATGAAACTGTATGAAGCCAAGCACTCCATACTCACAACACTGTTGCAGCAACTTCTGCTGTGTCTTTGTATAACCATGTCACCAGGGTCCTAGTTTGATTATACATCTTTCTCCCAGACAAGGCTTCTTAGGCTGGGGTGGGTGGCTATGCTACTGCAGTTTTCTTGAGTCCTATTGTGAAGGCTGACTGGGAATTATGGCAGTTGTGTAGTCCAAAACATTTGGAGTGCACCAGGTTGGGGACAGTTGTGCTTGAGCATCTTTTTGACATCACAAGTAGGATGGAAGGGGGAGCTCTCCACATAGTGAGTGCCCCCTCCCTCCCTCCCTCCCTTCCTTCCTTCCTTCCTTCCTTCCTTCCTTCCTTCCTTTCTTTCACAACTTTGGCATTCATTATTCAGCCAAGTAGAAGGTAGTGCTGTGATAAGCCTCCTTTAGATATGGGATTTCATGCTTAAGAAGCATAGTCCCTTGGGGTGTGAGCAAGGTGACTATGTAATTTGCATACCTGTGCAGTTTATTTCAAGCTGTTTGGGAAAAAAGAGGAAATGGGAGGAAGCAGAAAGGTCTGGGTTTGAGCAGATATGGCCCCTTCAACATTTTGAGTTAGGGTGCTTTCATGTTACTTATGAAAAACAATTATTGTGCCACAATTTTCCCGTGTGACCTTGGCTAAGCCATTTTATTGCTGTATCTCATTTATCTGTAAAATGGGAATAATGGTGCTAATAGTGCATTGACGTACTGCAAGCAGTGGAAACTGCACAAATATTTTAGATCATCTCAACATCTCAGTGTACTTTCATCTAGAGCTTCATAAAGATAAGCTGAATCCAGGATAAATCTGCTTTCTTTAGTTCTATCCATGGTCAACTTCAGACCACTTCATACAGTTACTGGAGAGTAGGGCTGCATCATTGGGCCTGCCCTCTTACATCTACATCCTAGACCTCGAGTCTTCCCCCAGCATACATCAACACGCAATCCATGGACCCTGAGGGGTGAGGCAAGGAAGCTGATAAACTTTGGGAGCATAGACAGTGGGGCAGTCCTCTTTCCCTTTCACACATATAATGCATGAAATGAACTTTGGATTCTTTCCTTAGTACCTATGGTTTCTAAGAATGTTGCTGCTTTGGTGAGGAATTCACTTTCCAAATGATGTGAATTAAATCACACCAGTCCCGTTTATCTAGTGTTGCCTTTAGGTCATAGGAACATAAGACGAACCAGATGCTTATGAGAAGCTCACAAGCAGGGCGTGGGGGTCAAAAACTGATGCTGTCACACTCACAGTTCTCTACAAACCCCAAATCTTAACCTCTTCTGCTATTGCGACAAGACCTTTATCCCATGTGGCATTAAGTTCTTCTAACCACAGATTTTATTGAAGGTAAAAATGGAGCACAGACCGAAGTTTGCAGGACAGTGTTTGTGGTAGCTGGCTTTAAGAAAGGAGTGGAGAAGTCTGGTAAAGCACTTGTTAACCTGACAGAAAGGCTTGACACTGACTTAAATATAGTTTTCCAAGCCAGAATATTCTATCTGTGGAAAAGCACAGGAATATGGTTGTGCATTTTGTGCTCTAGTAGCCTCATTGATGACAAGCAGTATACAAATGTGCCCTGCCATTTTGTGAACTGGGTTTAAGTTCAGTCAGTCATTTCACTTCAGCAGTTCCTCTTTGAGGTTTGCCTGTTTTAGAATTAATTGTAGCATTTACACAGGATTATATATCATTCTAGGATAGACTATTCATCCATTTAGCCCAGTAATCTGACTGCCAGCAGCTCTCCAAGATCTCAGGTAGAGGGTATTTTCCACTTTCTGCTACTTCCTGAATTCCTTTAACTGCGAGGGACTGAACTTCAGACCTACCTGTGAGCTATGGTAATTTCATTGCTTAGTATTAATATTTGCCCAGTACATTGTTAGAATTGTTATGGCCTCATTTCTATATAATTTTTTTCCCTCAAAAACTGTGTAGAATTTGCACAGGAGTACTCCTATACCTGCTAATAACTTTCTGCACTTCAAAGAAATGGAAAGCTTGAGGTAAAGCCAGAAATCAGTCTGGATTCTGCATTCTCTTCAAAAATAATGAAACTACAGAGACTCTCAGTTAATATTTGGGCCACTAAACACACCTATGCTTCCCAGTCAGCAAACCATGGAAAAACAGATGCCCCCACTTTGTGTCACATAATGCCTGATAAAGAATTTGGGAGGATTCAAAAGCTTGCCACAATTTTCTGACATCTTGCTTGGTTCTGCTAAACATACCTTAGATGGTTCTGTGGACCCAGGAGTCCCCCCTCCCCATAAACCTCTGCCTCAGTGAGCTGAAAATGTAATTGCTTTGCAAAGAGAAATGCAGTTTCACAGGGTGGGTGGGTGTGGGTGTGGGTGTGTAAGAGAGAGAGGGAGAGAATCGGATATGGTGGTCACTGAAAGACTTTCAGGAGGAGGCAGAAGGGACTGGAATATAATTTAAAGATGGTCAAGGCATAGCTGCATCAGGGAGCATTAGAGGAGGGAAAGAATGTGAGTAAAAGGAATGGAAGGAAAAGGCAGGGAGATTTGAGGATTTTCTTACTTTCAGGGATGTGAACAGGCTGATTCTGCCAACTAAGAATGCTTCCTTGTCATATCTCACCGGAAGACTATCTTCAAATGCACGTCCAGAGTACAAGAGAGAGCACGAAGATGGAAGAATACGGGATGGAAATGCGTGAGCGATGAGATGGGAGAAATAATCCAGGGGAAAATGGTAAGTAGTAAAAGAGGCGTCAGGGACAGAGGGGAAAAGAGGTTAAATGACAATGAAAAGGGGGGAGGCGGGAATGGGAAACAGAGTGGGGGTGGATTACAGATCCAAGTGGGAGGGACGTGTGTGTGTGTGTGTGTGTTGGTGTGCAGGGGAAGGAAAGTGCAACATCGGGGAGGTTGCAGTTAAAGATAATGTAAATGTGCCGAGCCTGTTTTCATCAAGTTGTCTGGAGAGCCATCTACTGTCGGCAAGTAGAACAGTCATTAGGGTGAACGCGCTGCCCTGGGTGAGTCAATGTCACTTCCTTCACTCCATAGCACTGGGCACATACTGAACTTGTCACAGATTAGTAAGTGATGCCAGAGAGTGAGCTGAGCTGGAAACGGCCGGGCCAGCTGCATGGAGCCTGAGGGGGAGAAAATGCAGCGCTCCAGAGCTCACACCCCCACCAGGCCGATTCCCCCAGCCCTTGCTTGTGCCTCAAATAGTAGGACACTGTGCTTGGTGGTAGCAGCTGCCTGGGCCATGTATTCTTCCCCATCCCCACTGCCCCTTCCTCCCCCCCCCCCCACAAATACTGACAATGCTAGAATAATGACCTTCATGACAGACATCACGCACCTTGGATATTCTGCCTCGGCCTGAAATGTGCTGGTGCTTTGCAGCAGTAAGGGGGAAGCAGATGCCTAGCAGGGTCTTGCTAGCAAAGCACACTGCTGTGGCCCTTCTGCTACCTGAGACTCCTGCCTCCTACCTCCACTTTCAAGCTCTTCCCAACACAACTTTGAGGAGCCGGAGCATCCGTGGCAATCACTTTTGCCACTGGTGCTCAGAAATAAATGCTCTTCCAGGTAGAGGTATATACAAGTCCATCTGAGTGACTGGGCATTGTCCTCACCTGCCTGATCGTAGCCACATAGGAGTGGCTCCTTCGCTCTCTGCTGAAGCTTATGCTGACAGTTCACTGGGCAACACACAGAAACAGTGTCACAGTTTCTGAATTGGTACATGCTAACACCCAAAAATGACATAGCTGCAGTGATGAATAAAGGCAAATGGCCCTGTTGTCCTGATACCAACAACACTATTTCATTTGTCCCTGTTGCTGGAGACTGGGGTAGAATGCTGAGTCCGTGGTCTTGTGGCCACTTACTTTCCCTAGTTTAGACCCTTGTCTGTAAGAATGGATTTGTAGAATGCCATGCAGTCTGAGTTTGCAGCAACTAGCTCACGTCTTTGCATTCCGGCGTTCCCATGGTAGACCGAGGGAAACAATAGACTTTACTTCCTTCCACCCCTCACATTCTCCAAATTATTTCCAATCTTCTCTTAAGCATTCTGGGCCCATAACCCCCGTTGGTTGGGAAAGAAATTATTAGGTAAATTCCCTGCATGCCTAAGATCCAGGTTTGGGGTGAGTACTCTTTGGTGAGAGAACCCCAGCCAAGATTTAAAATCACAAAATATGCAGGAAAGCAAAGCATGGGAATTTAGGTGGTTAAACATTAAAAGATCCCCTTCTAAGTTGCTTGCAAAGTTCCCCTCTTCCTTTGGCATACAAAGTGACCACATGCATGATAAGTTTAAAATGGTTTACTTACAGACTCTTCAAAGCTCAGATCCATGTGCTTTTCTATACAGCAGTCAGAAAACATAGGCAGCAAAACCTAGGTTCCAAAGTAGTATATAGAAACACAAAGATGGCTTGCAAAAGCCATGCAGTCTGAGAAACTAGCTCCGACCTCCTTACTTGTAGGGTTCACATGATGGAATGGGAGAACAAAGAGCTTGATAATCCGTCCTCCCAAGGTGAGGGGGAGTACCCTAGCTAAGCCTGGCAGGACAGCTTACTCTATGGTCTTAACCCTTTCATGCATTAATTACATCTTAAGCATGTTGGTAATAGGAAGCTGGATATCCTACATGTCCTCTGTTAGCCTTTTACTATGATACCTTTCTCCTCTCTGTCCTTCCTGGGGCTTCAAAGCATTTAAAATCCAAGTATTGCAGCCAAGAGAATTGTCCCCATATTCTAGATTCATTACCTCCTTTTTATATTCCTTCCTTGTCATTCTTCCTACATCAGATGTGGACTCCTTGTTCTTCTTCTTCTAGTGTTCTCATCTCAGACTCGGAGCCTCCCTGAAATCTCCACTCTCCACCCAACACACGGGCTCAAACATTCTTTCCCATTGTGTACATTCTCCTGCTCCCCCCACCCCCGGATTGCTTACAAAAACACAGTCACCTTTCTGACACACGAAGTGACAGCATCTATTTTTTCCTTCAGCTCTTTTCTTATAATGCTCCTCTCACTTAGCCTTCTGTCTCTGCATCATATCCCTGATTCTGCCTGCTTTTCTTCCTACAACCAATTCTTGAACAGTGTTGGTTGTCAGGTCCTCTGGTCGGGAGCTGAACTTGCTTTGAGTTTGCATGGTGCCTGCTTAGCAAGAGAGAGAAAGCTGCTGCTGTGAATAACTGTGTCAGCATTTATCATGGAAGCCACAGTAGTTGCATTGGCTACTTTGCAATCTTGCTTCTAATGCTGCAGACCTCTCGAGCATTGCTGAATGAGCATGCAGCTTTCTGGCACCCGAATGGAGTTTGAGTTTCTTCACAGACCTGTCAAGCATCTGGGCCAAATGACCAAATTAACACTGTATTCCCTGTATCGGTCAGACCATCTTTTTGGTCTGCTTCCTCCTACTTCTGCTGATCCCAGAGCACACCTGTCTGGCAGCACAGTATGCTGTCCCTATTAACGTCCACTTCACACTTCTGCTCATCTTGCCTGGATGTTCCAGCAATCCAAGATGTTTGCTATCACCAAGGGATCTTTCTCAATCTGGTACATATCAAAGTAAATGAGGCATGCTCAGGAATGATTATGACATGACATGGTGCAGAACTGGGAGCAGATGGGGCTTCCCCTAGGATGTTCCAGGTCTCTTTTCAGGGGACTGGAGGGAAGATACAGTGCTCTTAATGACTGCCTGCATATCAGCCAAAAGAGATTACCAGGATGAATGCAGTGAAAATTCCAATGGAATACAGCTGGGTTTGGTTGTTTTTTTGGTTTATTGGTCCATGGTTCTGCAGGTAACTCTGTTTCTTCCATTATAGAATTTCCCTTTGCCACACAGAAAAGAAGAATGAAATGAATGAAGAATGAGTAGATTCAGGGTGGGAATTTTATTTTAATATGAGATGGGGCAGATGCCTAGGAAAGAAAATCTTCCATATCTGGCATCTTCCTGAAGTTCTCAACGCATTTTTCTCACAGGGCTCTGCTATTTATCCTTCAGCTGATTTAAGCTTTTCTGAACGGCATCTTGCCAGAGGCTATTATATAACAAATAGTCTTTGGGAACAGGGCTTTAATGTAAAACCTGGCATGAAGAGGAATCCATGATGGGATGTGGGTCTGTATGGAAATAATTCAAAGACTAAGAGTCAAGCTTGTGTGTGTGTGTGTGTGTGTGTGTGTGTGTGTGTGGTGCCAGATGACCTTACATAGGTACACTGTTGAAGTTTAGGAGAGCTCACTCAGTAGAACATGAGATTCTAATCTCAAGGTCATGGTCTCAAGCCCCTCGTTGGGCAAAAGGTTCCTGCCTTGTATGGGGTTGGTCTAGATGACCCTCATGATCCTTTCCAGCTCTCCAATCTATGATTCTATGACAGCAATTACAGCTGGTAGCAATTTACAAAAAACAAAACAAAACACATTAGCATTGCAGGAGTCCAACAGGTTTGATCAGTCATTCTTCTAAATGCAGAAGTTATTCTCCATGTTCTTCAGCTCCATCTACTGGTTCTCTTACAGCTTAACGGAGAGATGTGCAAGCTGGTAACTTGAACTAAATAGGAAACATTGTAAATGCAGAGCACCTCGCATTATGAAAAAAATTAACATTAACAGGGATATGCTAGCTTCATGGGGGGAAATCATACTTTGGAAATGCTAGCTTTGTATGAGAAATATAAGAGAGAATTAGATGGGCTTATTTTTTTTTTTTTGCATTGTGCATTTGACATTTTAAATTTTGTTTATTTGCCCTTCACTAATACCAAACTAATCAAAGAATGCAAACTCCATCACATTAAAACATCTTCACAAAGCTGGAGCTTACATACAAGCATTCAGGACAGCCATGTGTGAAGACAGCCTGACAGTTTGAGGTTTGTTTGGATTTTATATAGTGATGTTAATAGTCTGCCCCTTTGCTGATCAGAACAAACTTGCTCATGATTCAGTGTCTGCTTCTTTATGTGCAAGATTTATTACCCATATATCTAGGCAAGTCCCTCCGGAGACTTCAAATATAATATTTTACAGAAGCAGTTTCCCACTTTGCTGTCACATGCATACACTCACCTTGGAAAATCTCAGCCATCCTCTGCTTCCCTAATTCTCCTCCTCCATGGCTACTTATTTTGAGAAAGGCATGCTAGGGAGAAGGCTAAGCTGATATTCTTTTCCCAGTCATGCAGGAAATTTTTAATATGGGAGAATTTCATATGCAGGGTTAAGCCAGCACATTCCAGGAATCACTATACCATGCAGTCTTTTCTCAGGCAGGGTTTTGTTCTGAGCCAAAGGCTGCAGGAAAATTCATTCATTAGTTCTCATAGATGCTAATATTTCCTTTAAAAAAAAGGAAATATTAAATCATTTCCTCTTCTCTGTAACTTATGAGCTGGCTCCATGAATGCTTTATAGACTGGAATATCTCACCTATGAAGAATAAGAAGTAGAGATCACCTTTTTAATTAAAAAAAAAAGGATTTTTAATATTAATAATAATAAAATGTACTTTTTATCCAACATGTTTGTGTTCTTTTCCAACTTTTGATATTGTAGGTGCAGAAAATGCAAACCAAGCCAAACCAAACCAAACCAAACCAATTCAAAGTCCATTTGTGATACCAGTTTATGTTAATTTGACCACAAATAGTTTGTCCTTTCATAAAGGAATTAAGTTTTACAAATTCTCACAGCTGAAAGAAAATACTTTCTAAAATGAGGTTATGCAGTATTTCTGTAACCTCAGTACCATTCAGATCTTGCCTGAGTGGATATTAGAAAACACATGTGTTTCAAATCAAACTAATAATTAGCACAAGAAAGCTGGAAGGAGAAACATTTGGAAAACACACCACATTGAAAGAATCCATTCTATTCTATTTGAAGTTGTTCTCTAGAGATTGGAGAGTTTGGTCTTGAGTCCTCTAAGAACAAATCCCCATCTCTCAGTGTTGCAGAGAGCATCAGTTATGTACATGTCTAGATTCCTTTCCATTGTAGATTTCCTCTTCTGGGGAAGTGTGAGTTCTACATTAGTGAGTGTAGTTGCAGAGCAGTTTGTACTGCTCCTTGTGGCAAAATTGCAATGTGGGTCAACAGAAACAAATGACAGGCATCATGTACCTAAGAAACTGTTATCTAAGCATTAATGACACAGAAGAGAGAAAGTGTGTTGAAGGGGGATTAGAATAAGCAAATAATATTCTAATATAAAAGGAAACTAGAATATGAAATAGATAGCGTAATAATGTTAGCTTAATAAAAGTGGAGAATCCTTGTTATCAGTAACACCCCCAACGTTTTGTAAATGCATAGTGCGTAATATCCTGCCATCTAACAAGCCCCATAGCTAGTGGTCCTTCTGCATACTTGGCACATGGGGTCTCCTGAAATATGCTCAGGTTCAAATCGGTTCAAACCTAGTTAAAAGGATCATGGGAAGGATTCCTGCCTAAGACCTCAGAGAGCCAATGCTTGTCACATAGACTGTACTGACTTAGGATCAGGGCAACTTGAGAACTTCCAAAATACTCATTTGAATGCTACCTTTATTAGACCACCCACATCTCCCAAACTAGTGTGCAAGCTTTCAAGTTATGAAGAAAAGGCTCCATTTGAATGTCTGCTACCTCCTCCTGTTCTCCATCTTCTTATGGGATGCAGACATGGGATGGCTTGAACAACAGCCCTTTTCTCTCCCCCATCTTCTCCTGTTATTGCCCTGCTTTGTCGCAGCCAGAGGAGGGAAGGTGGTTGGCATGGGAAATGGTCCGGTATTGGAAGGGAATTGTATCCCAGCAACAAATATGGAGAGTGACATATTTCCCATCCACTTCAAAATGATGGTTAAGGCTGGAGCCTCTGACATCTACATTGCCCTGATGCATCTAACTCTCCCCCCCCCCCCCGAATGCATTCCAGTAGCAGCTAGATGCTGATGCTCAAATCCCAGGGCTGTTGTGTTTGGGGAATTTGCTTCTAATTAATTCTGGGGAATTTAAGATGTAATTTCTCCTGTCTTCCTTTGTGACCTGCATGGTTGGGTTCATAGGCAAGATGCTCATTTTTGTGTCATGTCAAGATTTACATGCTGCATAATTGACTATAAGGCAGCTCATATTTGTGCAGCTGAGTCCACAGGCTATTGTTTGTGTGCCTTCACCTTCTCGGTGGCAGTCACCTGGCTTTTCTATTGTGTGTTAAATTTGTTTAGTGAAGTGTAATCCCCCTGTCTTTTATAAGACACTACTGTGTGATTTTCTGTCGCTTGCAGAGGTGAGACTCATCAGCCTTCTAAGCTGGAATCTTCTTTCCCTGGAGGAATTCACTCTTTTCTTTGATGGGAATAGGTGTAACTGAGACATAATTTAACCAAAGAGAACAATGTTGAAATTCTGCTTTCTTTTTTTGTGGGGTTTTCATAGCACACACAGGGAAAGGACATAGTCAAGATGTTGGTTTCAGGTATGCTTGTATTTGCTTCTGCTTATCTTTTAATTTGAAAGGTAATAATTCAAGAATTTCACCTGGGCTAGGTGAAAACTTCTTTTTCTTCTTTTCTTTGGGTTTTTGTGACTGGGTATTCTTATCCACATCCAAGCTTGGTATCACTTGGCTTCTTGCAAAAGCTGATTTCCAAATTTACTTCCTGAAAGTAACATTCCCTTGATTTTATTTATTTTTAAAGGCAAGCATGGCACACTCTTTTTGGAACCAATTTCAAAACAGTTTTCTCCTCTCCTTTCTTTGTTCTTTGTTTCTGTTTTGCTTTCATTTTCCATGGCGGGATGGACCCAAGGGAGGGGGAGGGGAATCAGATGCTTGGCGTATCATTTACGCCTTCCCCTGTTCTCTGCATAACTCTATATGCACAGAAGACGGAACTGATGGAAGATGGAACCCCCCAGCTACTTTTTAAAAGGTACAGTGGTACCTCAGGTTAAGAACTTAATTCATTCTGGAGGTCCGCCCTTAACCCGAAACTGTTCTTAACCTGGGGTACTACTTTAGCTAATGGGGCCTCCCGCTGCTGCCACACTGCGGCGGCGGCGGTGCAATTTCTGTTCTCATCCTGAAGCGAAGTTCTTAACCTGAGGTACTATTTCTGGTTTAGCGGAGTCTGTAACCTGAAGCATCTGTAACCTGAAGCGTCTGTAACCCGAGGTACCACTGTATTTCCAGGTGGGCTATAAATGGGTTGTTGGGTTGTTGCAAACAGTTGTCAGCAGTTGGGGTTTTTGTGTTCTAGTAGGATTTTATCCAAAAATGGTGAATCTAGATTAAATTTGTGGGGTGGGGGAATACTGGCTGGCAGTTTGGTGTGACAATGATATTTTGTGGCTGCTACCCAAAAAGGGGGGGAGTGTGCATGAGAAATGGCCCCTAACAGGAAATAGGACCTTTTCTGCTGAAATGAACATTCTGAAGTTTTCTAAGTACGTTTCTGAGCACAATTCAAAGTGTTGGTGCTGACCTTTAAAGCCCTAAACGGCCTCGGTCCAGAATATCTGAAGGAGCGTCTCCACCCCCTTTGTTCTACCCAGACACTGAGGTCCAGCGCCGAGGGCCTTCTGGTGGTTCCCTCACTTCGAGAGGCCAAGTTACAGGGAACCAGGCAGAGGGCCTTCTCGGTAGTGGCACCCACCCTGTGGAACGCCCTCCCACCACATGTCAAGGAGAACTACAACTACCAGACTTTTAGAACACATCTGAAGGCAGCCCTGTTTAGGGAAACTTTTAATGTTTGATGCAGTACTGTATTTTAATATTTTGTTGGATGCCACTCAGAGTGGCTGAGGAAGCCCAGCCAGATGGGCAGGGTATAAATAATAAATTAGTAGTAGTAGTAGTAGTAGTAGTAGTAGTAGTAACAAACTATCAGGTTTCTTGCTAATTCAATCCTTGGGCATATTGGGAGTTACATGAGTGTTCACTTCCAGAGGACCCCTCTTCATCTTAATAGATATAAGACATGGCTGCCATATTTCAAAGTACTGCATAAAATGCCAGGGTCTCTGTGGAGGAGTATACTTGGCTGTTCTAGGCCAGTACCAGTTTGGCCATATGGCTCTCCCTTTTTTCTTCTGGCAGTGAGCATAACATCTTGTGTTTCATTTGGTAGCAATCTTCCTTCTGGATGCTCTCTTTCCAGGATGATGTGGGGAAATTTTACATTCTAAAACAGCCCTGGGGAAGCTGTGGCCCTCCAGATGTTGTGGACTCTAACTCCCATCAGCCCCAGCCAGTGTGGCCAATGGTTGGAAATGATAGGAGTTGGAGCTCAACAACATCTGGAGGGTCACAGCTTCCCCATCCTGATTCTAATGTCACTTGTGTTCTGCTAGTTTCAAGCTTTTGGCCTGCTTGAAATCTATACACATCCTTATGTGTTCGAAAGGCACTGATGGGAGCTATTTGTGGCTTGATGTTATCATTGCTACCATTCTCCTGCCAGTGCTAGTAAGTGAATGTATGAGATCAAATAAGTGCTAGTAAGCAATTGGAAGGTTAAAATGTATTATGCTGGATATGTGCCTGAAACGTGCAGCTTTCATTTTCAGTGATAGGGTCATTCCAGAACCAGGCACAAATTGGTAAAACTACGAGAGACACTGGGGGTTGAGTTGTTGGAAAGATTGGAAGACTGTCCAAGACGATCTCTCCCATCACTAAGTAGACTTATCTATATTTTTTTTTCTATTTTCTACTTTCTGCTGGCCTTTGGTGTCCTTCACATTTGCCACTTTGCTTGTAATTTCTCATTATATTATTTCATGCCAACTGCCAGGCATTTGTATACCGCCATCTAAATGAAATAATAACAGTGTACAAAATAGCCATATTAGTGGGTGTCCCATTTATTTCAGGCATCTGAAGAAAATGTTCTTTGTGGTAGAAAGGAAAGCACAGTTAAGGAGACCTGATTTACATCATGACTAACATGCTTGGAGGTTCGACTGTGAATTAAGGCAAACACTTCATTTGAGCATTACTACAAACAATGCAGATGTAGCCCAGAGGTGCCCAGGATAATGCTAACAAATTTTTAATTTCTAAAACTAAAATTGAATTATTGCATTCGGGGTAGGGGGTTATTATTCTTTTTAAAAAAATAGATATAAGTCTGCTAATATGATTTCTAAGAATGCAGCAAATTACTGTCATTACAAAGCCCTTTGGTACTCCTGGCACCAAAGTGAAGGCAAGAATATTGGTCGGTAAGTCACTTTACTATGCAGAAGGCTAATAAAGCTTTCTTTTTTAAAAGAAGAAGAAGAAGAAGAAGAAGAAGAAGAAGAAGGGGGATATGAGTTAAGGATTAACTTTTAGGCAATCTGATTTGATTTGTTGGCCATTGTGTAACTTGTGCTTAATAAACAACATTTTAGTATCCATTAGCAGAGTTTTGCTTATGGCTACAAGCCACAGCACTACCCCTTTAATAGCTTGAACTTCTCTGGGGAGCAAGGTGGAACAACTTATTGGCTACCTTGGAGCTATCCATGGTCCTGCTGCTGTTGACCTTGCTCTCTCTTGCTACCTGTTACCCTGCATCTTGAATTCCAAGTTATGCTTGCTAACTGTCAGAGGTCCAGTGGCTACTGCACTGATGGAAGTATGTATCCTTTAAAATTAGGATTAAGAACCTGTGGGCTATATGTGACCTTGTTCAAATTTCATGGGGTGTATGTGACCTTGTTCTAATTCCATGTTGCTCACATAAATGAAGTGGCACAGAGAGAAGGAAGGAGGGAAGAAGTGTGTGACAGAGAAAGAGAGAGAAAGAGAAAGAGGAGAGAGAGAGAGAGAGAGAGAGAGAGAGAGAGAGAGAGAGCGCGCGCAACACTATCCAATTCTGCATACTTCACCTACTTTTGTCTGGCTTTGCACACCATTGGCTTGGCTGCACCCTCCATTGGTTCTGCTCTTTCTTACCATCATCTGTGGTCCCCTGCTGATTTTTACTGTGGGTCAGTGGGAATGGGGCATACTGCCACATTACAAGGAGCCTCTCCATGCAGTAGTATGCTAATGCCCCTGAATGCTTGCAGAAAACTCTGAGGCATGCCTTCACTTCATATAGGGGACCCACACAGAGGCATGCTCACATTGTGTTTTTTATTACTAAAAAGCTTGTTCTGTTTTATTTGAATTGTGCTCACACATTGAAATAATGTGACATTTCTCAAGCTATGAGTCTCAAAGAGAACTCAGCTGTCTCGTCAATCTGAATGATGGGAAACAAGGCTTTTATTAGTTCCCTTCAGCATGTAAGTCCACACATTGAAAAGGAAAGTGTAAATCCCTACCATGACATGACATGGTTTCCATGTTCTCATCCTAATGTCCACACGTTTAATGTAAAATGTCTGCAATGTAGAAGCCTATGCAACTGGTCCTCATGTAAGCATCTGGGTTTTCTGCAACCCTAATCATGCCTGTATGTGCAATTTCCCCCATCTCTGATGTTCATGCTAATGCATCAGTATTCAGGAACAGGGACACAGGGAAGTCTGTTGGATCAGATCAAAGGTCCTGCTCCCAGCAGTGGTCAACCAGGTCCTTCTCAAAAGGTCACAAGCAGAACATGAAGGCAAAAGCCCTCCCTTTCCTCTCTACTGTCCATCTTCTCAACAACTGGAAAAACTCAAAACCTGCACTTGCAGCAATTTCACAGGCTCAGTTACCACTACTAGAGCTGTTTCTCTGAATCCTTCCATTGTTATGTTTGATACCCCATACCCAGATGCCCTCCAGGCTTTTTGAACTACAATTCCCAACACCCTCAGCCTGGGTGTGGGGCTGATGGGAGTTGTAGTCCAAATTGTCTGAAGGGCTCTAAAATGGAGAAGGCTGATCCAGAGATATGAAGCTCTGTAATCCATCACAGTTAAGGCAGCAATCCTTTATGTTTCCAAGACAGCAAATGCAATGTTGCTTAAGTACAAAGGATCCAGCGTTCCCAGGAGAGTCAGCAAAATGAATCAGACAAGTGAAAGCTTTTCATTTTAACTTGCTTAACCATCCTTCTAAAGGGTAACTTTCAAACTGACCTTAAAAAAATAGTCTTTCAGGCTAGAATGTTGTAGACTAGGAGTGAACAAATCCTCCACATATATATATTTTTTTCTTCCTTGTTCCATATACTGTTTCTTTCCCTCAATATGCTCGTCTTTGAATTTTGAATTTCTGGAAATGGGCTGTGTGATTTTCCTCGATCCCCCTCAGTTTATTTCCTTATTTATATTTCACTTTTCTATTAAAATAATAAGGAATGCGGCTAACAATAAAAGGAAACAATTAGTGGTTTTGACACAGCAATATTTATTTCCTTATTTATATTGTGCTTTTCTATTAAAATAATAAGGAAAGTGGCTTACAATAAGAGGAAACAATTAGTGCTATTCTGACCCCTTGCTGATTTTCACATACTTTTCTCTCTCTCAAATGCTCTCAAAGCTGTGCTTTCTTGCATATCTTTGTGGTCACAAGAAAGACCTGTGAGTGTGTGGTGGGGCTTTCCCTATGGTCTGCGTGACTCCTTCCACCTCTTTTCATCAAAATGAAGCTCCCTCTCCCTGCTTGCCTTTTTAAGAAGGAACACCAATTTCCTTCTCATCTCCTTCAAATGGTTGAAATGAAGACCATTCAAAGGTTTGTCACAGCCCTGAAAACAATACATCCTTAAAAGAGAACAGCAATAGAGAGACATTGGTAGTTAAACATCACTAATAAAATGTCAAGAGGCAGCAGTACTGAAACTTGAGCAAGAACATCATAAAACATCAGGTTACTGGTGAAAACCTAGACTAAGAAAGGGTTTCCATCCATTGAAAGATGGAATGAGAGAGAGCCTGGCAAATTTCCATACTGGAAGTGGTCCCACAGTCATAACACCACCAAGGACTGAAGTCCTCATCTCATCCTTCTGATCTCACATGGATCAATATATATTATCAAGGTGATAGTTTAACTCCTGACCAAACAACCCCTGCTGAGGCATCTGCATGTGAAACTGAAGCCTCCTGCTCGTGAGGCATATGCCATACAGCTATCATGCAGTCTTTCCTTTTAAACAATGAAACGGAAACGGAAAAATAAACAGAGTTGTTGGTCAAGAGAGCTCTATCATGCAGCCTTTACATCCCTGAAAAGCAAGATGAAGCTAGTCACAAGTCCTATGAATGTTGATGAAACTAAAGTGTGACTCATTTGGATTCTGGATCCAACCCACTGTCAGTATAACATTCCAGCTATGATCAGCAGAACGATAATCGGCACGGTGCTGATTTCTGCTCAAGACAAAGCAATGCTCAACTTCCTCAAAAAAATAATCTCTCTAGATGAAAGTCCTTAGTTCATACCAAGAGAGGAGCAGGCACACAGACAGATGCCTGCCTTAAAAAAACAAAAGACTAACCTAAACATGGAATGGGGAACTTCATGTTGCTGGAATAAAACTCCCTTACTATTGTTATGCTGGCCGGGGATGATGGAAGTCCAACAACAACTGGAGGGGTCACAGTTCCCCACTCCTGACCAAAAGTCAGCATTATATGGCACCCAAGCAACTCAGGCATCATATATGAACTGGAATTCTGCTTGAGGGTCTGCCTACCAAGAGTCAAGAGAGAATATATCCCTGTTCTATCTTCCTGGGTTGAAATTATGTTAACGGGGTATCTCCCCCTTCAGCTCCTTCCTGATGTGCTGAAATGCCATGTTCTCAGATGCAGAGAGGTGTCCCCATGTCCACAGGGTCACACCAGACTGGGGGATCATCTTGTAGGGAGGTAACATACGCAGAGGAAAATGTTTCAGGCGCCTTTCAGATATGCCTCTATTCTACTCCTAAAAACAGACCCTGGGCCTCTCTCTACTTTCTGCATGCTTGGGGAAGATCTGGGTTTTAAACACTTAGATCTGCTGCTCTCGTAGCTAGATTGGCCTTGACGTGGGGGCAGGGAGGTGGGGGGGATCCTTGCTTTCTAACCAGTTTGACATTTAATCAAGAAAACGGAAATGCTTGAAAAAGGCATGGGCTATTTCTGTGCCGGGAGACCTGCAACCATCCAAGTATGAATCATTAGGGTGGGAAGAAGCTGTCACTTCAGTATCTTGCACAATAGAGAGAAGAAAGCGGATAAACATTTTTCCAGCCTTTGAGATTAATTTGGGACTAGCTTGTCCCATGTGCTTGCAGTTGCTGTTTCAATCTACTACAGCTAGCCCAAGGTTGTTGTTTAAAACACAGAGCAGGCTGCAACACTACTCCCCAATTGGCTTACAGTTTCTTGCCACCACCCCTCAATCTGCCTTCAAACTGGGGCAAGGGGAGCCCAAAGGCTGCAAGGCAGGAAAGCACTTAATAAATTCTCCCCGTTGCTGTGTGCCAGACACTAATCTGTTGTTCCCTAGCTCCCTCCCCCTTTAACTAAAGAGCACCTGTCATATTGGGACTAATTCTTGGGGTGGGAAAGGACACATCCAAAGCCCAGGGTCCAATTTATGAGTTTAAATGTGACTGCCTTAAAAGCCAATGCCAGCCTTCCCCAGCCTTGTGCATTGCAGATGGACCAAAAGTATCATAAGCTCCAGTCGCCATGTCCAATAGTCAGAGGTGGCAGGTGTTGTATTATTGAAGAGCCAGAGGGCATCAGGTTTGGAAAGACTGGCCAACATTGTACCATCTCAGCAAGGGGCTCCAAACTTATGGGCAGGGCGTTATTTCCAGCCGGGATTCACAGGAACTCGGTTCCAGCACCTCTCAGCTTTTATAGCTCTTTGTCTTTAAACCAGAGTCACACTAGAAAGCTGCACATAAAGGACAGCCTTCTGTAGAGCAGAACACATGGTCACCCTTCTGTAAACATCCAGTCTTATAGGGAAATGACCTTACACATGGTCATGATTTTGGCAACTATTATGTGGCTGTGAAAGGCCAGCCATTACAGACAGAAGATGATATTCCATGCTTGTCCTACTCAACGTGGGTCCATTGAAATTAATGGATAGGATTAACTCTGGTTTAATGTGTCAATTCCGAGCAGTGCTTGGCTAAATGCAACCCAAACTTTCTTATTACATGAATGCAATGTTGGTCAAAGCAAGCCTTTAGAGAAAAAAGTTCTGCCCCCACCCAGAGGAAACATTTTCTTCTGTTCTCAGGCTTTGGAATGCATTTGCGGAGTAAGGTCTCACAGAAATGAAATATTTCCCCTCCTTTCTTGTAGGATTGCCATCTCTCCCCCCCCCCCTTTTTTTAAAGGAAAATGGCTCTATGCTTTTAAGAGCTACACAGCAAGCAGAAATTACACTGATGTTAAAAGTGATGTTGTTGTCCTGCCTGGGTCATTATCACCAGAGTAGACACATTTCCCATTTGATAATGGGCTAATCAGAGCATTAGATTTTAGAACTCTCAATATGATGTTTTCTGCAAACTTTCTCAGTGTGTATGGTAGGATGACTTTAGCCACTGGCATAGTTACTCCTAGTTGCTCTCTTGTTGCTGATTCTCAGCAGCAAAGTTTGCTTTGGTTTAAAATGAACTTGATGCAGGTGACAGAGCACTGCAGGTCATTGTGGCAGCAGCAGCAACAAAATCCTTATGTCTGCCACAATTCTAACAAGTGGTCAAGCTTGAACTTCCTTGTTTTAAAATTTCAAAAAAAGGGGGGGGGACATATATGATCATTCTTCTTTTTCTGACCTTCAGTTTCTACAGTGTCCAGAAAATTTTGCTTCCAGTGAAAATAGAGGAACAAAAGGAGATGGAAGATCTGCAGAAGTAACAATTGAGCATATAAATGGAAGGAGATGACAAAGGTGCCCCCCAACTAGGAGGAAACTCCCCTCTCCCCAGGGAACTGTAATTTAAGTAATACAGAACAACATTTGTCTTTGAAGGGGTATCTCAAATGAAGTGTTTAATGCTGATATCTGCAGAGATGCAAGACCATCAGCATAAATTAATTATTAGGGAGCACACGGCAACATTATTGAATGGGGCGGCAGTGGCGGGGGGGGGGGGGGGGAGGTGGAGAGTCCAATGCAAACTTAAAGAGTGGAAGAGCAAGATAAACACTAGGAAGCAGCAAGTAAGCTCCTTATCAGACTCTGTGGTTTTGGATGGCGCATGGTCAGTCTCATTAGCATATCTTAATTAGGAATTAGCCTATCATTTGTGGAACAAATCATGATTTAAGACACTTGGGGTTAGAAATAATTAATTTATGCTTTTAAAAGGCACATTTTGGTATGTGTTGAAAGTGCCGGGTATATAGAACACACAGCCATCTATTTAACTTTTCCTCCTTTCCTTATGGTCTCCCTTTACCTAAGACACATAAGAAAAGTCCACCAGCTTTAAAATGCTACTTTGACTTCCCACTTACACAAAAAACTGTTGCTCATGTCGTATAAACACAGCTGCACCTCTAAACAGTTTGTTCAGCTAATCTCTTCTAAGCATTCTCTTATTATATTTTTTTAACCTATTTGAATAGGCTTTTAAGTCTCACTTCGAAAGCAATAGCGTCCAGCCTAAGCATAAATGGATGGGGAAAACAGAATTGCTGTCTGGTGCGAATAAACAATTCTGCAGACAATTTCTCTCCAGATGTAGTTGGACTACAACACCCATCATCCCTGAAGACATGCTGGCTGGGGTCATTGGAAGCTGGAGTCCTGCAAAATCTGGGAGGCCCAAGCTTCCTTGTTTCTTCTCTAAACCTTGTGCAATAAATGAGCAACAGCTGTACGATTTTATTTATATCTATAAGATTTTGCAGACTTTGGCCGTGAACTGGGGCCCTACAAAAATAAAAATCAAGTTGCGCCCCACTGCTTCACATTGGGCCCCACTGGCTAGCCCTGAGTCTCATAGTTGCTGGGCCTGAGTTGCCCTGCCCTTGCATGAAGTCTTGGGTTTGCAATTTTGGGAGAGGGGAGACTGCCCACTGGGGAGCGGGCTGGCTGGGAAGGCCTCCTGGATTTAGAGGCACTACGCTTCAGCCTACTTAAATCCGGCACTGGGTTAAGGCGGCAGCCACCCCTCTGCCGCCACCATCGCTGCAGCATCAACATCCCAAACATGTACTGTAGTATTTATTTGTTTCTTTATTTAGCCACACACCCCTGACCAACCAGATTGGTTGACCCAAGGAGAGACTCCCTAATGGTGTGAGGGCTACTCACACCCCCCACGCAGAGGGGAGAGCTCATGATGAGCCCGCAAACAGGAAATGGCTTTGGTGGGCAGGCGCTTGGGGGCCGCAAGAGATTGCTTTTTCAAAATTGCCTGGGGGGGCCATTTGAAACTAGCCCGGGGGGAGCAAGTGACCCCCAGACCAGACTTTGGACATACCTGAGCTAATGGAATAGGTTGCTGTGTGTGCTTGATGTGGCTCCCCCAACAGCTTATCCGGTTTGCAAAAAGGAAAGGAAAGGAAAAGCTAGGGATCTGAGCTAAGAGATGGCTTTTAAACAAGTTCCTGGGGGCTGCTTTATACTGGACCCACTGGCCTGGCATAAAACTGCCCTGTCTTTTTCTAAATGCAAGGCAGCTTTTTGGTATTTTCAGTACTGGGGAGGGGGAGAAGAGGTTTGCCCTCCTTCTTGAACCACTTTGGCTGAAGTGGAGTACATTGGCATTTCAAATAGGCTGCCTGATACTCCCCCCCTCCCCGAGGTAGTCCCATTAACCTTGCACTTCTTATTTCTGCACAATGGCTGATAGAGGGAGAATCAGGTATAAAGGCTTGGAAATCTTTAATCTCTCCAAGCCTCAGTTCTTAATCTGTCAAACTGCAAGAACGATATCCCAGCTTCCCCAGTGATGAAGATAAATCCATTGATGTGAAGATGTGAGGATAAAGTCAGCCCACTGAGATGACTTTAGAGGCGGTAGATAACAGAGCAGAGAATTTCGCTCAGGGAAGTGAGAAGGGGGGAAGGCCACACACCCGTTTGGCTGGCAGTGACTCCTCTCAGTCGCCACAGGGACATCGAGGGGCTGAAGAAGCGGATGTAGCTGCCAGAAGGTCGTGAATCAACACATTGTCAGGCTTTTTGAAATTCTGCTTGTAATTTTAATCCCGGCTGTCATTTGCAAGCTTTCAAGATGGAATTGCAAAAGTGCAATTTGCAGTTTCATTTTAAAAAAGCATTTCACTTCCCTAACCGGAGGAAAGGGGTTCTGGGTACTGTAAATGTATCAAAGGTTTCCATTGGCAACTGCAACAGACTAGCATGCTACCAATTCAGCAGCTCACATGACTTGCCTCTCTGTAAAATGCTCATTTAGACCCTTAAGGAACACTAAAAATAACAATTTTTCTTTGTTTTGATCACTGGCAAATGGGTCACGAAGAAGTAATGAATACTTCAAAATGGTGCTGTTTCCCTTTGTGATTTCAATGTCGTTTTTGCCACGGGGCTTCCACCTCACAGTACATATCCAACATAGACTACTGCAGAATAACTGCAGATTTTCCTGGGCCATGTGAAGTGGAGGTGTTTTTTTTTGGGGGGGGAATAAAGTATTTTTGAATCGTGGCTGCATCCTTTAAAAGGGCACATTCGGGGATTCTTTCATTTGCCAAATGTGGGTACTTCAATTGCAGTGCCTGACTCATCAATCTGGTGTTTGGTTGCACCATGTCCCCATAACTGCCATTGGCTTCAGTGATTGCTCATCATTTTGATGAAAACAGGAGGAATGTAATCCAGCCCACAGCTATTCACATTCCAACTCCCATTGGAATGAGTGGGATTTAAGTGCATGTAATTGTGGGCTGAGTGGACCGCAGCCAGAGTGGCTTATCGAGATAGTCTAATCATAGGTGCTGGCTTTTGTACAGTGAATATTTGAATCTTTTTTGGAGGGGCAGAGGGACGTGAAGGGATGAAAGAGATGGCAGTAGGGGGCAGCGGTGGGATGTGTGTGTGTGTGTGTGTGTGTGTGTGTGTATAAAACAATGTAACAGGTTAGGTGCTAGGTGTGCCATTATATTTCTTTCGCCAGAAGACATAGTGGCATTTGAACAATGAATGTTTCACAATACTCACCCTCTTTCTTCCTAGGCTTAAGCGTGGGGCAGGGGGGAGGGCCGGCAGCTGCTGCTGCTTGTTCTATGTCTCCCCCTTTTTCATCCTGGTATAAGAGAAGAGGCAGGATGGAAGAAAGAAAGAGAAGGGGCCATTTTCTCTGTGGATGATAAAGGAGATGGAGGAAAGAGAGTGGGTTTGTGTATGTTTGTATTAAATGTCTATTCCACCTTGCCTCCAGGGAGCTCAAGATAGTGTACATGCTGCTCTTCCCGCCTTTTATCATCATAGCAACCCCTGTGAGATATGTTAGGCTGAAAGAAAGTGACTGGCCCCAAAATACCCAGTGACCTTCATGACGGGCACAATACTAGAATGGCTCTCTCAGCTATTCTTAACATTTTCTGTAATATTCTCTCCGGAAGCCAGGTCAATAGTTGACCTTGGGTGTCTTGCCAGTGGAAGCCTTGGCCATACCCCTCAACTGTTTCAGGAAAACAGGGGCATCCTATTATTATTATTATTATTATTATTATTATTATTATTATTATTTGCACAAGAGCATGGCAGCCATTTTGGATCCTGGAAAACAGCACCCCAGTTTTTCGCCTCAACCTGTTTGAGGCTATGCATGTCCAGCCATTCTCTGCATTTTGGAACTGGAGCCTACTTCTACTACTAATACTGCTAAATTTTTGATGTAATCACTAGACCTTTACTGTCTTTTTCATGTGGGGTTACAAAACCAGCCTTAAAGTGTTCAAAATATAAGGAATCATTATTCCTAGGCATGTATGAAGAGCTCTGGGTTATTTGAGTTGATCAATCACAGTTACCTCATGAAATGCATGAGCACCAACACTAAAACTAAAGCAGCTCTTGACTTCTCAGCCTCTTGTCGATTGTATTCCTGCTGGTTAGATATAAGAGAGTAGTATCAGCTGAATGTTCTTCCTTCTTTCCCATGTGGTTCTGTTCACTCTGACGTGCTTGCCTTGTATCTGAAGATGTGGTGCTTCAGCATTTGCATGGAAGACCTGGGAGGATGTTCTGAAGACTTCTAGTATGCTTTGAGTGCTTTTGCTGGAAATTTGGAGGACACCCTCCAATTCTGCCTCCCACAAAGCAGTCTCTGGTGCATCAGCCACACAGGTTCCTTCATTTTCAAGGTCACTAGCAAAGCATGTGCAGCCTTGGACATGACTGCAGAAGGGAGAACAGGTTGCCAGTTTCTACAGTAATTGGCAGTCAAGGCAGAGCTCCTTGGCTTCTACCTGCCAAATCCAAACCAGAACGTTACTGATCAGTGGTAAAAACGATTGCTAGTCTTCCCCTGACCTCTAGTGGCATTGTGTGAAAACAACAGAGCACAGATCCTGCCCTGATGCACTTGAAGGAGGAACGCTGATTTGGAAATTGTAGGTCAGAAATTATTAAATCTTCAGGATCCCTGCTTCACTATGCAATTCCTGTAGTGGCTGGACCATAATATACAAAAATAATTCAATGCAGGTTACAGACTCCGCTAACCCAGAAATAGTGCTTCAGGTTAAGAATTTTGCTTCAGGATGAGAACAGAAATTGTGCTCTGGCAGCACGACAGCAGCAGGAGGCCCCATTAGCTAAAGTGGTGCTTCAGGTTAAGAACAGTTTCAGGTTAAGTACGGACCTCCGGAAAGAATTAAGTACTTAACCCGAGGTACCACTCTATATCCTTTCCAGATCTATGTCTCACTTTTAACCCAAACATGCACTTGGGGACCTGTTTCTTAATCTTTTACCATATATTTGTATGGTGCTCCTCTATAACCCACCTTGGATCAGGGCTTGGACCCTCTGGTGCAGAGCTTTCCAAACTTTGCATGTTGGTGACACACTTTTTAGACGTGCATCATTTCACAAAACAGTCATTCTGTTTTACTAGCAAACCATAGGTTAAATTAACCCTTTCCAGCCCTGGAAGGAGCACGGGGAGCATTCGTGTGACACACCTACACACTGCAGCAGACACACTAACATGTCACGACACACAGTTTGGAAAACTCTGCTCTAGCGGGTCCAGACCTACCAGCTGAAGACCAGTGTTTTAAAGTAAGATGCCACGGCATTTTAGAAATGAAGCATGCTTGTTTTGAAATCAGTCCCACTGCAATAAACATGCTTAGAACTGGATTGTAAGAGCCTGTCTAGATTATCAGCAGCTTCATGTGATGGATTGTACCAACTGAGACTGCAGCTATGGAATCCGCTATCTGAATGCTTTCCCACATTAAGAAACACAAAACCACTCTGAAGATACAAAGCTAGCATGTGAGGGAGAAGACTGTAGCACTGCATCCCATCTGATGTAGTAGTTTTGAAGGTGCATGGAGGGGCCTTTCCTGGAGGAAGCATCCAGACATTTGATATCCCCATCTTCATTCTGAACTACATACATGCAACATGCAGCTGGTGACCATGTTGCTTGGCAAGAACTTTGGCAACAAACAGACTGAGAATGTGATTAGTACATATAAACATAGGGTACACTGGAAGATCATTTCCCTTAGGAAGGTGAGTTCTTTTCTTATGGTCATTTTTTTAATGATTATGCTGATTATACAACTAATGCAGCAAGCTTCAAAATTAGATACTAACATTAAAATGAAGCAGAAGAGAATTTACATCCATATGCACATGCATAGGTATCTAAAACAACAAAAACAAGGAACTTTAATAAATAAATAGGAACAAAAATTAGAGGGAGTCTTTATACATTCCTCGTTCATAAATAATTGTTATATATTCCGATGCTGGTATTTACGAGATTTCTACTAGTATATGTGGTTGGATATCTTCTTGTGTATTATTGCACCAATACATCACAAACATACTCCATTTTTTAGTAGATAGATATTAGCTTGTCAACTCTCGCTTACCCTGATTATATTAGTTTATCCATATTTACTAAATCCCATATACTCATAACCCACTTGTCCAATGTAGGGGCTTGGTTTTTTTTTCCAGGAGGAGCAAATTGTCCTATGTGCAGCTATTAATACATAGGCTATTTCCATGACTTCTCAGAGGATGGAGTCCTTTACGTAGCCAAACAAAATGACTAGTGAGTTTGCTGACAGGTTGTAGCCTATGATAATTTTAAGAAGATTAGAATCATTGCCTGGCAAGAGGAAATGTGTCTCCAACACAAGTACTCTGTGTGCATTTTCCCAAGCTGGAATACCTGCCTGGGAACTATACTACTCACAGAGCTACAGATCATCCTTACGGTCCTCGGGATTCTTTGGGGGATGCCATGTGATTTAATTGTGCTTTAAATGTATGGTGTGTATGCAGATTTAAACTTTCATTCTGAGGGCAGCTCCCATAAGGTTTCTTCTGATCTCAACAGCTCTCTCTCTTTAAACATCATGAATGCAGGATAGCAGCTCTGATCAGAGGGAAAGGTAGGGTTTAGTGTGGTGGACATAGGTAATTTTAGGACTTCATGGCCTTACACCTCAGTCCACCCCTCTTTAGATGGCACTTACTTCAACATGTGGTAAGTCAGCCTTGCTGCATTTGGAGCCCTCCTGCTCATTAGGGCACAGAGTAGGGCACGTCCTGTCCAGAGACCGCTACTAGTAAGGTGGCTCCCAATGAAATTCAGAAGCCTCACTACTGACAGCTTTAGCCAGATGTTGCCCACATGACCTTAAGGAAAACTCTCACTGCTACTCCTCGCTACCGCAAGCCACCAATTAGTTGACCACTGAGAGTGACTGGTTGTTACTAAACATACTGTGAGGACTTTACACAGACTTGGAGGCACTATTCTTTAGCTGGACTTGTCCCGTATTTTCAATATTTCCTATTACCACCCTGAGCTTGTCTTCTTAACTAATTCTGTTCTAAAACCTGTCCCAGCCTTCTAGTGCTAATTGTGTATATATCTTTGATGAGGCATGCCTGTCTCCTTCTCTGTTTCCTTCTGTCCTGCTGAGGAAGCCACAGATCATAAATCTCCACTAAAATACATTCCTATGTACCTGAAGGAGCATCTCCACCCCCATCGTTCAACCCCGACACAGAGGTCTAGTTACAGAGAACCAGGCAGAGGGCTTTCTTTGTAGTGGCGCCCACCCTGTGGAATGCCTTACCATCAGATGTCAAGGAAATAAACAACTATATGACATTTAGAAGACATCTGAAGGCAGCCCTGTTTAGGGAAGTTTTTAATGACTGATGTTTTAATATATTTTCAATCTTTTGCTGGAAGCCGCCCAGAGCGGCTGGAGAGACCCAGCCAGATGGGTGGGGTAGAAATAAATTATTATTACTATTATTACTGTACCTTTGTGGATGAGAGCAGATTGCCTTGCCCAGAACTGGATCTGCCAAATTTGATAGTCTGCACCAATCACATAGGAGAGATCTATACAATGGTATGCACTTAAACCAGTTCAGAATGTGTTGTTGCTTTCATTCTCCAAGAAACCAAGAAATTTCACCACATGCTTCAACACGCAGCGCTCAGGGGGTGCAGAAGGTAGTGTTTTTGCCAAGGTAGTTGGCAAAGAGGTGGAGATGGGGTTGAGGACAATGGGAAGAGCTTGAGAGTTGGTGCTATTAGCACTTGGGGCCAAGAATTAACCACCCCTTATAATTATGAATATGAGATTTTGCAATTTAACCTTTTTTGTTGCATGTGGGTGGGGCAGGGGAGATCCATGCAGTGGTATTGAGTGGGTTGTATTGAAAAGTGCCCATATGGAACCAGAAGATGTCTCCTGCTGTTTCACACCTAACCTGGAATGCTGCCTGAGTTCCCTTCAGAAAGCTTGGAAGCAAATTCAAAGCCATTCTTCCATTTGTGCAAACTCCTGTGTCTTGGAAACATGAGAACCTGCTGATTATAGAACTGTGTGAATTCATCAGCTAATTCTTGCACAAGCCTTTACAAAACAATGCTAGAGGCTATTTTTGCTTATAACACTAAGTGTTACCTTCATAATTATAGCCAACGTGATTTCTCCCTGTTGCCCCAAACAATAAATCCCATACCTTGGGTGTGGTTCACAAGCAGCAGTTTTCCATATTTGACTTTTGTTCTCCTCTTAATAATCCAAAAATGAAATTCATTTGAATTATTTAAGGGCCCACTGGTTCTTCTGGGCCTTATAGGCAGCGTGGGACGCGGGTAGCACTGTGATCTAAACCACTGAGCCTCTTGGGCTTTGCCGATCAGAAGGTTGGCGGTTTGAATCCCCGTGACAGTATGAGCTCCCGTTGCTCTGCCCCAGCTCCGGCCAACCTAGCAGTTCAAAAGCACACCAGTACAAATAGATAAATAGGTACTGCTGCGGCAGGAAGGTAAACAGCGTTTCCGTGCACTCTGGCTTCCGTCACAGTGTTCCGTTGTGCCAGAAGCAGTTTAGTTAAGCTGGCCACATGACCCAGAAAGCTGTCTTCAACAACTCCCCCATAGTCACCTTTGATTGGACTTAACCGTCCAGGGGTCCTTTACCTTTTTTAGCTTTCAGACAGCAACAAACCTCCTGGAGTTTTGAATAGAAAACCAAGGAATGGTTAACAGCTCCTTATCTTAACTGCTACATCAACATAATTGTAGGCATTGTGTTACAAAACAAGAGTGAAACCTCTTATTTAACAACACAATACTTTGAAGCCATTAAGCTTGGGACTCATGAAATCTGGGCCCTCAAAAACATGTGTGGGGAGACTAAAAGTGTAGCATTAATGGTAAAGGTAAAGGTACCCCTGCCCGTATGGGCCAGTCTTGACAGACTCTGGGGTTGTGCGCCCATCTCACTTAAGAGGCCAGGGGCCAGCGCTGTCCGGAGACACTTCCGGGTCACGTGGCCAGCGTGACATCGCTGCTCTGGTGAGCCAGAGCCGCACACGGAAACGCCGTTTACCTTCCCGCTGGTAAGCGGTCCCTATTTATCTACTTGCACCCGGAGGTGCTTTCGAACTGCTAGGTTGGCAGGCGCTGGGACCGAGGAGCAGGAGTGCACCCCGCCGCAGGGATTCGAACCGCTGACCTTTCAATCGGCAAGTCCTAGGCGCTGAGGCTTTAACCCACAGCGCCACCTGCGTCCCTAAGTGTAGCATTACAGGCCCCAAATATCTTGAGGAGATTTTGGTCCACCAGTATCACGAGGTAGGCTTTGAAATGATTAGTTTTGAAAAACACAGTACATTGGTTTTGGTTTTGCTTTGGTTTGTAGCTTTTGGCATACTCTCACAATGTATTTTAAACTTCTCCTCAAAGCCACAAGGACTAGAAGCCTGAAATTCTCCATGCTGCACAAAAGATCTGTGGTTTCTCCCCCACTACCAGCACCACTGACCTGTGGTTTACAGTGTAGTTGCCTCGGTTTAAGTGATACAGTGATACCTCAGTTTAAGAACAGTCCTGCTTAAGAACGATTTGGTTTATGAACTTCACAAAACAGGAAGTAGTGTCCCGGTTTGAGAACTTTACCTAGGTCTAATAATGGAATCTGAATGGTGGAAGGGCAACAGCGGCAGGAGGCCTCATTAGGGAAAGCACACCTCTGTTTAAGAATGGTTTCGGTTTAAGAACGGACTTCTGGAGCAGATTAAGTTTGTAAACCGAGGTACCACTGTACCCTACATGTGGTTTAGCCTTTATATTCTGCTATCTCCTGACATCAGTCCTCTGAATTACCCAGCCATGTGGTCGTGCCACCGCAGATAGTCAGCCAGCGCATATTTGAAATCAAACTTGATGCAGCCAGGGGAAAAGAACAACATTCATACATGGGAGAAAGAAATCAATTCCAGCAAGACTCTTTGTTTCTGATAACGGGAACTGGATTATTGTCTTTTTCGTCTTTAATGTATCCCTACAGTTAGGAATGGTTGTATCAAAATATTTACAAAGACCACACATGAAACAAACTTCAAGAAACAGCAAGTACAATAGAAGGATGTAGCCACCAAATTACAAAAGTTGTACATGGGGGGAGAATGTAACAAAAGAAAGAAGAAAAATACTGTTGATACTAAACTTGCAGCCTTGAATTTGTCTCTCCCCGTTTCACGTGACTGGAGTGGAGCAAGGCAGTGAGAGCGACAGCCTCTTAACGTTCATAGTTTCCACACATTATCCTAAGTGATCTAAATGGCAAGACCAAAAGGGTTGAAAACCCTGATGCAGACAGTCACGATGACATAATAATTCTTTCCATTTCCTGCTTGGCCTTCGGTTTGCAACATTTAATTAGCTGAACTACCTCTCATGCCCTGGGAGATGTTATATGAGATGATGGCATGGGGGCGGGGAGTGAGGAATTAAAACCAACACAACAGAGAGAAGGCTCTTCTCCGATTCCATTCAGCTACGCAGAATCCTGTGTCTGGAGCACTGCTCTAAGTCATATGCAACTTCTTGTGGGATATAAGGTCTGCTGCCGTGGGCATGGTTAACCACAGAAAAGCAGCGAACAAATAAACGGGTGATAGTTTAAGGCTTTTCTAAGGTATACATTATAGTGCCAAGGCAAGTCTGATATTATAAAACCCTATTCTAAAAAATAACCCCCAACCCTATTCTATGTGACAACCAAGAGAAAGTTGCCTATAGATGGAAAAAAATAAAATCCAATTTGGTGCTTGGTCCCATGAGCCTAAGTTGAATGCCTCAAAAGATCTGACTGCAAGCAGACCTTCCAAACTTACTGCTTGTCGAATACACACATCACAGACCTAACCATTTGGTGGCAACATGGGGGCTCCATCTGATCTTCCGAGTGCAGCTGCGTTAAATAGGTAACACAGTGGGCTCTAATGGAAAGTCACACTCTAATGACATTCATCAGAGCCCTAATAACTCTATTCCACATAATTAAGGTCCTTGCCTGCCTTCCTCTCCCCGTCCCACCTTCTGCCACCCACATTCACCCCTCTTTTCATTCCCTGCTGGTTGTTTCCCCTCTGATCTCCTCAGCAGCAGCAAGTCTGTTCCTGGGGAAATGAGATGGTGATGGAAGTGTCTTTTTTAAAAAAAGTGGCTTGCAGTGGTTTTAATGCTGGAATTTGGCTTTATGTCAGTCAAAGCATGCCTACGTTGTGTGTCGTTTGCATGTCAAGAAAAGGGAGGCAGGGTTCTGCCCCAGCGGCCCTGACATGCTCAGCCCTTGTCCCAGCACTACACCTTCTAGATTGAGTGGGAATGTTCTCCCCAATGGAAATCACTGGGAAGCATATCATAGCTGCTAAAATTTAAGGAAGAAAGCTGCACCTTATAACTTTTCCAGATTTTCTGAAGTGAGGCAGAACGTCAAGATGGGGTGCACATGTTAGTTTCTGAGAAAAGAGATAAGATCTGGCTATTTGGTTCTTCAAGCACATTCCTGGTGTCAGGATCCGTGACAGTGGAAAGTCTACTGCTCAATCTCTCTCCCTCTCTCCCTGATTTATTTCTGTGATTGGGCACGTTAGGTGAGCAGTGTATGGATTCATGTCTTTGGGCAAACAGTTCTCATAGCAAAGCAACTTCGCATCCCTCCCACAAGCCCCCCATATTGCCAATCCGCCCTCCCAGTTTCTCCCCTGCTCCCTCATTTCTTTCTGAGCACAAGATACAGAATCCCAACGATGAAACTGAAGCAGAAGCAGATCCAGGCAAGTATGAAGGAGTAGCCGTGGTGGTCTAGACTGCTTTTGAAGTATTGTGGAAATCGGGCCGTGTAGATGGAGACGGAGATCAGAATGAACAGCCCTGTGGAGGGAAAGAAAGAATAAACCTTTGGTCCATCCAAATGATCACAAGTGCCTCTTTTCCAACATGAATTCTGCTTCTAGCCCAAAGATCATCATGAATAGCACCCCCTGCCCCATGATTATCTCAGTTATTTACTTGGAGAGGCATGTACAGGAGGCACTTATGTACCAGGCACACAGCCAGTAAGGGAGCCCAGGTTCTGAGTTTTCATTTAATACAAAAAGTAAGTCTCTAGCCTTCCTAGAAAGAAAGTTAGGAGGCAAAATGGGCATGTACCCTTCTAACTGATTTCTGTGAAATGAGTCAGAATGAGTGCTCCTGCCTTGCAATACTTTTAGCTAAGTAGTGAAGTAGGTGCTGTGATTTATGTATCAGTTGTTTAGTCAGCAGGAGATAGGAATACCTGAGGTTTTCCTTTCCCCTTTTATTTCACTTTTCCTACTACTGAATAATTTTCTAGTTCTTAGAATCTTTGTAGTTTGCACTTCCTTTCCCCCCAGCAAGACAGGATGCACTGTTGTGGATTAATCAGGTACTGTACTCCCTAGAAGTTATTTCCTGGAAATACCAGCACACAGTAAGTGTGGGTAGATAGTAAGTTGTTCCCTGTGGCATGGCAAATGCAAAAGGTGAAAACTTTGCAAAGAGGCTTGGACGTGTCTCTTGCTATGCAGTAGCTAAAGCCAAGGCACTTGTTAAGAATATACTGCATAGTTAACTGACAGAACAATGGTATTCCTTTTGACTCAGGAGTAAGTCTCTTTGTGTTTTAAGTGTGCTTATTCCCAAGTAGATGAGTACAAGATTGTAGTCAGGTTTTGGGTTTAGGGTTGACACTGGGGGAAAGAAGGGATTTTATGCAGGCAGAAATTCCATAGGTTAAGCTTTTTCTAGTTTGAAATACAGGGGAAACTTCACTGGTTCAAATTTTGTTACATGTGTGGCCAGCAATTTAATTTTGGACCCTGTACCCCCAGGCAAAAGAGGACATAGATCAGGTCAAAATTCCCGAAGAACAAATTCCTCAAGCTTCCCTAATTGTAACCAACCTGAGCCCATGGGAAATAATTCACAATTCCTGTGAGAGCATAGCAAAACAAAGCAGCACCTTCTGCGTGTGCCTCACTTACAGCAAACCAGCATGATGGCTCCCGTCATGTAGAAGCGCTTTCCTTTCTCCATCGTGAAGAGCTGCACCACAAACATGACCAGGGAGACAAAGGAAAAGATGATGGCGAGGATCATGAAGGCTTGCACTGCCTTGAGTGCATCTAGTGACACACGGAAGAGAGAGAAAAAGGTGTGAGCCTGAAGTCACAATCCTTGTCAAAATACATGACTGTTGTTTTAAACAGTGCACATTACTCAGATGAAAGTAAATGGACCCTTACTGAGGTCGTCTTCTTCAAAACGAAGATCCCCGCAAACTCCGTTTATACACTGCAGCCACAGGCCTGAGGAGTTTGTTTTGCCCATACTCTCACCTGCCATCCAGACCTAAAAGCAAAACAGAAAAGATGTGAATGTTTTTTATTGCCTCCCTTCAAGAAAAGCAGTTTGCCAGGTTAAATCTAGAAAGGAAAACATCAGTGAGTTCAGCAATGCCTTTCTAGAAGTGTCACCATTCACAAGGTATTGTGATTTATAATATTATTATATCAAAAAATGGTTGCCTCTTTTTTTTTTTGCAACAAAAAGATTTCTCAGTTATACTGCCAGAAATCTGACATCAGTGTACAACATGGGAAATGTGCATACATGTATGAACTTCTGCTCATTCAAACTACAAACTTGGAGGTGTTTGTGACAGGGGTGGGGGAATTGTTCACTCAGATTCAGAGGTGTACCTAGGCTCCCTTGCATACTTGGCGAGGAGCTGCATCAGCACCTCTGAAGCCAGGAGAGATCATGGACCAGAAATGGAAAAGTTTGCTTTTTTCCACATTTCACACTCAACTAGCGACTTCATCCACAGCCATTGAGGTCAGGCGTGCTCTACTCCACCTCCCCTCCTCCTCCTCCTCCTCAATTGGTCCATCTATCTGCCTGTCTGCCTCCCTCACACCGCTCACTGATTTCCCTTCTGCCCCTCCCTCCCCTTTTCCTCCTCCTGTAACTCTCACCTGCTCTCTTCATATTTCTTCCCTCCAAGCTCCACTGGGCACTCCACTCGCAATTCTAATAGCACCACTGGTCGACTGGGGAAGAGACCCCACACAGCTACTGCAATGACCCATGCCAGTGACCCAATTCCTCCACCAAGATGCCCTGAGGAGCCTGCATACCTCACCCAGCCACCCAAAGAAGCATGCCAGGGAGTGCTGAGCCAGAGTGGAGAGCTGCAATTTTTGCACTCCTCCTTGCACCTGTGCCCTTGGTGGCCACCAACCTACCCAACCCCTAGGTACATTCTGCTCAAATACTGATGTGAGCAGAATATCACAAAAGTAGAGTCAATAATATGAGCAGAATTGAAATTTTGAATATAGTAGCAAACACACAGGAAAATAATAATAAAAAGCAGAGTTCCGTGGGTCAGAAATGATGGAGATGTAGCCATATACTTTGCTAGGAGGAAAAGTAAGATGTGGCTTTCAGCTGATTGGTGTGAGATTCAAAAAGGCTTGGGAAATATTGTTGGACTCCAATTCCCATCATCCGTCCCAGCCAAAATAGCCAATGATCAAGAAAGATGGGAGATGAAATACAGCAACATCTGTAGATGACCACAGACTATCCCCCCCCCCCCCCCCCGCTCTAGGAATGATTACTCAGAAGCTCCAAGAAGATAATTTGGCACATCTCATGAGCAGTCCTCCAAATGAATCATCTGTATGATGCCGGCTTGGACAGAAGTTTTTATTATTTGTGATGGATTGTTATTGTTCTGTGATGAATTTTTTATTGAAAGCCCCTTGGGATAATTTAATAGAAAAGCAGTATATAAATATTTTAAATAAATGCATAAATAATAAAGAAGTATCTGGAAATTATGCCGCAGCATGAGGGTTATGATCTGAATCCATGAGACGTGCCATTCCGTAATCTGTTGGCGGATGCGTGTGATTTTGAAAAGGTGACGGGTGGGTGACCTTTTTCAGAGGCTGTTGCTTAAGTGCTCCTTATGACTTGCTTTTGTCCGTGGTGGCTGTTGGGGAACTCTTGCAACTAGCAAGCTGAAAATCGATCCTTTTGTTCTATTTATCTTTGAATGGCAGTCTTCAGCTTTTTCAGACCCAGATCTACTTGGAAGCCAAACATACATTTGGGCACTGGAGGAGGAAGCGGGTTGCGGTGGGTGCAGCCTGCCCCGGGTGTCATCCCTGAGGGGGGTGACATCGCCCCCCCCCAGGATGCTCGCCCTGCCCTTACAGGCAGCTAGCCCCATGTATGCTGCTCCGGGTGCTAGAGCAGCTATCTCCGCCTCTGCATTTAGGGACCTATTTCTTCATTTATTTATTTTACCATATATTTATATGGTGGTGATAATAGTGGTGCTGTGATTCACCAATGTCTCAGATCATTTCTGGAGGTGGACATCTAACTCTTGGAATCACTCTAGATGTGCTGCATGGTTCAGTGGATGTGGGCTCCCATTGGATCACACTTCTGACAAGGCCCTTAAACAGTCCTCGTAGCTGGTTACCCATGATGTATATAAGGGTATTCCGGCATTCTTCCCATGTTCAGTGCCTTGCTGAAAGGGCAAGAAGCTGCTTCTGAAAATCTAATCATTTTCTGGGAGTGACTATAATCTTCCCAAGCCTCTCTCTGGGCAGTACACAGACCATAGACGTCTGTTCCCTCCGATCTCCGCTGAGACAGGAATTGTGCCAAACTCTGGAACAACAGAGTGCTGAGAAAACTCACTGCGGTTTCCTGATCTCTTTGGCTTCAGGAGGCCTTTCCTGTTGTTGTTCAATGTTTCCCAATGGCTTGTTTTTTCAAAATAAATAAATGGCCGCCCGTTCTCAGACAGGACTATCCAGCAGGGGTCATCATAAACTAAAGCAATGGAGCAGCTCTAGGTTAGCCTGAGCAGCCAAGAGCAGAATGCAGAAGGACCTTTGCATTCTCATGACAAGTCAGTGGTACCAGCTACTCCAAGTTAACTCTGAAATCAGCCCCAGCAAATCCAGTGGGGTTTACTTTGTAGTTAGCAGGGTTACTAATTCAGGACTGGGTGTAAGTCATTTAAACCACCAGTCATCTCTAGACCGTGTTCAACTGAGTCACCCTGGAGACATGGAGGGGCCTCATATAAATTTCTGTTTTTCTGATCTCAGATAAGCTTTTCAAATCCTTCATCAAAATTCCTAAAATGACACATACTTCCTGCATGCCCAAGGATTGCTTAGCCATGCCGTTCAACCATTGCAAAGGAAATTAGAGGGCAGGATTTATACTCCTTGATTGCTTATTTTGCGAAGAATGTGCTTATCATTCTATTTGCTACTGACATTTGTCTAATTAAGATCATGAGTTGCCTCGTAGTCCACAAGCTGCTTTGGGTCATTTTCAAATAGGTATCTAAAGTGTGTGACCTAGACTGACCACAGTGGAGATTACTATACTCTGGAGCTAATTTTCCAACAATACACTATCAACCGTATCGTAACTTGATTGAAGTAATCACAATTGTCTGCAATGGCAATAGAAATGATACTGGGAATTTTGCCCCCAGGAAAACCTGTTTGATTATGCACATCTGCTATTTATTGACCAATGGTGCGAGGTGGACATCACACTGTATATATGGCTTAGTTTGTCCATTCATTTTATGGGCTCACTTCTTTTGATCTGTGCAGCAAGTTGATGAAGATGAAGTGTTTTGGTACTAAAACTGGTCCAAAAACGTAGGTCTTGGTCTTTGACTGTAAGGGCCTGCTCACATACCCAGCAGGGATGGTGGCAACAGTGGACCCTCCAAATTTCCCTATTTTCCAGGGACATCCCTGATTTAGAGAAGCCGTCCCAGTTTCTGATTTCATCATAGAACGTCCTGCTTTTTCTTAGGATGTCCCTATTTTCATTGGAGAAATGTTGGAGGGTATGGAGTTATCCGAACCCTGAGCCATCTGAGGGCAATCCTGTATAGGGAAGGTTTTTTAAACATTTAATGTTTTATTATGTTTTTATATATGTTGGAAGTTGGCCAGAGTGGCTGGGGCAACCCAGTAAGATTTGTGAGGTATAAATAGTAAATTTATCTTTATGGCATGGGATGTCCCTATTTTCATTGGAGAAATGTTGGAGGGTATGCAGTTGCAGGCAAAACCTTGACTTCCAGCCCATATGCTGGTTTGTCCTAAGCATCTACCACCGCACACATGTTGAAGATGCTGCCACTCAGATAGACATGAGAGAATGAGTTTGTTCTTGGTCTGTTTCACTTTCTTATGCATCCCCCCCCATAAGTCTGTTCTGTCTAGTTTCTGCATTAATCTTTTGGGGGGTTTTTAAAAAAAGGAAATCTGCACAAACAAATTCCATTTAAATGTATTTCCCCTTCAAACATGCATTTTAAAACATATCTTGATTGGGGAACAGGATTGAGCCAAGAGGAACAAGTTGGGTAGCATGAAAGCCAATGAATATCTATGTTTCTGTCCATACATTCGGTTCAGAAGATACTGATTGCATTGGAATTTGCAAAAATCAAATTCCTTAAGAGGTCGTCTGCTTAACCACAAATGTGCCTTTGGGGTGTGCCTCCTAAAAGCCAAAGTACTTATGTGGCAGCTGAAAAGGCAAGGAAGGTGAGAGTGTGTTAGTTCAGCAATTGAAGGGAAGAGGATGCAGTTGTTTTATTAAAACCCAACGCAGACACTCTTCTTTCCAGGCACTTAAACCAGTTTCTCCAGAGGAACTGCTTAAGCAGCCTTAAACATTAGCTGGTAAAGCAATGATGCTCATAAGTTAGAAAGAACATCAGAGAGTGTATAGGAATATCTAAGCAGTTCCAACTTTAGCTGTGCAAGTAATAATTTCTTGACTAGAAACACAATAAATCAGCTTGTCCCCAGCATCTTGAAGCCAAGGGCAGCCTTGGCTACCCCTCTCCCTTTCCCTATTGATGTCACCTGGTGCCCCCCAAATGCTTTGATTGAAGGGCTGATTGAAGTTATAGGCCCAAACATCTGGAGGGCACCAAGTTGGGAAAGGCTGGTCTAGACCTCATGGACAGATGAACAAATCACTGGGTCTGGATGGCACCCACCCAAGAGTTCTGCTAAAATCAGCCTCCATCCCTGAGAAAAGGAAAATGGCCCACTTAATGCCAAATTTGAAAAAAAGAGACAAATTATCCACATTTAATGTCACTTCAGCCTGTGGCAAATTTAGGTTGACCTGGGGAGGATGGGTAGACTGAAGGACCTCCCTCTGGGGCAGGAGGTAGGGCACAGCTTTGAACAAGATGCTTTGTAGTCCTGTCTACGATGCGGCACTTGAAACTCTCCATTCTCCATGTGCCATTGTGGGTTTTTGCAAAGAGGCACGGTTGCTTGCTTTCCTGAAAAGCTCGGCCTTTCATGTTGCATTTGCTTATTATAGCTCACACTTCAGAGTGTCTAAGGAAATCTGAGTCAACCAAACCTTTGACTGTTAGCATCTTTAAAATATCGGATAGCTGCATGTATGCAGGTAATAGACTTGCAAATATATTTTACAATCTGTTCTACTGGATTTGCAGACAATTCTCATTCATGGCACAACTTCGTCTTTGATCTGAAAGCATCAGTTGCTGGATACAGCTAGCAGGAGCACACGCGTTGGCATAAACCATTCCCTACCTATTCATTTTAATCATCACACAGATCAACAGGATTTAGTGCAACAAGCCAAACATATATTCCTGATATTCTATCAATCATCTATTACTTTGTGTATGTCTTGGATGTAGGCAGGACTGAGAAATAATGAACTGAAGCATCTAAAATGTTCCAGCCCAATCAGTTAAATAGCATGCCTTTTGTTTTTTGAAAGGGGATGTTCTGTAATAACATTTGAGGTGGATTTAACTGTTCTGCTTTGAGAGTTTGGTGAAGATGAGAGTAGCCCTCTTCAGCTGCTATACTCCTTATTCTGGAATCTGCACTGTATGTGAGCACAACCGTATGATGCAGCTTCTCCCCTTAACATCAGCACATGCAGCTCAAATATTTAGAAGGAAGAAGGGAGCTTTCATGTCCGCAGGCTCCTCACGGTCCAGATCAGGGGTCAGCAAACTTTTTCAGCAGGGGGCTGGTCCATTGTCCCTCAGACCTTGTGGGGGGCCGGACTATATATATATTTTTTTTGGGGGGGGGGAATTAACAAATTCCTATGCCCCACAAATAACCCAGAGATGCATTTTAAATAAAAGGACACATTCTACTCCTGTGAAAGCACACTGATTCCTGGACCGTCTGCGGGCCAGATTTAGAAGGCAATTGGGCTGGATCTGGGCCCCGGGCCTTAGTTTGTCTACCCATGTTCTAGATCCTTGAGCAATTGGGCTTACGAATCTTATGGAAGTCTGTACATACTTGCTTCCTCTGTAAAGGTCAATGCCAGGGGAAAGGGAGACTTGTGTGTTCTCCATAACCGTAAGCTTAATGCTTGAAGAGAGCGTGCTGTGCCAAGAGGTATCCATGTTCCCCATATCTACTTGTGTCCACTAGGGAGCAGTACCATAATGAAACAATCATTCTAAGCAGAGAACAAATATTGGTTAGAGCTTGTGGTTTGCTTGGGAGTGAAACTAACTAACCACGAGCTCAGGTTCACAAGTAATGCCAACCATAGCTTAACTCTTAGTAGTGTGGCAGCTCCAGGAGCAAGGGAAGAGCTAAGCCTTGCTTCATTTATTGTGCAACAGCCCACTTTCACGGTAAGCCAGTTTGATCTAGCATTGCATGTGAGGAAAGCCACTGAGTAAATGCTATAGGGGAATGTCCAAAATCTGCTCAGTGTGAAACCAAATCAATATTCAGGGCCTGAGAACTGAAGTGTTTTTGGACACCCACAAAATGCATCTGGGTTTGTCTTATCATTCATATGATAGAAATCACAAATGTTGACACACATTGCAGCATATATAGCTATCTATCTAAGGTGGATTAAATTTTAATATATAAATTTGTTTATTTTTGTTATTTCCACTTTTTTATGTTTTATTAATTTGTTTTAATTTTTAATTATTTTTATTTTTATTTTTTTAAAAAAACATAAACCGTTTCCTTTTATGCTGCCTCTCTCGATATGCAGTTAAAAAATCAGAGAGATCCTGCAATTTTGTTGAGAGTGGGTTATAGCATTCTGGTTTGGGCAGGTGGGGATCAGTCTAGATTTCTATTACAAATCACTGCATTGAATAATACCCTTTAACTTCCTCTTGTACTCGGCTTTGCCCAAACACTTCATGAGAATATTTTCTAATTCCAGAAACAGACAAGTATGGAAATACTGTATAATTATATAGCAGACTGTCTGGCAGGTGGGATGGTAAAACACCTCAAAGCGATTATGTGCTAATTCCACTCACTCAACTGGTTTTTGAGTGGGGTGTGCCCCGGTGTTTCTCACTTCAGGACAGGAGTGTGAAAACACCACCATTTCATGCCTTTAGGCAGCCTTGAATTGCTGGTTTGTTTCAGTTGACAAATAGATAATGTCCCTCCATTTCTCAGGGTGTGACTTATTGCAATAGGTTTCAAGGGCCAGTTATGCAAATAGAGGCACCTTAAGCCATATAAAATTCAAGGAAATTTTCTGACATTTTTTCTGGAGGTGATTTGTCTTCTGGAGCTATATCAGCACAAAAGTCTATTATTGTTAGCCTCACCGAATTAGCCCTTATCATAGATTGTTGACTTGGATGGGACCAAGGAGACAGAAGCAGAGAATCTTTGAGTTGGAACGGACTCTAAGAATCATCTAGTTCTAGTCCAACCCCTTGCAATGCAGGAATATGGAGCTGCTCCTAACGGGGATCAAACCTGCAGCCTTTTAGTCCAGTTCCGTGTATGATCTGCAATACAGTGAAAGAAGGGCCTTGCCTACCCCACCTGCTGTGGGTCTGTTGTCAAACAGCATCTGCTGTTAGGAAGATTCTCCTAACGTTTAGCTGAAATCTGCTTCTGCCCCATAGATTCCAGGCCTATCCTCTGGAGTTTGCCTCCAAAGAATGGTCAGCACCTTCAGCGTGAGAGTCTTAGATGCTTTTATTCCCTTATTCTGTATCAGACTGGAGGAGATCAAAAGGTCTGTCCAGGTTTCCCAAGGAATGGCCACTGGGGAAGTCTTGCTTGCTACTTACATTGGCAATGGTGGAGACAAAGAGCATGATGACCGTGGCAATGTGGACCACAAAAATACCAGCCAGTAGTACCAACATCTTGGCTCCTCACGGCAAGGGTCTCTCCAACGCAGAGAAGTCTACTGGGGAGAAAACAGACAGACAGCAGCATATGAAACCCAGTGCTGAATCAAAAGAACATTGTTTTTAAAAAAATCACTGTGTATCTTCAAGAAATGAAAGGCACTTGTCTTAAACCCATGGCAGTGACAAAATCAACACCTTGGTTCTGCAAATGCGAGCAAATCCTCTTTTTAATTACCCTGAAATGCTTTTGAGGCACTGTAAGTACTGCAACTCGTTTTTCAGGAAATTAAAAGCTGGTTTGTGGAGAAATGAGGGATGTGTAGAAAATTAGATTGGATGCGTTTACAGCTTCAAAGAAAGTTTATAGGTATGAGAATTTTAAAAAGAAAAGATACACTTTTGAAATTACATGTTACCCCACCCTCCTTCTAAGGAGCTCAGAGTAGCTACATGGTGTTCTCCCCCCATTTTATTCTCACCACAAGATCCTGCTCCACCATGATCTCCTGGAACTTCATATCTCAGCTTTGTGCTCCAAGCAAAAGGGTAAATGCCAGAGTCAAGAAGGGAATTTTGCTTGTCACATCCCTCAAAACATCCTTAAGCACATCACATGTGTAGATGTTACGTGGAGATGCCAAGATTGGATCTCCCAACATAATTTTCTTATTCTAAATGCATACAAGAGAAGAGGCAGTTTGGATCAGGGGTTATCCTGGCCCTAACACAATCTCATCACCACCCAACATCGCTACTTGCTATCAGCCATGGAGAGGAAAATATACAGGCACCCATATTGTGCCTGCATGTTTTCCCTTCTACAACCAATTAATTCAAGGGAGTGGCCTATCCTTGTATTACATCAGGACATCCAGTTATGGGCCTCCCATGTTTCATCCAGTTTGTTCTACCTTTTGGCTATGTGTTGTTTATTTGTTAATTTGTCTGTTTCAGATTTGTGTCTTGCCTTTCACACCAAATGGTCTCCAAACAGCTCACAGAAACAAGATGCACTTCAAAATACATGATAACAAATGAAAAACATTCATAAAAGGTAGGTAAAGCACATCAGTTAAAGCAAAACTGATAAAAAAAACAAGTTCAATTGCAACATATTTACAATGGCCATAAAAACCTATGAGTTCAAAGTCCCGTATGAATAAAAACATTTTTGCCTGCTGACAGAAGGTCACCAGAGAAGGAATGATATGGGCCTCCCTTGGCATGACGTCACAGAACCTGGGAGCAGTAACCAAGAAGGCCCTCTCTTGAACTGCTCCTGAACATATTTCAGATGTTGGTGGGACAGAAAGAAAGACCTCTTCTGAAAATCCTAAAACCTGATCAGGCTTATATGGAAGAAAATTGCATTTCAAGTAACTCGATCCTAAGACTTATGGATTGCTTTATTGGTCAGAGCTCACCCTCAGAATCATTATGGGAATCACATGCTCCCTATCACATGCTCTGGTCAATAGTCTGGCCATATCTCTGCAAAAGTCTCCTCACCACTGCTGAATCTGGACATCCAGGACCAAATCCAGACAAGCATCCAAATGGCAAACCTGAGACTTCAGGGGGAGGTTGAGCTGGGCTGAATGCCTCCAAATACCAGTTCCAAGAGGTGATGTGGGATTCAGTAGATTGTGGTATAACAAGGGACTGGATTTGTCTGATAGTGGGCCTGCTAAACAGTTTCTTGAAAAACCTAAGACCATACAATCTTCTGGTATCTCAGTCTGTAAAATGGAAATATTAAGAGTTTGCTATTCTGTAGCTATGCTGTGAGTAAAATGATATATGTCAGTCAGAGAGTGCAGTGACATGCAGCAAGGGCATGGAATTTCTCCTGTGCAAAGCATCATTGAATATAGCAGGAACTTTGCAAGAGCACAGTCATACTGTGCCACTTTCCTGGAGGATTCAGTAAAATGGACTCTGATAACGGCAGCAGCAGTGAGTCATAGGAAACATGAACATTGCCATGATCTGACACTGAGAGATGCGGGGGGAGGGACGTGTTGGATTAGGGGTTTTCTTCCTAATGAAACAGCTGATTCATTGACAAGTCTCGTGCCTTCACCTAGTAACAACTTCCATTTTTGACTGCTAGCTTTTCTTGAATTGTATAACCAAGTGCCTGTTTATACAGTAACTGCGTTTTTGGACACCAAGTCCAATTTTCCCTCTTGCACGGTGAGTTGGTACAGTCCAGGAGAAGGATAGCCACTTGATTCTGTTGCTTGCATAAGCTGGCCCTAAGTTGCCTGGGTTGTGGCTGGTCTCCCCATCAGCTGTGTGCTAGACGGTTTTCAGGCCACACGCCATGGCATTTAGGAAGGCTTGTTGTTGGGAGGGAGGGATCAATGAGATTACTGTAGTGGTTCCTGCAGAAGAACAAGTCATGCTTTGAAACATGGGACCCACCCAATCCTTTCTAATACAGTGACCTTGCCTCAGTACATTTCTGAAGAAAGCCACCATTTATTTGCAATTAAGTTGGTTCATTTTCCCATTCTTTCCTGTCTCTGTAACAAGCTCTGATTAACCGAGGGATTTCTCAGTGGGGCCGACTATTTTTGTTTGGGGGAAAAAACCTTTAACGTCTTCTTAGTCACTCATCTTTGCTGAGAAATAGAAGCAGCTGCTGAGCTTTTCTTGAGAAATCATTGATAGCCCTTCTCAGAATTCCTTTTTACTAAAGGACGCCTAATTTGGTTCTCCTTGTGCCTCTTATACCTGAGCTAATTCTTTAGCCCTAAATATTCCCTCCACCTCACCTCAAAGAAGTAGGACATACTGGTTTCTGAATAGCTTTTCTCCTGCATCACTCAAAGTGGCAACACTGATGTAGGACATCACATCAACAGGCAGAGGGTTGCCATATTAATTCCTATTATGTCCAGCGCCCTTGGGTACCCTTTGTGGGATCACTGCCACTGGAGCTCAAGCCACCTCCTATCAGGAGCAATTTCTGCATGCAATGCATTAGTGTCCTAAGAACATAGGAATAGCCCAGCTGAATCAGCCCAGAGGTCTATTTAGATGACCATTCTGTTAACACAGTGGCTAACCGGATTCCCAACAGAAGCCCCAGACAGACATGCTCAGTCTAAGAAAAGGCTATCAGTATCTTTTATTTCACTGGAACCTGCTTGCCCACTCCAGATGTTAAGATCTCTCAACACCTCAGGGTACATTGTCCAAGTGCCACCATTAGGACAATGGTGATGCTTCCACACCAAGTCCCTTCACAACCTGTTAGTGAGTCTGCAAACAAAATTGAAGTAGATGGACCCATAGCCTTGCTTGCTATAAAGGCAACTTCCTTCTGCAAATCACTCAGTGATCTGACAGTAGATGCTGATCTGCCCACCTCCTGGTCTAACTCATTGGTGAGATCCAAGCAAGGTTGTCTGCCAGCAGTGCAATCTGATGCATTTCTACTCTGAAGGAAGCAGTCCCATGATTCCACTGGGACTTATTCCTTGGTAAGTGTGTATAAGACTGCAGCCTGCGTCAGTGCAGAGTTCTCAGGGTTTATTGGATTCATCCAGGGGCATGGTCCAGCAGCCAGTTATCAGGAAGAAATGCAGTGGGAGATTAGAAAGGGGGGAGTGGAGACAATATAATAGCACAGCTTCCCTGTAATGATGCATTCCACGGACGTCTTAACCACAGAGCTCTGCAGAGTCACATGTGTTACTCATTTATTCTACCTTCCCCTCTCCCTCCTCTCCATCTAATTGCAGTCTTGTGTGCGAGAGAGACAGCAGCTTTTTAAAATTATTGAGTCTTTCTTGGAACAAAATGGTACTGTTTCCCTCCATTTTTACCAGGCCTGTCAAACTTTACTAGCTCCTTACCACTTATCCCGCACCAGGATCAACAAATGGCCAGCACAAATGCTCAGAATTAACCAAATTAGTTGCATACAGGTCCAGGCAGGGAGGCATTTCTTCTCCTTTCGATTCTGTCTCAGAGCATTTCTTCCATGATCACAAGGAAGGTCCCGCTGAATCTGACCAAAGGCACAGCTAATCCAGCATTCTGTGCCTCACAGTGGACAGCCAGATTCCTATGAGATGCCTTGGGAAGCCTTCGAGCAAGACAGGAGCACGGCAGCGCTCTCTTTCTTCTGATTCCCAGCAATTTGTATTAAAAGATACTGGTTCTGACCCAGGAGCACACAGCCACCAGGATTAGCAGCCACTGGTAGCCTGATCTTCCATGCATTTGTCAAACTCCCTCTTAAAGCTGTCCAAGATGAAACATTTCCTGGTGTGCACAGGCCTCGCCCTTTCCTGCTGCCTCTTACCCCTCTAGGGCCTCATCCTTGTTTCCACTTTGCCTTTAGCTTTCCACTTCACTTTTCTTCTCTCTGTGAAGAAGCTTTCCAGACAAAAACCTTTGCATTCCCTGCAAGGCTTTGCAATAAGAGGTGGACTTGTGGTGACGGTGAGAGAATCTTTCTCCCCATAAAATCTCACTACAGGGGCATCCTTGTATTGTCAATCAGTCAGCCATAGCTAAGAGCGTCCCTCTGACCTCACACAGAGTCCTTGGGTGCTTCCAGAGGGGTGTTTTTCAATGGGATCAATGTGCCACATGCATGCGTGCTTTTGGAAGCATCCATGCAACATTGTTGTCATCAGCATTTCCTCCTCATTTAACCCGGATTTACCTTTCGCACGAGAAATCAGAAAAGTTTAAAAAAGCCACTTATTGCCAACAGCTCTTTTGCAAGATCTGAATGATCCATTTACAGTATTAAGCCCCCATAAGACTCCATGAGCACCCCTCGTCTCAGGCAATTTCATGGTTTGCTGCTGTTTGCTGGATATCCAGCATCACTTCTTATCTAGAAAGTATAGCGATATTCCACATGCGAAAGTGGTTTCTTCTTGGCAAGAAATTTCCTGATTTGCTTAATGGATGGATCTGCTGTTCTTCGACACCTACATTTAAATTATTCACACACCCACACCCAATTTGTGTTTGTTTGCTTATAGTTGGTTGTCTCCTAATAAACAGCTTACCACACCAAAGTGCCTCTTTTCTGTTTTTGCCTGGAAATTCAAGGCTTTTGATGTCTTGGCTGATTGCTGCTTTACCATGCTCAGGTAATCCGAATAGAGGATGAATCAGAGAGAGTGTAATGAGTTTTCTCTGAGTTGAAGGCTGCCTTTGTCTGCTGCCTTCTAACAACTCTCAGCACCTTTAACAAACTACAGTTCCCAGGATTCTTTGGGAGAAGCCATCACTTTTTAAAGTGGCATTACACACACGTAAGCAGGACAGTGCTAACTGAAAGACAGATTTTGGGCATTTCATTTGTGTTGGGAGGGTGTGAAGGGGGCGGGGGAGAAGCCCTGGAAATGTCAGGACCAGATTTCAGTCTAGTAAATGCTTGCTAAAGATCAACTGCATCTGCAGTGAGGTGGGAGGAAATATGCACACAACGCACCGCACATGCCTGCGATATTTTATTGTGGCCTCACCCTGCTGCAAGAAGCAAACACTTTGCATGCCTCTGAGCAAACAAGAAGTCACCCTGACTCCTGCTGTTCTGTCAAGCGAGAAGATCAGCGTCTGTAGCTCCGGCCTGGAATGCAGAAAAGGTGAGGACCCCCTGTCACAATATCGCTTGGGACAATGAACTCATTCATGTTATGCAGGATGTCAGGCTAGAAGATTGCAGTCAAGGGTCAGAGGAGAACGCTTGCATTTAGATCCTCTATCAGATGAAGGGCTGCCGGAGAGGAATGCAGATTCGTACGGTGGTTGACCAAACTCATGTCCTTAAACCTCAATCACGGGAAAGGTACAAAGCTGCCTTATACCAAGGTGGACTTTTTGTCCGTCTGACCCAGTACTGCCCACTCTGACAGGCAGCAGCTCTCTGAGGTCTCATTCAGGACTCTTTCCTATCTTCTACCTCTATTGTCAGAGGCCGAATGACTTTGAATACCAGTTGCTAGAAATGGCTGGAGGAGAGAGAGTTCTTGGACTCAGGTCCTGTTTGCAGGATCTTCCTATGAGCATCTGGTTGGCCACTGTGAGAACAGGATGCTGGGCTAGATGATCCACTGGCCTGATCCAGCAGGGATGTTTTTATGTACTTAAAACCTCCTCATTCAGAAGTGTGGAGCCTGTGACTCTCCAGATGTGTGTGGACTACAACTCCCACCATCAAGCAACTTCAAGAATAGCAGTAGAGAAATATAGGAAATGTAAGTACAAGTTGGGTTAGAAAGACAGTCTAGGAAGTTTGGAGGTACTTCTTTCTATCTACCATCTCTCCATGCAAATCTGATCACCCTTAATGCAAGCTGAGTTGCATTCCCACAACTTCCAACTCCTGCAACTCCTCAGATGTAAGTGGACTGCAACTCCCATCTTTCCTGACCATTGACCATGCTGGCTGGGGCTGATGGAGACTGGAGTCCAACAAGATCTGTAGGGCTATGGGTTCCCCATCTCTGCCTCTTAACTAGAGATGCAAGGGTCTGAGCCTGGGATTTTCTGCACGTGATTTCCCCCCTCATACAGGATGCAGTTGCTGCCACCGCAGCTGCCACATCAATAGCGCTGTGGTGAAGAGAGACAACATGGGAGGGTGGAGGGACCTTCTTCAGTTGTTTACTGGTTGGATCATCAACTACCCAGAGACAGGCACAAGGGAGGGTAAGAGTGCAGTTGACGCGAGGGTTCAAAGTGGTGAAAAGGCTTTTGACGGTGTGTGACGAAGTATGCAAGGAACTTTGAGTGGGGTAGTGAAAGGCAAGGGGAAGTCTCGCAGAGCTATGAATGTTCTTGGACATGGAGCCTTCATGGTGGAAGTTGCTTGGGTTGTGCTGAATTCCTATTAGACCAGGATTCTCAAATTTATTATACTGGGTCATCCCAACTGAAGTGAATGACAATCAGCTCACCAGGTGGTTCAGACCTTTTCCCCCAGCTTGTGATGATACAAAGGGTGGGAGAGGACAAAGCCACGGTGATGCAAAGCAAGTACATGGGAAAAGGATCTAGGAGTACTTGACATGAGCCAACAGTGTGACGCAGCAGCTAAAAAAAGCCAATGCAATTCTGGGCTGCATCAATAGGAGTATAGCATCTAGATCAAGGGAAGTAATAGTGCCACTGTATTCTGCTCTGGTTAGACCTCACCTGGAGTACTGTGTCCAGTTCTGGGCACCACAGTTCAAGAAAGACACTGACAAACTGGAACGTGTGCAGAGGAGGGCAACCAAAATGGTCAAAGGCCTGGAAACGATGCCTTATGAGGAACGGCTAAGGAAGCTGGGCATGTTTAGCCTGGAGAAGAGGAGGTTAAGGGGTGATATGATAGCCATGTTCAAATATATAAAAGGATGTCACATAGAGGAGGGAGAAAGGTTGTTTTCTGCTGCTCCAGAGAAGCGGACACGGAGCAATGGATCCAAACTACAAGAAAGAAGATTCCACCTAAGCATTAGGAAGAACTTCCTGACAGTAAGAGCTGTTCGACAGTGGAATTTGCTGCCAAGGAGTGTGGTGGAGTCTCCTTCTTTGGAGGTCTTTAAGCAGAGGCTTGACAAGCATATGTCAGGAGTGCTCTGATGGTGTTTCCTGCTTGGCAGGGGGTTGGACTCGATGGCCCTTGTGGTCTCTTCCAACTCTATGATTCTATGATTCTAAGTTTTCAAATCCCTTTGTCAGAGTCCCTAGTAGGGAAGCAAAGATGTTGCCCAAACAGAAGGTTTCCCATTAGCCTGCTGCCTTTACAACCAATGCAAATGGTGGAGTATGGAAGAATTTGTTGCATTGTGAGGGCGTGCAGCATGCTCAAGGATCTGTGGGCAGAAGGTGGATGTGGAGGCACAGTTCTCCCAAACCTGGCAGGGCTCCTGTGCTGCAAAATGTTTCTCAGTCGCCACTTCCAACATCTCACCTGTATAGTAACCAGCCATGCAGTCTCCTTCCTCCATCTCAGGCAACGGGACACCCACCCCTCTCATAATACACACACAGAGAGAGAAAGAAGCAGGAGAGAGGAGAGGGAAAAGGGATGGGCAGAAGAAAAATGGAAGAAAAAGAGTGACAGAAAGAGATAGAAGAGAAGAGATTGGTGGGAAGAGATGACCTTTCAACCTCATTTGCTTGCACAGTAGTTACACTTAGTCTTTATTCAAACATTTGTTCTGATTTGTTTGTGTGACCATTATGACAAGGATCGTTCATCCTGATTTGCTTGCAGAGTGCTTATATATGCCTCTCCGTTACTCATTTCCTCCTTCCCACATTTTTCAGTGTGTTTTTCCATCATCACTTTCCTGTCTGTTGTGACGGAGAGCTTGAATCCGCTTTAACGATGCAAACCTACATTTCTAGAGTGTGATCAAATCCCTTCCATGAAACAGGGACAGTTGGGAGGCTTCCAGAGACGAGGAGGGAGAGACTATCCATTGAGTGGATGCTTGTGGAGGGAAGGGGGAGAGGGAGAGAAGGTCTGGTTGGGGGGTTGACTTAGCTCAAGGCCTCTAGGTGTCTGTAATGCACAACCTAGAAGGAGAATAGGGGCAAGAGAGGTCCACATCCCAGAAGAAGGGTTTGGGAGCAGCTTTCCTCCTCTGGCAATGGGCTTCATTCCACCCCACCCAAAATTTGGAAGATGCACTAGTTTGAAAGTTAACTCCGATTCACAGGGTGAGTCATAGAGGTAATAGTGGCTTAAATCAAGCGCTGGGACATTTTGAAATTAAAGTGATGAATCAAAAGCGAGAGGACAATACATGGTGAGATTTGTGACATGCCAAGTACCGAGTGCCTCCCTCAATAAAGCATCTCATTCATCTTGCAATCAGCACAATTGCATCGAGGGTTCTTGGGTCATTTAAGCTCACACCGCCAACCATCTGCTAACAGGAGGAAGGAAAGAGGTGAGTGTCACTTCTGTCATTTTCTCCTCATATCTTGGGGAAAGGGCATTGTGAGCAGGGGCTTCAGTAACTCAGCGCACGAGCAGAGGGATTCTGACCTGCTTTTGCTGCTTTGTTCCAGGCGAAAGCACGTTACCATTGCTGGTGTGAGAAATAAAGAGGGAGGGTTGTAACCCAGAAGAAGAATACCTGCTTTGCATGCATAGAATCATAGATTTGTAGAGTTGGAAGGGACCCTGAGGATCATCTAGTCCAACCCGCTACAATGCAGGAATATGCAGGTGTCCCATACAAAGATCGAACCAGCAACCTTGGCATTATCAGCACCATGATCTAACCAACTGAGCTAGTGCAGAATGTCCCAAGTTCAAGCCCTGGCATCTCCAGTTCAAAGATGATGGGAAAGATGTCTATTTGCCTCAGGTACCCAAGAGCCACTTCTGCTCACAGAAGACCAGCCTTCTCCAAGCTGGTGTGCTCTAGATACTTTGGACTACAACTCCCATGAATCTCAGTCAGCATGGGAATGGTGGGCAAATCAGCTAGCTGGACCTATAAGTCTGCATCCTGCTAGAATGCAACTTTGTGTGGCAGGAAAGCATAGTCCAAGGCTTCCCAAATGTGGGTCTCCAGCTGTTTTGGGGCCTCAACTCCCATCATCCTTTGCTACCAGGACCAGTGGTCAGGGATGATGGGAGTTGTAGTCCAAAAAACAGCTAGAGACCCAAGTCTGGGAAACCCTGAATAGTCACAGCCATCAAGCAGGAAGGAAATGAGTGTTATTGTTACCCTCAATCAGAATGAGGATCTCATCACCCACTGACTCATTTGTTGGGGCGCAGTGATCGTCATTTGCAAACGGATGTGGAAATGTGAAGAATTGAACCTAAGGCTGGAAAACTGAGAAACAGAGGGAAGCCAATATTGCTCATCTCTGTTCAGAATGCTGTGGATTTTGAGGGTTCCCTGGGCTGGGATCTCAGCAGCCCATGTAACCCACTGCTTAATCTGAAAATAGTGCTGGCAGAAAGTGGGAAAGGAACTACGCTGCATGATCACAGAGCTCCTTGCAGCTCTGTTTGACTAGGTTGTTGCTGAGATCTTTGTAAAGCTGCTGCTTGGAGCCATGAGGCTGCACCCCATTTTAAAATGCTTTAAAATAAATAAATGCATGTTTGTGATGCTGCTGCTGCTGCTGCTGCTGCTGCTGCTACTGACTACATAAATCAAATAGTTCCAGTCCCATTACACTTGACCCTTCAAGCTGACCTGGCCAGTTGAGTCTTTCAACAAGACGATCCCCTGGGAGGGAGTCTGTTTGTACACCCTTAAGGGCTTTTTGATTTCTGAATAGGCCCTCTGTGTACACAACATGCAATAGCTTTGGGGGTGGGGTGGGTGCTAGCTGCCCCGGAGTATGCAAACACACAGGGCAAACGGGTGGAGGGACTTAGCCAAACCGAACATGTGTCAGCTGGTTCTGGGGAGAGGTTTCCTCGAAGGGAAACCCCATAAAGCAAGGCAACAACCTCCCAAGGGGAGGAGTGGAAATCCCCATTGAGCAAGCCCTGTCTAACAGGACTGGGCCACGCCGTCTCTGAAGAGCAGACTGGAGCAAGAGCCTTGCTCTCGCATGTGGCAGGGGGAGGAGTGGAAAACATGAGCTACGTCTCTCGCTTTCCCAGCTCGGGGGCTGTGATTCATTTGGAGAGTGGCTGAATCTCCGCTGCGGAGGCAAGGGCTGGGAAATCGCTTTTGCTGGGGGTGGTAGCCCTAGAGTACTAAGCCGTGTGAGAGGCTCTCGGCAGAAACTCCAAAGCTTTCTTGGCAGCAGGGAGGGGCAGAGGCAGCTGCCTGAGGCCTGGAAGGCAGCCAAGAGCAACCACTGGCGGAAGATACTGTATCTCTCTCTCTCTCTCTCTCTCTCTCTCTCTCTCTCTCTCTCTCTCTCTCTCTCCCTCCCTCCCTCTTTGCACCCGCCCTGCCATGGCTCCAGTTGTGCGGGGAAAGAGGGAAGAGCAACAGAAGCACAGAGCAGGCGGGGCGGGAGCAGCAGCAATGAATGGATGCCACTCAGAGGTCTTTCCCCACTTTAAAGACAACCCACTTTAAAAGCATGAAGTGTCTCCCCCACACTAACACCTTTATGTGCCAGTTGCGTTTATGTGCCACTCACAAGGCATTAACAAAGGCTCTGTGTTGCAGGTTCGGGTTTTTTTTTTGTTTTTGTTTAAATAGTCAATTGCATGCTTAGAAAGCTTCAAGAGCTCTTGAAACTTTCACAGTGCATTGACAGAGAAACTGTGAAATGTGTTTGTGTTGCGACAGGGACCCGGTGCCGAAGGGCAATGGGCCCCTACAGACTGGCCTAGGCCAAATGTTCAGGATAGGGCTGCACCTGATAGATGCTGCGCTCGAGCCCACACTTTGCAAGGAAGCATGAGAGGCCTATGCTCCTTTGGTGACATATCCATACATCCCTTCATGAAAAAGGCAGGTTGAAGCACCTCCAACCCAGAGAACAAAACCCTTTATAGGTTTGACTGATCTGGTTGGAGCTCATTGATCTGGGGTTCTGGCAAGAAAAAAAGAAAGGGAAAGGAGGAAAAAAGTTGCAGAATGTCTGTCTCTAGATCAGGTGGGCACTGACCGTGGGTTGCTTCAGCCAACAAATCAAAACCTATCTCTTTGCCTGAGCTTTCCCCCACTGTTAAAAACCACTCCGTGGCATTTCTGGCTTCTATAATTGATAGCAATGCTACTTAATTGACAGCGGCTTTTAAAATTGTAATTGCATTATATATTGATGTTTTTCATTGTTCTGCAAACTGCCCAGGAATTTCTTTAAAATGAAAGCTGTTATGCAAATCATAGAACTGTAGAATCATAGACGGGGCAGAGATCAATTCCTTGAATGGTAGCGTTGGAAGGGACCACAAGGGTCATCGAGTCCAACCCGCTACAATGCAGGAATATTTTGCCCAATGTGGGGCTCGAACCCATGACTCTGACTGAGCTATCCCTGGTGGCATGCATTAGAATCGTAAGAAGGAAAAAACATGGTGGGTTCAAGTCATAATTGAGAAATGCAGTCAATCTCTGGTAGTTTTAGGAAGGCTCATGGGAAACAGATCACCGTATTTTTCACTCTATAAGACGCACCAGACAATAAGACGCACCTAGTTTTTGGAGGAGGAAAATAAGGGGGGGGGGGGAATATTCTGAATCCCAGAAGCCAGAACAGCAAGAGGGATCGCTGCGCAGTGAAAGCAGCAATCCCTCTTTCTGTTCTGGCTTCTGGGATAGCTGCGCAGCTTGCATTCACTCCATAAGACGCACACACATTTCCCCTTACCTTTTAGGAGAGAAAAAGTGAGTCTTATAGAGCAAAAAATACGGTATGTGGTTTTTGGCTACTGGCCTGATTGAAGCAACTACAGGCACACACTCCACCTCTGACTTGACCGGGGCAGAGCAACAAAAACATGTATGTTTTCATAACAGATTTGATTCATTTTTCTCAGGCGGACCAGGAAAAGATTCATGAAAAAAAAGTCATAACATATGAGCAGATTTCCAAAGACTGCAATAAACTATTCTCCTGATTCATCAAAACTGCCACCTGGCTTCTGCTTAGGGTTGCCAATTTCTAAACCAGACTCCTGCAGTTTTACCTTTCAGATAGCCTTGCAAAGCTACTAGTCTTCAAAAACAGTTACTAGTCTGTCTTTTTTTAAATGTATAACGATCCCAATATTTATGCCCAACACAGTCAACAGCCTGAAATAAAAATAAAGCTGAAAATAATAATAACAACAACAACAACAATAACAACAACAACAACAACAACAACAATAATGTCTTGCATTGAATTTATTGATGCTACCTGCAACCAAGCCTGCTTTAAGAGTGCCTTGATATGCAGTAATTAGCAGGTGACAACATTTCTCCTCATGCCATGAAAACCTGATAATGGCTGAACATCCAGCAGCTGTCAAAGGCACAGCTGAAAATGCCAGTTGCAAAGTTGGAAATCCTCTGGCTGCTGTTTGCAAATCTCAGCAGTGGCCTGAGAAATGCCCTGGCTTGACTTGTCCATAGAGAGATGCCCTGGCTTGACTTTCCCCTGGGGTGTTTGGTTCAGCAACACAGGCAGAAGACCACAGCTCTGTAATTTTGAAAGCCAGGCTCAGGGCACGTGATTTCAAGGCAAAAGGTCTCCGGTTCCTGGCATCTCCAGGTAGGGCTGGAAACCATAGAAAGCTGCCTTATACTGAATCAGACCACTGGTTCCTCTAGCTCTGAATTGTCTACACAGACTGGCAGCAGCTCTCCGGGGTTTCAGGCAGTCCTTGCTTACAAAACGTTTCTTGACCAAGATCTAGGAAAAGCTTCTGCAAGTCCGTGTAAACCAGTGTTTCCCAAACTTGGGTCACTGGCTGTTTTTGGACTACAACTCCCATCATCCCTAGCTAGCAAGACCAGTGGTCAGGGATGATGGGAGTTGTAGTCCAAAAACAGCCGGAGACCCAAGTTTGGGAAACACTGGTGTAGACAATATTGCGCTAGTAGGACCAATGGTCTGACTCTGTGTAAGTCTGTTTCCTATTATCCTAATGCATCCAGGAGGATTGCCACCTTCTGGTTCCATTTCCAACTCAAGTTTTAAAATCCCCATTTTGATTGAAAAGATATATTGTAAAGCTGGGACGGGTGGGAATGCGATTGCAAGAGGTGATTTACAAGTACAAGAGGTTGCTGGAGAATGCCCAGAGAGGTAGCTAATGCACACAAAGTAACCCTCAATATGTGCCTGCAACAGATATAACTAGTTTCAGAGCGGATGTACTGTAACTGCAAAAGTAGCCAGTTAAGCTTCTTCCACTCCTGGGACACTCTGTGTTCCTGGCTAGGGTCCTCCAGTTCTTTGCTCTTTGGTCTCCTTTCCCCTTGCTGCCACTTCATCTCCCTTCCTATAGGTTCCTGCCCCTTCTCCTTAGAAAGACCACAGCCCTGACACATCACACCCATGGACATTGGATGCCAGCATTTTGCCTTTTAGCACTTCTCAGACTCTGACCTGACTCTGTAAGATGGAAAAAATGTGCCTGCACTCTGCTCTCTTTTATCACGGGGTGTGTCAGTCCAGCCAGCCCATGTGCTCACCACAGAGGACTCCCAAGAGTAATAAAGAGGTCTTGAAGGGGGGGGAATAGGGTGTGTCCGGCTGGAACTATGAGTCCACATTCTCCCGTTTTTGATTTAAAAGAAAAGCCCATGCAAGCTTAGGGCCAGACAGATCAGTCTTTTGCTGTATCACATGTGTTCATTCTGCTCTGTGTCCACATTAACCCATGAATTTCTTCTTTTCAAATACCACATACGAAAATGTATCCGTTTCATATTTAAACGCATATTTTGAAATGTTTGAAACACCTGTTTTAGAGCATTGTAAACCCCATTTAAATACACATTTGTATTGCAATGTACACATTCCTAAGCCTCTTACCCTAAATTACATTTTCCTTTCGCATACCTTAGTACTTTTTTTTTTTTTTTAGCCACAGATTTCATTACACAATTTGGAGATCCATATGTTAGGCTGGTCAGTTTGCATAAAAATACAGATCCATCCTGATGCAAATGTTTTTAGTCAATTAAAAAATGCCCCTCCCAAACAACCCTTATCCGATGGTGATTCTTCCCCCTCACAACAAAGGGTGTGGTCATGGCTGAAGCTATTTTGATTTGCTGGAAATCTCTCTCTTTCCCTCACTGCCAACTAGGAAAACTAAACCAAAGTTAAAGATGCTTTTGCTGTTTTCTTGAAGGTAATAGGATGACCTGGGCTACAGACATTTGCACACACACAAATGGATTCAGAGGTATATGTCTTGATGTCACATAAGACATGGGCAGATTTGCAATCTGGGAAAACTTTCATGGGCACGACACCTACCCCCAAAACCAAGCACACGCTGTAGCTTAGCCTGTTGGCTGCAATCGAGTGCTAAAGTTGTAACAGTCCTACCTGAAACACCTGAGAGCTGCATGGCAGTGGTGGGCGAGGAAAGAGACAAAAGTGGGCAGGGCAACCAATGTAAATGTCAACTAGCAGGCTAGTTCCACACATTCTCAGACAACGCACGCTGTCTTCCATCAGGGAAATGAGGCATTTTTAGACTTCAAGGACGTATTCCAGACAGACATTATACAGAACATTTCAAGTAGGCTTTGGAAGGCTGTGTCTCTTACAGAAGGGTTGTGATCCTGCATTCACTTGTTTCCAGGAAGAGTCAAGGGCGTACAATGCTAATGGCTTGAGCTTGCTGTGTGTTGGTGGAGTGCTCAGATGTGGAGCTCAAGTACCTTCTCCTTATCCATAGTACAGTTTGAGGAAGTCATATTTCTGCTGTGCGTTGCTCTGAATCAGTTGCACCAAGTTTTGTACTCATTGAATCTCCTCTCAAGACACCAAGAAAGAAGGCTTTCATGTCTTTCAAAGGCATAGCCTCTGCCCCGCTTCATAAAGTGCAGTCAAGTTAAAGAGCCAAATACGAACCCAGATCTACACTTGTGCTCTTGTATTTCTTCTTCCTCTTTATCCTACCCCTCTGGGCATCATGCAGCCCAAGGTGACATATATGGGGGTTGCCAAGTGGTCACCCATCCAGGCACTGACCAGACCTAAACCTGCTTAGCTTCAGCGAGGTGGTGGCCTCACATGACTTCAGGCCATACCCCGGCACTCCAAGGCTGGTGATAAGATTTTATCCCATCCTACTTTTGAAATGCCAGGAACAGAAACATAAATTATGGATTTCTTTTTAGAAATAAACTGCATGGAACGAGTACAGAGAACCTATAAAAAAGGTTTATTTGTCTAAAAATTATATTCCATGTTTACATTTAAATGTTTCAGAGAATCAATTAAAATGTCACTAAAACAAATACCAGCCTTCAATATTAAAATAAAGCAGCATTAATATTGAAATAAAGTAAAAAGAGAAACTATAAAATAGTTAGGATCATATTCCCCTCCCCTTTATTTATTCATTTACCAGCCAGGGGGAAAGCCTGGGCAATTTTTCTTTTAAGTTCTTGATCTAGTAGTGCCTGTAACTTATCATCCTAGATGCCAGACAAGCAACCCTGGGGAGTGCATTCCAGCAGTGAGGGGCCACCACAGAGAAAGCCTTTTCCAGAGCCGCCACTTGCCTTTGGCAGTAGGTTCCACACTGGTGAAGACCTTAACAAGCACATAAGCTAACGAGGAAGGTTTAGATTGCCAGTTAGCTGAGGGCAACTAACAGGACTGATGCCTTATGATAATTGCTTGTGGGATCTGGTTGACTAATAATGATAGTTGGCATTTCATATCAATGGCTATTTGCCACTAGCAATAAGTGGAACCTCCATGTTCAGATGCAGTATCTCTGCAAAATGAATACCAGATGCTGGAAAGAGACGACAACAAAACCCTTGCCTTCCTGTGCTGCTTATGGGCTTCCCAGAGGTATCTCAGACTATCCACTGGTGGGAACCAGATGCTGGAATAGATGGACCTTTGATCTGATCCAACAGGGCTGTGGCTAAGTGGCAGGCAAGGCAGCAGATTTGGTGGGTCCCTCTCCCTGCCATGTGAGGCTCCTTGAGCAAGCACCATCTTCTCTTCCCCTCCTACACACCACAGGCTGAGGCACCTGAAACATTCCAGAATGGTTCTCAGCCCAACCACAGCTTTCATGGCCACACAAAGCCCTCCATCACATGGCATTGCACGTGCAGTACACCGCCCAAAAATCATGGGCACACTGCACATGATGCATGTGCAACATGATCCAACTGGGGGACGATTTCCCGGCTTGTGAGAGAATCTCTCCTGTTCTTGAAGTCCATCTAGCACTCATCAAGCCTTGCTTTAAACATATGGAGTGAGGTGGGACGGGGGAAAGAAAGCTCTGAAACATTTGCCCCACTTACAGTGGTCCCTCGGGTTACATACACTTCAGGTTACATACGCTTCAGGTTACAGATTCCGCTAACCAGACATAGTACCTCGGGTTAAGAACTTTGCTTCAGGATGAGAACAGAAATCATGCTCCAGTGGTGTGGCGGCAGCAGGAGGCCCCATTAGCTAAAGTGGTGCTTCAGGTTAAGAACAGTTTCAGGTTAAGAATGGACCTCCGGAACAAATTAAGTACTTAACCCGAGGTACCACTGTATTTGTCTATGAGCCTTCCCAACTTTGACTCCATGGGCCTTCTTTGGCCCATGGTGGAAGTTCCCTACCCTTCCAACGGAGTTAAAAAGCAAAGGTGTGTTTTTTCTCCACACATGAGCCCAGAAGGGCCTTTTGCGTCATTGCACCTGCTAATGCAAACATAAAACCAGCACCAGCTATCATTCACACATATATTTAATAGCACAAATGTGCGCAAGAGAAGATCAAAGGCATCATGCACAAAGAAAAGCATTCTATTTGGAATGCAACCCACAGGATGCAATGCACCTCTAGGTCTTCAAAGCAGAAGTCATAATTCTTACTTGGTGGGCATGCCTTAGCTAGCACAACATGGCTGATCCCAAGCATTAGTGAAATATTCATGCTATAGGCTAAGCATATGCCAAGGATATTGTGGACCATTATCATGAAAGTCTAAATAATTGCCCATTTAATTAGGGGGTTCTGCAGTGCTGTGTTATCTGGAAGCAATCTACATTTAGGCATGAGCTTAATGGGCCTTGCCCATTCCACCTCTTGGGCATTTATATTTATATTTTTTTTTGCTAGCAGCATGGGATGAATCTGGAGGCAAAGTTTGGATCATTCCAGGTACTTGGATGGAACTGCTGGAGGGAGTACTTAACAGGGCCAGCTTGGTTTGTACTAGGGGCAAACTGAGTCATCTCTTCCTCCAAATGGAGTTTTGTTCCCTTTATTGTCTGTGCGAGGAGAGAGAACCCTCCCCTCCCTGGAAACATGTTGAAATGGGCCACACCTAGGGAAAGCTGCATTCCTTCAGGCAGTGTGCAAGTCGATTCAAACAAAATCTTTCCTCCACCACCACTTCAGTTACATATATATAATCTTTCATTAAAAAATAAATAAAGATCTATAACGCTGCTATATAACCAGAGGCCTTTTTGACAGGTCAGTATAAAGTTGCAGCCCTATGCATATTTACCTAAGTAAGACCAAATGGCCATGGTGAGACCTACTTCTGAGCAGATGGAGGTGGGGAACTGTAATATAATCCTTGAAATGTTTTCTTGTTTGATCCACTATTGGAACGCAGCAAAGTGCTGACCTCAGTGGAAGATCCCTCTATTTGAAGGTCCACAAGTACTTAACTGCCTTGGGTGCAAAGCATTTAATAACATTTGCCAGTTAAGTATCACTCTGCACAGGTGATACTTGGCAGGAGCACCAAGAGGCATGTAGAAATTGCTTGTGACAACGATGCCATCTGTGTTGCAAAACACTGCGCGTGAATGGCACAATCTGCATTCAAACAATGCACTTGTTGTGCCCATTAGCCAATTCACTCTTTCAGTCCAATCAATGCAATATAAGTTTATTAAGGGATCGCCCTTAAAAGATTTCCTTCTCCAGAGGAATTTCTGGGGAAAGGAAGCCACGCTAAGCTATGTGTTCCAGTTCCACACCCAGCCCAATAGTTTACAACCTGTTAAGACACTCCAATCTGTGTAGATCCACCCCACTTCAAATAACCGCCCCCACTTTAAAAACCATTGTTACTTTTCCAACTGAAAGGGTGTATTCAACATCATTCTTGCTAGCTGGGAATCATCCCAGCTCAAGTTAAATCCTTCTAACTATGAGGGCTCAGGAGGGGACTCAAGTCTCACAGACCAGACCTGCCGATGCAATAGAAGAAGACTCACTCTACACAGTGCAGGGACAATATATTGAGCAGAGTCAGTTACTCTGAAAGAAACGGGTTGTGCCGCAACTCACAACCTGTTTCTTCAGAGTAACTGAATTGTGGTCATCCTTGTGGCAAGTGCCAGCCCTTCCTTCAGTTGACTTTTCTTCAGATTTTGACTTTCACCTGCCCGCAAGGTTTGCAAATGCATGTGTGTTACAATATAGGAATGTAGCAATTCCCCTCTCTGCAAGTCACCCATTAGGCTCTTCATTCCATTTCCCTCTTCTAAGTGAACCCCCATATTCTAATTGTTGCAAGGAATGCAGCCCGCATCCAGTGTCTGGGACGCCAGCAAGAAACGTCGCTGGAGAGGGATCTTCCAAATGAATTAAAAAGCAACAGGGCGAGTGCATTAAAATCAAGGACAGCCTGCCCCCCTCTCCAAACTCTTTGAAACTTTGCGAGCCCGAAAGTGGAGGAGAGGAAAAACAGGCAGGTGCTAGCTCCAAGCAAGACAAAATTGCACAGCCACAAGGCACAGTCAGGTTCAGTTGGGAAGCATCCTTACCTTAGAGAAAGAGGTCTTTTGCAGAAGGAGCTGTGCTCTTGAACTCCGGCTGTCTTGAAACTCAGAGCTGCAGTGAAGGGAGTGCTCTGGCTGGCGAGGGTTATAAGTTTCCCCTGCTGGTGTGCTGGGATGGGTGGTGTCTTTTCGACTGTGCTTTAGAAGAGTTTCTATGAATCAGTCTGGCTTTCATGAAAAAAATATATATATATTTTTAATATACTACGCCCTGCTTACTTGGCAGTGAGCCAGAAGTTTCTGGGCGGGGACCCAGCTATTGCAAAGCCTCTCTCTCTCCCTCTCTCTTTTATGGCTTGATGCAACAGGAGCAGCAGCAAGAGGAGGGGGACCCCAGCCTACGCTACAGAAAGGAGTGACTACAAGCCTGATGAGTCACCAGAGAGAAGACACCCTGGCCAGGTCTGTTTAGTAAATCTTGAGTAATGGTTGCCAACCATAAAAAAAAACATAGTTACAGATGTGGTAACAATGCAAAGGGGATACATCCAGTATAAACAAACAGGGCAACAGCTGCCTGGGTACATTGGGTGGCGATGTCCTCGTGAGTCACTAAGCTGACGCCACCCTCCTTGGCCACAATGCCGGGAACGTTGCCTGTTCAAGGAAAGAAGTACAAGGGGACAGATGCACTTTGACTCCTTGGAATGCCAAGCTGTCCAACGCTGCAGGGTGTGTCCATCGTGGCGTTCTCCTGAAGGCACTCCCACAAGCAGAGGACTGGTTTCTGTGGCCTGGATGTCTCCACGTGGAGTGCCTATTCCGTGCCACCTGCAGCACAATGCTAATTCCTTGCTGCCTTCAGGTTTGGGGGTTTGAGCAAGGTGCCCCCAGCGATTCCACTCTCCACTCTGAGCGGGCTCACCTCACCTCACCTTCTCACAGCTTTCCTGCCCTCTCCCACTGGGCCCAGGATGCAGAACTGCCCAGAGGGACAGCACAAGGCAAGAGGAGTGGGGCGCTTCACCTCTTTGCTCTTGTCACTGCTTGCAGGCTCAGAGAGGGCAAGCAAACTGGCCGTGAGAGTGAGGAGGAGGCCCAGGAGTCTCCAGGGGTTAGCAGTTGGGACCTTGGAGGTGTGCACCAGGGAAGGTAATGCTGTCCCTGCTGCCAGTCTACTGCACCAGGGGTGTGGCGTCTCAGACCCTGGGGTCAGAGCAGGGGTCAGCAAACTTTTTCAGCAGGGGGCCAGTCCACTGTCCCTCAGACCTTGTGGGGGGCGGACTATATTTTGAAAAAATATTGAATGAATTCCTATGCCCCACAAATAACCCAGTGATGCATTTTAAATAAAAGGACACATTCTACTCATGTAAAAACATGCTAATTCCAGGACTGTCCGCGGGCCAGATTTAGAAGGCAATTGGGCCAGATCCAGCCCCCGGGCTTTAGTTTGCCTACGCATGGGTCAGAGGGTAGTCCTCCAGGCCTCTAGATCTGGCCTTTGGGACTCTCCCAACGTTGCAGTCCTCACAGGCACACTCCTTTCTTGCAGGCCACGCCCCTCACCAGTCCTGCTTTGAAACACGCTTGAGTCTTTTGGCTTGGCTGGAAAGGTGTCCTTGAAGACCCTTGCTTGTCAGGATGCAGGATAGAGACAGATGCATGAGAGAGCATAGAAATTAGCCCACGGGACAAAACGCATGCTGGACAAGATTTCTGCATCTCTTTATTTTGTGTTGTTTTTAAACCTATCCTAATTTTTTGGTACTGTTTTATTTTTTAAAAAATGTATTTATGATATGTTTGCAAATCATCGTGAGATGCATGCGAAAGGCGAGTCGTCAATTACTTAAATAAATAAATAAATAATGACACAAACTTGCATCTCTCGCCCCTCCCATCTTTGCCTCTGGCATGCAAATCTCTCAGAAGCTGGCCCAGAAGGAAATGTTCCCCACCCCACCCCCCAAACCTGATACATGGTATTTAACACTATACTATGCACTGAATGTGCCTCAGTAGCAATACTTGTTTTTTTCTGGAAGCATTTCTTCTACTTCTTGTTCTAGCCCACTGTGCTGGTCCACCAGAAGTCCCTTTTAGGATGCTGGGACACGTGTTGAGATTGGGGTGTGGGCATGTGCAGAGAAATTATTGATGTACAGTAGCTTTAGCCCTTCTCAGAAGAACATCCATAAATTCTTCCCTGGTGTTCCTTTGCTGTGAGGGAGAATTATTGTGGCTGCCTTGGGTTGCTGTGTGGTTGTGAACGGGAGGAGAAGGAGCTTGGTGAGGATGAACGAGCAGACAAACTTGACCAGGAAACTGTTTGTCAAGATACAATCCACACTTTGAAAGGGAGAATATGATATTTTGTAGGACAAAGGCAAGGAGACAAGCCTTAAATCTCAGAGTTTCTCCCTTAAAGGGGAAGAATGTGCAAGTTTGATTAAGTGGAGACTAAAAACAACAAAGGCTAACAAATTTATTAGCGCATAAACTTTCTTTGGCCGCAGTCCACTGGTGGATTCACAAAGCATTATATTGAGTTGCAGGTGTATATAGGCATGGCTGGAGGGGGTGGCTACTATAAATAATGAGATCAGAAAGAAATTACGGGTGAAAAAGGACAGGCAGCTGCTCTTGATAACAAAGACATCCAGGCATTGGTAACCCAATTAACAACAACCACATCCTTTATCCCAAATTCAAATCGTAGAACTTGAGGGTCACCTAGTCAAACTCCTTGCAATGCAGGAATTTTGCCCTGGGTGGGCTTGAACCACCAACCTTCTGGTAAAGAGCAAAACACGCTGGTCCATTGCAGCACCTGAGAGCACTGAACCTCATGGTGAATTGTAATTCAGTTCCTTCACATTGACCCTGGAAAAGCTCCTGGGTCTGGTTTACTCCTTGGGTGGGGTGCAGGTGCAATCCTGCACAAAGTATTACATTGGCTTCTCCTGAAACCCAGTTTCATAAGGGCAGCTTTACAGAGCAAACCGCCCAGCCACCCCTTAGTTACCAAGTAAATATGTTCAGGCCATGTGAATGCCGGACTAGTGATGGCTGTCCTCGTTTGACCCTGAGATACAGGATGCAGGGAACAGCAGCACAGCAAGAAGAATGTGAGCTAGTCTGTGAGTTATTCTGGCAGGATAAGCCCCAGAAAGGTCAGCATGTCAGCTGGAAGTACAAACTGTCCAACAGATAAGTGATCTACTAGCTGTACAAGATACAGTTTGTTAGGTGTTTTATACTGGAATGAGGACACTTCATGGAACTGATGACACCTCTGCTAGTCATCACTAGGTCACTTAGCATGGAGAAGGCTAAGTCCACACTGTTCCACTTCCCAGCTCCAGTTGCTTCCTTCCAGCAGCTTTTCCCTTGGCCAATCCTGTGCTTCTGTCATGAACATGGCAAGGCCATAATTCATGCATTCCTAGAAGAATTCATGCACATGCTTTCCTAGCAGAAGGCCATGGGGTCAGTCCCCAGCATCTCCTGCTAGGGCTGGGAATAGGGATGGAATAATCTCTAAATTTTCGGTTCTCTCCATTTCCCCTCTTCTTTCCAGGCTTGAAATCATCTCTCCACACTTCCACATGAATCCATGAAAATTCCTCAGCAGTTTAGTGCAAATTTCTCCCAATAAACATGTTTGTATGATGCTTCAACAACTACGCCCATAAACACAAGCCATTTTTGTATGTTATTTTCACTAATATGTGCAATTATATGCAGACTTTATCCTAATATGTATCCATTTTTCTACATGTTGATTGGCTGGAGAACTGCCTTGCAAAACCGGGGGAAGTGCACATTTTGCAGGTTGCTTGTGTTTCAGTTCACACATTGCTGTGGAATATGTGAATTTGGTAAGTTTACCTTTGAATGCTAAATGAATCAAATTGCTCCCTCATCCCTTGCTGCCTTTCAGTGTGTAGAAAAATCTGACTCAGGGTCCCAGAGCCAGGTGAACCAATGGTGCTACTCACAGGAAATCCCCCTGTTCTTTGACTTAGAAATCTAATGTCCTTAGAAAGGAGATCATTTACATGGCACTAAAACTGGCCCATGAACTATCCATGTGATGCTAAACTGCTTTTCATCTCAGAACCAAGGGACCCTGTGGAGAGTGAAAAAATGCTAAACATCCCAGATTTCAAAACTGGAATTCTCTTTTTCCTGTGACCTCAATAAAAGCTCCTATATCTCGCTCCAAAGGGTCATGCATGGCAAATTCAATTCATTGCAATGTTCTGAAGGGCATCACATGTTTTGCAAAACACTGTATCACATGGGTATCTCCAGACCTTGTGCATAGTTCATGCACAGTAATAAACAGTGTTTTTTAAAACACCCAGTAATGTGCCTTCTTCCACAAAACCTTTCACATCTCACACTTCCCAGGCTTCTGGTAAGCTATGGCTGACAGTTTGAACAATTCAGAAGAAATTTGCTCACTTAATTGGAATTACACTTTCTGTCATCACCTTGCCAAAACAAGGCTGGGAGGGCGTGTTTTCCATCAGAAAAGCAAGAGGAGGATAGTTGAGGCTTCCTTTGCCTCCAATTTCCCCCTTCTAACTCCCTCCCTGCAGCTTTTCTCCAACCCTACAGTCGTACCTCAGGCTAAGAACTTAATTCGTTCTGTAGGTCCATCCTTAACCTGAAACTGTTCTTAACCTGAGGTACCACTTTAGCTAATGGGGCCTCCCATGCTGCCACCGCACAATTTCTATTCTCATCCTGAAGCAAAGTTCTTAACCTGAGATACTATTTCTGGGTTAGCGGAGTCTGTAACCTGAAGCGCCTGTAACCTGAAGCATCTGTAATCTGAAGCGTCTGTAACCCGAGGTACCACTGTATTTTGCACACCTGTGCTTATAGGAACACAGGAAACTGCCTTCTGCCAAATCCAACCATTGCTCCATCTATCGCAGTCTTGTCTGCAATGAAAGTCATTTTTGAATAGTCCTTTGACATTTTAGTGTGAATTTCTCCCAACAGACACATTTTGCATTCAATTTTGCAAATGTTTGCAAAACCATTTCCCCTAATATCATGCCATTCCTCTCCCCCCCCCCCCACATTTCCCATTTATAGGCATTTTAACCCAGTAGATGAATTTTTGCACACATTATTTTGCTGGACCTTTTCTTCTTCTTCTTCCAAAATTCAAAGAAGTGTGAATTTCAAAGTGTCCCTGTGTTGTGGTTAATGTATCGCCCCAGAAGAGTGCCAATGAGGTAAGTTCACCTTTCAGTGTGAATGGAATGGAATTCCCACCCCCACCCCTAGCAGGGAGCAGCTTGCTGTCTCTTGGCCCTGCCAGTCTAAAGACAGGCAATGCTGAGCCTATACTTAAGCCTTGGAGGAGCCTGAGCAGGTGCCACCTGTATTTATCACTGGAAACAGATGCCACATGAGCAGGTGCTATTATGAGACAGGACATGCCTAGAAACCACCCTCGGTTTCTTGTTTTCTATAACACGTTGCTTCTGTTGTTGCTACTTGATGGCGTTTTTTTAAAGAAAGAAAGAAATGCAAGCCCAACACCTTTCTGCAGGTGCACAACTGGGCAGCTCCAGCCCCAAGTGCTCTCCTCCCCTCCCTCTTCTAAAAAAATATATTTATTGGTAGTTTTTCAAAGGTACCATCCCTCCCCTGCAAGAAAAACAGACACAGGGATAACACGTCATCTTTTCCCAGCACAGTTTAATAATAGTAATAGAGTGCTAATCCCTTTCACTGAGTTTTCTAAACGTGAATGAAATGTAAGTGATACTCAGGTCTCTTCGATGTGCTTCCATCTCTCACTACTGTTTAGCTTTGGGCTGCAGGATCATACACGGCTATAATTTGATTTGATTCATTTGTTTAGATGGTTTACACCCTGCTCTTCATTAAGAAATAATCCCAGAGCAGGGATTATAGCTGGGAAATGGAAGTCGTTTCAGTGATGCCAACGTAATTCAATATTGATGATGGCTTGCCTTTGGGCAAAGGTGGTTTGAAAGCCTCCAATCGCTTTGCACAATATTTTAATTTTCAACGAAGGAGGAGGAAAATTCTACTCCTCATGGCTAAGATGTGTTTGAGAACAAGGAAGCTCAGAACCTAGGAGATAAATGAAAACAACATCAAGTGTTATTCTTTCATCTCATGATTTCAGGAAGCTAAGTCATGTGTTTTGAAAATGTGGGGCTCGCAATACCAATCATCGCAAGTGTCTTCTGGACAAATAATTTGAACTACCAATGGAATCTGTAATGCCTGGATTTTAAAAGCTCTGGATTCTGGAACAAGGCTCAGTCTACTAGTCAGTAGTTCACCCATATGCAATTTCATGAGTTTGTGTGAATTGACACCCCCACCCCGAAAAAGTACACGCCTTTTGAATTACAATTTTCAGTGTGGCACACTGCATGAGAAGGAGTGAGACAACCTTTTGACTTTTTTTTTACAAGCAGCAGTGATAAACAATAGCAGCACAGGAGGAAAACAGTGTTTGGGCTTATCCACATTTACCTTTGGCCTTGCTCTTTCCAGGCACAGGTCTCTGTGTTAAAGCTCTGTGTCTGAGCACTCTTTCTGTTGCTGTTTGCTCTGATTCAGCTTTAAGGAGTGAATTGGCACATGACTGTCAACATGCTTTCTTACTGTTAGATTTTTCTTAGGGATTCCACAGTCTCCTGTCTGCACCAGTGGGTGGTCCTTGATGGAATGTTTGCATATGATGATTCCTGGCCCCTCCCCTTAACCATTACTCCCCACCCTCCATTACCATTTCCTGCTCTGGACATGAATGCAACAAGTACTTCTGTACCTGTGCATGCAGATTGTTACTTTTTTAAATCTACATGGAGAAGACTTGTAGTGTTATCTTAAATCCCAATGTATATACTGTGTTTACAGTCTCCAAGGTAACTCCCCACATGTGTTTAGATCACGAGATAATAGCACCTCAGAATGGATTTATTGAAATTCTGACATGCCCACAGCATTTGGCACTCAGTGAAAATAGGCAACGCTTGTATTATTTGGGCTACAAAACATCCAGGAGCAGGGCAATAGGTTCACCCAGAGAAACATCACTACCTCTGTGAGAAACCTGCTTGTGAAAATGTGCTAATGGATTTCTACATCACCATAAGGCTGTTGATCTGCAATGGACTAGTTTTACTTCAGTTTTTCCATGGTGAGGGGAAAATCTGGGTCGAATGGAAAAACGAGTATTTTGGCATTTTGATAATGGCAATGTCAGGCGATCTGTAAAAAAAAAAAAGTTGTGCATTCCCATGAAGGGATCTTCCAGATAGAAGTTCCTTGTGGAATCAGTGCTGCTCAGAAAGCGAGGAGGTGCTTGCCTGAATTCCTGGCAGATATGTCTCTGCTGCTTACCAGAAGGGGGAGGGGCAAGGTGGCAGTGAGGGTGGCACAAAGCTGTTGTTGTTGTTGTAAGCAGAGAGAAATCAAAATGCTCAAATTTGTCATTCTTTGGTCCCATCACCATGACAAGTCTTCACATGTTGCTCTAATGGACATATTAGCCAAGCTGTTCATGACCAATGGGGGTGGCATAGGCCACTCATAGCCATGAGGAGGACATGGGGGGGTGGAGAGAAGAATAAGACACTTCGTATGGTCATATGGCACTTCCTGCTGAGTCTACATCTTGCAGCATTCATATGCTGAGGAGAGCTTTGAGGTCAGGTTTCTGGGTGCGTCCCTTTGACCAGCAGACCCATGAAACCACAGTGAGTAAAGATCTGTGCCCATCACAGCTGCTGCCCTTTGTTTCTTTCTCCACAAACTCACACATCACCCTCTATCCTCCATCTAGGCCAGTTCAAGGACAAATTCCAGCCAGGCAAAAACAGTTGAGGAGGGTGCAAAGCAGGGCTGGTGAGTCGGTGTGGCCTGGGGAGAAAAGCTGTGGCTGGGCAGTGGAAGTCCTGAGGACCAGGTAGAGAGGCTGCAGGAGCCCATTTGCTCACCAGGTCTCAGGTTTCCCAGCTCAGGCATTCGGTGTTCATACGCTATTCTGTAATATGTACAACAACCATACAAGGTAGGACAGCATCAGTGACGGTCTTAGGGTTCTCAACTTTCAGCGGTGCCCTGTGCAACGCTAAAATTAGACGCACAACCTGCTCCATTCTGAAACACTGTTTTAGTGCCGCCTGCAGCGCAGCATTCAGGGCGACCACACTTGTTGCGCCACCCTAAAACCACCTCTGGCAGCACTGTTTCCCCCATGTTACAGAGGGGTGGTGGGAATGAGGCTGAGACAGAGGCTTCTTTGTGATTATTGGCATGCTTGTGCTCTTAATCACTGTTCTAATCTGCCTCTCCCTATTAGCAGTGAAGACACACATGTGAATATTTTCACCCCTCGTAAATTTCCCATGCGGGTGAGTACAGTTCCCAAAAGCAACTCTCTAAGTTTGAGTGAGGCAGAGGGGTTACCTGCATCAGGAGACTTCCTCCCAGGCATTTGATGGTGCAAACTGATTAGAGGATCTTTTGGCTGGTAATTGTAAATTGGTTTTATGTGAATGATGTCTTTTAGGGACGTATGATGTGTGTATCAGTGTTTAAATTGTTGTTAAGGTTGTGTTTTAATTTCTGTTGTATCTTTTCAATTTTTCTATTGTGCTAGAAGCCGCTCCCAGGGATTCACATTTCACTCTCCCTATAATCTTCCCAAATTTTGGATGTATGCGTGGAGTTGCTTATTTGCATCTTAGAATCACACTCACTGTTTTTAGGGTTAGGGTTACTCCCTGTCTCGATCATCCTCTCCTTCATTCACACTCAGATACAGACACACAATTCACATTATATTTTATTTTTACATATTTTTTATTAAAGATTTCTTGGTTCATAAAGAGCACATAACCCACCTACTCTCAGCAGCCAGAAACATCATAGCCAGACACTGGAGAGAGCATGGACCAATGGTACCAAATAGCATGGGAAACAGCCCTATTAGAAAAACTGACCAATAAACTGAAACTGACACGGGGACAAACAGAAGAAGATGCCTTCACCCTGGCTTGGCTCACCTTTATCACATACACAGCCCAACAAGACAACGACAAGAATCTGCCAACAGCACACAATTCACATTTGTAAAAAAACAAAAGAAGAAGCACGCAGCTTGATGCTTTTTCTCACAATGCTTTGTCACTCCTTTTATGACTCCCTGGTTTCTGAGACATCATATGGGCAGGAAATAATAGTGTGAGATTCAGCATAGAAATATGTAGGCAGTTTATCTTGGGGAAAATAATGTGAAACAGATATTTCAGTGGGAGGGGGAATTGGGAGTTTTGAAAAAAGGAGAGACCGTATTGTAAAAGCAGCTGCTAACTCAGGAAAGGGCAGCAGTGTTGACGTGATGCCAATTAGTTTGTATTGAATGTTCCCTCCCTTCCCTCCTCCCCATCTTGACTCCATTTTCTGATCAGATTAGGAACATGACATTTGCATAAGCATCACCTTTCAGATTTATTCATTCTTCGGAGTTTAACGCAGGGAAGTTCAGAAACTTGAATCTCTAGCAGAGGTGTGGGGTGGTGGTGGAGGGAAGCACAGCGATCAGAGTGGTGGGTGCAGAAACGAAGAGATTTTTGTGGCAGTTGCAAAGGGAGGAAGAGGTTTCTCTGACCTCATCCACTGACAGCTGGAGGTCCACTCCAGATTTCTTCTAGTTTCTGAACTCTTGGGGGGTTCTGGTTTCTAGTTTCTTCACAGTTCTGTGTTTTAGAAACTCTTTCTGACAAAGCATACTATGGAAATGTCTCTTTTGATAGATAATTACAGGACATAGCATAAGGTAATCACAAGCGCAACAAACTTTGTGTTTTCAGTTTGTGATTTTATGCTGTGAACCATCCTGAGATCTTTGGATGAAATGTGGTATACAAACTAAATTAATTAATAAATCATCATCATCACCATTATCCTGGGATAGGTGTCAGGGACTGGGCAGAGAAAGAATGATGGAGACTGCCTCCCCCTCCTGACCCTTCCAGGGAGGAGGAAGAGGAAGACAGTATAGATTTACAACAGGGGTTTGAGGGAGGTAGCAGCTCAGAGGCAGATGAGGGGGAAAGTTGGGAAATAATGGGATTGGAAGAGGAGGAAGAGGAGGCAGGCAGAACCAGAGCAGCCGCTGGCTGACACGGTGTCATTGGAAAGCATTCCAGACCCTCCGTCTCCCAGAACCTGGCGAGCCTTAAAATTTTGGAGAGCAAGAGCTCAAAGACAGTGGGCAGGTAGCAGCACCCATAGAAGTGATGAATGAGGAAGTGGGAGAGACAGGGGTGGGGGGTGGAGATTCACTTGGAACAATGCCATTATCCAAGAGGCTGAGTTCTATAGCCTTTCTCTGGAAATATTGAGATAAAAAAGGATGGTAAGAAATTTTTCCTTGTCTTTATACTTTCCTGGGTAACCAGTCGGGAGCCACTGACAACATCCTGACAACAGGGAATCTATGGCTCTCCAGATTGGTTTCTGTTGCCAATTGCACACCTGATAATCTTCAAGGGGAAAAATAGGGTTCAGAATTAGGAGAACAGAGGAAGATACTTTATACTCACTGCGTTTCCAGCGCTGGATTCTTAATCCCTGTTCATGCGACATTATCCAAAATGCATATGCAACCTGCACTTTGTTATGAAATACAACTCTTGATGAGTTGTTTCTCAAACCAGCTTCACACTAATTGGAGTCCTTAATCCACCTCTTGCCAAAGTGTGAACACAACAGCAGGGTGTAAAAATGTTCCTGCCCCCCAGGTGTGTTTGCACATGCAGAAAAGAATCAGGAAACTCTGCTGATGTGAAATGCACCTGGAGGTACACAACATCACTGCACCCTCAGGTGGTAATGTGAACACACACACCCAATTCAGACCTTTCTAGCTTGGTTTTGTCAACCCTGACCGGCAGTGGCTCTCTGGGGGTTCATGAAGCAATCTTTCTCAAACTTCCCAGGCCTAACTGGAAACACCAAGGAATGAATTGGGGGGCTTTTGAATGCAGAGCATGTGCTCTACCTCTGGGTGGAATGGAAGGTGGGGTGAGGCTGGGGTGGGACTGAATTTCCCACACCAATTTGAAGTAGCCAGTCATTGACTTGCTGCATTTGCAATGCTTTCCACCTTTAAATGTAAATGCTGCTCAGTTGGTTAGATGACTAACTCTTTTGTTGATAGGATCCTGGGGATAGGAGGAACAGACTAAAGAAGAAGGGGTGGGTGTGGGAGAAATGTGTAGATCAGGTACACCTAATGGAACTACGTGCCTGAGATGCTTTTCCATTTGCCTCTGGGACAAAAAGGAGGAGCTCCTCCTGATGTTTTGGGTAATGTGACTCTCCATTTTAAAAGAAGTTCACCTGATAGTTCACTATGAAGAGAGAGAGAGAGAGGAACACTCTCAACCATCCCTTCTCATGAGAATTTCTGCACATATATTTTAAGCAGGGACTTAAAACCCGGTTCTCAGATTCTTCACATGGAAATGCAGCAATATTGTGAAATGGGAATGAAAAAATTGACACAGCTGTGCACAGCAACAGGAGCCCAATGCATGACTAGAGGTTTGAATCCAAACTCGGCTGTGGAGACATATAATATTATTATGACTTAAGCCTCGGTAAAGTGGAAGTAAAGTGGACACCATGAAGCTTTTTCAAAGGATGAACGAGATAGGAATCCTACATGCAGCCTGGTCTTAACAACCTCTACTTAGAAACAAGTTCCACTGTGAGGTAACTTTCCAAAGGATTATTAAAATTCTATATGATGCAAGATTAGGAGTTGGAAAAAATTATTTCAAGTGTTAGGTGACAATTGCAAACGTGGGAAAATGTAAACTCTGAATGGGTGCAGTAGACCTGACCACCAATCAAACGCTGCAGTTGGTGGATGAAATCATCCTTCTAGGAAATATGCATTCATGTAAAAACATTACTAGACTTCTTTGGATATAGCACAATATTCTAGGAGAGGCCACCATTATATTTTTACCATGACAATCAACTGAGCTATAAATACTGGGAAGAGTTTTGGGCTTCTATGATGGTGATGAAACATCTCCCAAAGCACACATTTCCTGCCATAAAATAATCACTAATCATCAGCATCAGCATCAGCATTTATTTATGCCCCACCCATCTGGCTGGGCTTCCCCAGCCACTCTAGGCAGCTCCGATCAAAATATTAAAAATACAATAAATCATCAAACATTAAAAACATCCCTTCAGTTGTCTTCTAAAAGTCAGATAGTTGTTTATTTCCTTGACATCTGATGGGAGGGCATTCCACACAGCAGGCGCCACTACCGAGAAGGCCCTCTGCCTGGTTTCCTGTAACTTCACTTGTTGCAGTGAGGGAACCACCAGAAAGCCCTCAGAGCTGGAGCAAGCAGCCAAATACTACCCACTGAGAAAATGAAGGACAGATATCAACATTCAAATATATGGGCGTGTGTATATATTTAAATTCTTAAAGGTAAAGGGACCCCTGACCATTAGGTCCAGTCGTGGACGACTCTGGGGTTGTGGCGCTCATCTTGATTTATTGGCCAAGGGAGCCAGCGTAAATCCTTAGCCTGGTGTCAAAAAGATGTTGGGGAAAGTATTCCGAAGACAGAGAATGAGCCACTGAAGAAAAGGCCCTTTCTCATGTGCCTGGTTGCTATTGATCCTACCTCTCCTGAGAGGAGGACTCTTGCCTGACATGATACTGGCATTTGGAAGCAAAGAGGGCCCACTGCTTCTGACATTCAATGCAACTTAAAATACATCAGGAAGAACTTTCTGGTGGTAAGAGCTGCTTGAAAGGGAACGGTTTCCCTCGGGAGGCTGTGAACTCTCCTTCCTTGAATGCTTTTGCTGATATTTGTGCATTGCTGAGGGTTGGACTGGATAACCTTGGGGTCTCTTCCCACTCTACAATTCTATGATTCTTTGATAAGCCTCCACCTTTCTCTCAAGTTCCTGACATAGAAGAAAGCCAGAGCCTGCTCCCTGCAGTCCACCGTGAGCTTTGGAGGCCTCACTGCTTTCAGGGGAGTGCAATTGGCACCTGGTCAAGACAAGTCCATGCCTGTCTGTTACCGGGACAGGCCTTTGCCTGCCTTTTGCTGGGCACTAGAGCAGCCACTCACCAGATTCAAGGATATAATTGACATGGGTGACCTGACAGTCATGTTTGTGACTCCCTGGAAAGACTTCTGCCCAAGACCTTAGAGGACCACTGTCAGCCGGAGTAAGGTAAAGGTAAAGGTACCCCTACCCGTACGGGCCAGTCTTGCCAGACTCTGGGGTTGTGCGCCCATCTCACTTAAGAGGCCAGGGGCCAGCGCTGTCCGGAGACACTTCCGAGTCACGTGGCCAGCGTGACATCGCTGCTCTGGCGAGCCAGAGCTGCACACGGAAACGCCGTTTACCTTCCCGCTGGTAAGCGGTCCCTATTTATCTACTTGCACCCGGAGGTGCTTTCGAACTGCTAGGTTGGCAGGCGCTGGGACCGAGCAGTGGGAGCGCACCCCGCCGCAGGGATTCGAACCGCCGACCTTTCAATCGGCAAGTCCTAGGTGCTGAGGCTTTAACCCACAGCGCCACCTGTGTCCCGGGCCAGTCGGAGTAGCTTCACATAAAAGCATCCAAACACAAGTTCTGTTTTAGATGTGCAGTTCACTTAAAGAAAAAGGAAAAAAAGTTTTGAGGAGAGAAAGGAAGAGAACAGCACATGCATTGTGAATGTCTGACTGGCATGGAGCATGTTTTTGAGAGGAGGCAATGGAGTTTTATTCTCGAGATGGAAGAATGAATGGCCAAGTACCCATCAGAGGCATTTCAGTTATTCAGTCCTTCCTCTCAGGAGACGGCCATCAGTCCTAGAAATCTGTTTGGTACAAGTTGTGCACAGAGCTACATTCAAAAGCTCGCACGAGGAACACAGCTGTTGCTGCCAAACATCATTAGATGATGATCATTGCCTTTGTGGCTCTCTGTCAGGCGTCTCAGGAGGAATTTAGAATGTAAGATTGAATCAGAAGCCTTGATTAGGGGGAGGCTGAACTTCCTGAAAGTTAAATCCCTTTCTCTTTAGCCCCAGCTTGACAGGGCCCATCCCATGATAAATTGCTTGAGCTTGGATTGCTGATGTATAATTTAAAATACTATCGTGCACACAGGGGGAATATTATTTGAAATGCAATTCACGCCCTGAAATGTCTCAAACAGGGGCTCAGTTTTCCTCCTCCCCATCTCATGATTTCTAGTTCTGTGTCTCCTCTCTCTCCTTGCAGTGAAGACTCCCTGCACCCCCATTTCACTATGGAGAAGCACTTAAAGGCGTTCCCTGCTCCCTCCTTCCAAGTCTAGATCAGGAAAAGAAACAGCCACATCTGGAAGCTATTTGGAGGATCTCTTTTTGACATTCCTCCCTTTGAAATAGAATCCACAGAAAGCCTGTCCAATGGAGCTTTTTAAGCGTTGTGTATGGAAGAGAGCTTTGCAAAGGGGTCCTCCCGAAAACAGCCTGTCAGATGACTGATAAGAAAGGATGGGACCCAAACATTGCATGGAATGTAGAGGGCAAGGGAAGCTCTGCAGAGACATTTCCACTGAGTTCAGCTGTATCCTGGGGCTGCTGCTTAGACCAAGAGTGGGGAACCTGTGGCCACCCAGATGTTTCTCTACATCTGTCCCATCAGCCCAGGCCAACACACCCAATGGTCAGGAATGATGAGCGTTAGAGTCCAGTTGCATCCAGAGAGCCATCATCTCACCTCTGCCTTGTTTTTATACATATGATGACTTTTAACAGGAAAATGTCATTAATTGCTCCATTCGTGGTGAAATATTGGTGCAAGGCTGGGAAAGAAACTTAGTTTTCAGTGGGAAAAATGGTCCTCTCTCCATGTCATTATTTGGAGGAACATAAATTAAACAAAACAAAAGATAAACAAGTAGCCTTAGATGAACTGGAGGATTTTTGAAACGTGATATGATCACTACAGGCAACCCCCTTTTACGCACATTCATTATGTTTAAGACCGCACACACCCGCATCATGCCAAACCCAGAAGTGACCCAAAAATGTCACAAAAAGGGGCGGAATGGGGCAGGGGTGGAACGCAGGGTTTGCAGGCTTTTCCAATGGTGTTTCAAATATACACGATTTCACTGACACGTGTGGTGCCTTAGAACGTAACCTCCATGTAAATTTGGGGGGGGGGGTCCTGTATTTCAACAATAAAATCAACTGATAAAAATAAACACAGCAAACAGCAAAAACAATTACACCAAATATATTTCTTTTTAAAAAATTAAAAGCTAGAGACAGTCTAAAGCTATCCACCCGGTGCCAAAAGATTTATGTACCATTTGATTATTTAAAAGCAAGAACACAACAGCCCCAAAGCACCTCTAAATGGTTTACAAAAACCAATTGCACCCTTAATTGTGCTTTTGTACATAACACTTATTGCTGGTTAACATTTTTCAACTGCTTCCCCCTAACATGGCAAGAAAATGGCTGTACATGCATGACTTTGTCACAAGTGATTGGCAAGGTGTGAATATTTGAGCTGGGTATGTGGAAAAGCTCCAGGAAGTTTGTGCATCATTCACGGGTCTCAGGCTTGCACCTGACCACTGCAGGGTCTTTTGGAATGATGGATGTGGAAACAGGGAGATGTGGGGTGGAGATTGCTAAAACAGCCACCTGGAGTTGCAGCCACTGTGGCCCTTTCAAATGGTGTGCTCTGCGCATTTAATGGTTCAGATATTAAATGAAGTTAAGGCAGGAAAGAAAATCAGCCATGCTGCAGGGAGAATGCTTGGCTCCCTGCCTTGCTTGTTTTCCAGCCAAGCTCTAGAGCTGCCAAGGAATTCTTCCAAAAAAGAACTGTACTAAACGCTGTATGATGGGACTGATTTTCATATTGGAAACGGCTCTCTTTTTTCATCAGACTTTCCAAAGGAAAATGGCCACTTCAATGATATCTCTCACATCAGGGAAATTTTTAAATAATAATAATTATTCAAAAGCATATGGCGCCATCCTTTGAAAATGAAACAAAAACCAACAAATCAATAAAAAATGTTTAAATGAACCTTTCCTATTTGCAGTATGGTGATTTTTTTAAAAAAGTGTGTGTGTGTGTGTGTGTGTGTGTGTGTGTGTGTAATATATAAAACACAGCTCTTTGCAAAATCTTTCCTTCTGAGTAGGATGAGCAATTCTATCAATTTCTGCCAGTTTCTCATTTTTCCAGTCTCCCCAATTTCCCATCAGTTTTCATCTTTTTTGAAAAAAAATCCTCATGAAAATTAGTCAGCATTTCAGTGTAGTTTTCTCTTATCTTAATGACCCACCTAAGTGGTACTCAGGATATCACTCAAGAAATCACTCAAGGTATCTCTCAAGTAATTAAGGAACAAAAGAAGAAAAGGCACACTAGCCTGGGAACTTCCTCTCTGCCCAGAACATTGGAGACTAGACACCACACCCCCTCTACAGTATTTATAGGAACTCAAACATTGAGATCCCGCTCTGTTCCAGTAACAAGAAGCCGAAAGCACCAGCCTGAAGATGACGAGTGAGACCTCGTCGAAACGTCGCCTAGACACCCCAACTTTTACACGGGAAGACACCCGAGGACACCAAAACCTGCATTCTCTTATCTTACTATATACATTTTTGCCAGCAAATTTTCCCCTGGTATAATGCACTTTGTATTTATTTTCAAGAATATATAATTTTTTGTGCACACTTTACCCCAGAATATGCATTTGCATACCTGTTGCTTGGCTGAAGAACTGTGTTACAAAATTCAGAGAAGTGCAAATTTTGAAAGCTGGTTGCGTTTCAGTCTGTGCATGGTTCAGGGAATGCAAATTAAGTAGATTTGCCTTTTAATGTCAAGTGAATCCTAATTCTTAGTTTGAAATGCCTCAGAATTGTTAGAATTATTGGTGAAGGGTGTTTCTCCCACTTTAGGTTCCTTTTGATATTGGAACTTTCTCTAGATCAGTGGTGGCCAAACTTGGCCCTCCAGCTGTTTTTGGGACTACAGTTCCCATCATCCCTGACCACTGGTCCTGTTAGCTAGGGATGATGGGAATTGTAGTCCAAAAACAGCTGGAGGGCCAAGTTTGGCCACCACTGCTCTAGATAGTTATTTTATCTTATTGCCTGACACCCTTTTGAGTTTTCCTTTGATGGAGATTAGCTTTACATCCTGTTTTCAAGCAAAAAGTGTCTTCTGCAGGGCAAATATATTAGCAGACCAAAGTCTGGAACATATATTGTCTTTAATATCCCATGAGTTATTACTTTATTATTTATTAGACTTATATCCTTCCCCTCAGCATAAGATCTCAGGGTGGTTCAAAAGACAAAAATACAACATAAAAACACAAATAAATAATCAAAACAAAACAACAAAACAATAACCCACACATTTCAAAGGCTGCAGAATATTAATCAGCCAAAGACCTGGTTAAAGAGGAACGTTTTCACCTGGTGCCTAAAGATATATAATGAAGGCACCAGATGAACATCCCTGACAAACCTCATTGTCTCTTAATGGCTTTTAAATAGAAAGTAGCAGGCAGGGGTTCCTCAAACTGGATCACGACCCCGGCATTGGGGAAGGCAGGCTTTAACTCTTTGTCTCTGCTGTGTCCCTTATTGAGATCTGCTCTTCCACATTTCCTGTTTGCATTGGAAGAAAAGCTCCCATTGGTACAAAAGGAAGCTTTTCTTGCAGTGGAAATACCACAAGTGATGCTCCCAATCCAGACTAGAACCACAGGCAAAGGGATAAAAATGCAACATTAAAACCAGCTAAAACTTTAGAGAAGTCTTCCATGCATCAGCCCTGAGAAAGCAGGAAGGTGTGTCTCCCTTGGCAGTACAGGGATTACCCTGGATGAGTTTCACTCCAAGCACATTTGTCCTAATCTAACAAAAGAGCTCTGTGTGCAAAAGTCGACTCCTATGTGCATGGCAGATAAGGATGTATATGTGCATCTAGACGTTCAGCCTAAAATGTATTGCTATGCTCAATAAGACTCCATTGAAGAAGATGCATGCACCTTTTGATGCCCACGACGGTCCATGTGTATAGAAAAAGAGGCTACGAGTTGTTATGTGTGACTACTGGTTGTCCACAATTACAGATAGTTTGGAGCTACAGTTGTACCTTGGATCCCAAACACCTTGTGAATCAAACGTTTTGGCTTCCGAATCCAGAAGTGAGTGTTCCGGTTTGCAAACGTTCTTTGGAACCCAAACGTCCGAAGTCACTTCCATGGCTTACAATTGGCTGTGGGAGCTTGCAAACATTTTGGAAGTCGAACGGACTTCCGGAACGGATTCCATTCAACTTCTGAGGTACCACTGTATTACAACATATATATATATATATATATATATATATGCAGGTTTTGGTGTCCTCGGGTGTCTTCCCGTGTAAAAGTTGGGGTGTCTAGGCGACGTTTCGACGAGGTCTCACTCGTCATCTTCAGGCTGGTGCTTTCGGCTTCTTGTTACTGGAACAGAGCTCTATATATATATCCAGTGACATCCTAGGTTTCTGTCTGTAGGACAAATGTGCCTGAACTTTCATCCATCCATTCATTTGCCTTTTTCAGCCTTTAGGGGAACCCAGTTTGCAATTTTTGTATGTGTTGCATTCTCAGACTCTCTGCTTGGAGAGTTGGCGACTTTATACCCAATACAGACTTCCCAGTAGCAGAATGCCATTAGGGCTCCTTGGAAGAGTCCTTCCTCTTTCCAGTCCAGGAGGAGACTGGCCAGTTCGCCATCCTTACCCAACTCTCTCTGATGAAGCTTCTGCTCCTACAGGGCTCAGAGCTGCTGTTGTACAGCCCATACTTCCTTCCTGAAGGCTTTTTAAATTCAGATTTCCACAGCTTGGAAATCTGAAGATCCAAAACTCTTTTTCCTGCCTCCTTTTAGACTGCACTCCATTTCGAGGCAACTGTGTGTTCCTCAGAGGATTACATGCATCACTGACACCATAGCTGCTAATCCACTCTGGCATTCCTCCGTGGCTCCAGGGGTGTCACTAGGGTGTGTTTCGAGTAAAGAGGGAGGCAAGGGTGGGGTGGAGAGGCAAATACGTGCACTGCTTTTGCAACAGAAGGCTGAATTTCAGCAACAGTAACTCAGAGCCCTCTCCCGATCTCCTTCCCTAGGTAATGATCACACTGACTGAACAAACAGTCAAAGGTGCTGCCGCAGATAAGCACTGGTACAGTTGATCCCTTTCTTTCCATGCCTGTTTTGAACTTTCAGGGCACCTTGTTGGCGCAGCTTAACACTTTAATGTGATGCTTGCCAGCGGCAAGGAATTCTTTGGCTCACAGGTAGAATCAAATCGTGGTTTTCAAGGGGGGGGGGAGGTACGGAAATGAAATAAAAACCTCTGGAATATTATTTACTTCAATGTGTATAAGCTGCTTTATACCTGAAGGAATGTCTCCACCTCCATCGTCCAGCCCAGACACGGAGGTCCAGCTCCAAGGGCCTTCTGGCGGTTCCTTCACTGCAAGAAGTGAAGCTACAGGGAACCAGGCAAAGGGCCTTCTTGGTAGTGGCCTTCCATCTGAATGCCCTTCCATCAGATGTCAAGGAGATAAATAACTATATGACTTTTAGAAGACACCTGAAGGCATAGGAGTCATTCTTAAGAGCCGAGGAGGTCTTCAACCCCCTCAATAAAATATCTGAGGGCCCCTCAAGTTGATGGGCATTGCCATTCAAATGATGTGCATGCACCACATAATGTGTTCAGTTATGCAGGGTGGGGCTTACCTCCCCCTCCCCCAATATTTTGTTCAAGTTGGCACCCTTGTCTGAAGACAGCCCTGTACAGGGACTTTAATGGTTGGTGTTTTATTGTGTTTTTAATATTTTGTTGGGAGCCAGAGTCCAGTCCTGCTCCTGAACAGTTGATAAGTACTACCTACTACTATTTTTTGCTGGGCCTGGTTGAAAGATGGGGCCATGAAATCATATGCAAAGTGCAGAACTTGTTCCTGCACACAATTTCCCCATCCAGCTTGGCTAATGCATGTGCAGAAGCCTGCTTCAAACGCATGGAACATCCATGCGTTGTGCAGACAGAATTCGACAGAATTCAGCACTCTGGGAAGCTCAGCTTTGGCACAGATAAGGAAGCAAGTTTCTAGGCTTACGGCTGCAAATATAGACTTGTCTGTCTGGTTAAACTGCAGAAACCAGAGGAAGAAGGGAAGCTGAGTGTAGCATTTCCGGTGGGGCAGGGGCAAGACTTGGGTGTCCTGCATGCTCCCCACCCCCATGACTATCAAAATAGATAATGCAGAATAGGTCAATATGTGTATGTTTTCTAAATTCGCATAGCACATACAGTCTGCAGGACTATGGCTATTATTGCACTACACATTTATTTTATATTTTAAACACAGCATATGCTTATCCAACATTGATGTTCCACGTGGAGACCTGCTGGGCTAGCTCATGGCAATAGCCTTGCACTTTATTGTGCTTGTGGCAATGAAATCTTGCAATGCATGTTGGGGAAGAGGGAGGAGAGTGGGGATGATATAGTAACACACACATCTAGGAAGAGGCAGGAGATAGATGAGAAAGGACAAAAGTGGTGAGCACCAATGAGCAATTTAACTGTGGTTTGTCTCCTTGTCTGAAGCAACAAACTGTAGTTAACTATCTCGCTTGAAACATGTCCACTTCAAGCCATGGTTTACAAAGCTGGCTGGTTTAAATGAACCACAGTTAATGTGAACCATGGTTCCCAATTCAGTAAGCTGTGAGTATCTAAAAGTGGAAGCTTCCAAACTCCTAATCTCAGCTGCATGGGAGGAGGAGAGGAGAGTTCATTCTTGCTTGCGCACATCACACTAAACCATGGTCTAGCATGATGCACAAACATGGCCAGAGAGGGTGAGACAGAGATTGTGTGCGTTATGTGCATCGATACCTCGACATTTCCCTCTTTCTTGCACTCTACAGTGATGATCTATTACTCTGTTACTATTATTAATGAACACTTAGAAAGCACAGGTTTCCAAGCATCTCTCCACTTTTCCCAAGCCCTTTTCCTCAGTGAATTACAGGTTCTTTTTGGTAAGCCACAGATGAAAAATGGGCTTCTGTGACATTTGAGGGTTAAAAGAAAAAGAAGACAAACAGGTATGGGCATATAGAGCTTTTCATAAGTGCTCAAAAGGTCTAGCGTACATTATCCCAGTCATCCTTACAACAACCCTGTACAATAGGCCAGGATTATTATTACCCCACTATTGCAGGTGGGTTTGAGGCTGTGAGACAGTTACTTGCTTCAGGTTAGCTAGGTGGGACAATCGCGGTTCAGCTGAGATTTGAAGCAGGAACTTTTCTGCTTTAGATGTGCTTTCCCCCAACAAGGATGAACCAGAGTGAAATTGTATAATCCTTATTTTTCGCAACACACAGCCTTGCCCACAGTTCCCAGAAGGGAGAAAGAGTGACCATTTGCACAAAATGAAACATTTAGCTAGTTGGCAGCCATTCCCCTTTACATGGCCCAGAGGTCCCCTTGGCGAGGCAATTTTAAATTTAATTGTGCTGATAAAACATTGCATGTGTCAGAGAGAGAGAGAGAAGCATGTTCATTAATGAAGACAGAGAGATGAAGGGTAGAGATGGGTGAGTGAGACAGGATAGGATATCTTTTCAAAAATAAAATAAAAATGCAAGCATTTCAAAGTTTACATTGCCGAGAAATGAGGTGGGTTTGAATAAACCTAGCTAAAAGCCAATAAAATGGTCAGACTAGTTCAAAACCAACCGCATGAAAACTGTATATAGGAGAAAAAGCATTTAAGAAGAAAAAAGCACTAGAACCTTATCCCTCAGGCCATGCAGATGACAATTCTGGGTATAATCCATGTGTGGCAGAAGGTAGCAGTTTCACATCAGCGGTCCCTGGCCTCTGACCTCCACATATCAAGATCTTGCTAGTGAGCCTGAGTCTGCTGCCCTGCTCCTCTCACTGATCACCCCCAGAATTGCCTGATGCAATTTGTGTCCAGGATATCTTCAGGACTGCCTGGTCCCTTATATCTGTCATGGGCCAGGAGTCACCTTCTCCTGCTGAACAGCAGCTTGAAGGGGAGAAGGCAGTGACTCCACCTGGAGCTGATCAGCCTTCAAGGCACTGATGAGAACCAGCTGGCTTCAGCCTTCTTAAGCACAGCTTCCAGCAGCAGGAACAATGCTTGTAGTTCCTGGTCCTACCTTGCTGCTTCCTGCTTGTCTTGACCTTTCACCTCATGATTATCAGATTCTCTGACTCCTGGACCATCTGACCACATGGATGGCTGTTCGTTCAACCCTAGGACTGGACCTGCCTTTGGATGCTGACTCTGCCTCCAAGGTGAGCACACCTCAGAGACTCTTCCAGTTGGCCGTCCTCCCACTCCACTGACCCCTTCATGTTTTGTTGCTCAGCAATGAGAGTACATCTCATCCCTTAACTGTCCTTCCTGCTTTGCAGGGGGTTAGACTAGATTACCCTTGGGGGTCCTTTCCAACTCTACCATTCAAGGATTCTATCTCTGCCCCATCACTGAAAGCTTTGAGGGAGTTTCTGTCCATGGTCCCCTATGGCTCCTATCCACCACAAGCAACCTGAGTACTGTGGGCCCAGTTCTGTGGAACCCCCCCCCCATTCCCTGTTTAGCTGCAGGGGCTTGTCAAAAAACATATTTATTTCTGCAAGCATTTTAGAGGATCCCCCTCCCCGTTTTTTATGACTAATTTCACTCCATCTTATCCACTGCATGCTTCAGTGCTTTTCTGTGTGAAAGATGTTGATGAATTGTAAAATGCTTTCTCCTCCCTTCTTCCTCTGCCCTCTCCGCCCTTCGTTATTGAGTTTGTGACCAACGTTTAATTAAAAAGTTGATAAGAAATAGGTGCCAGTACTAAATACTAGTGCACACTATTGGGGGAGGGGGGAGAACACCGATACTCTTTTAAATTTGATCAGAAAGATATATGGTATATAAATAGCTTAAATAAAATTAATAAATAGATTCATTAATGGTGAATCTTTTATTTATTTTATTTAAACAGGCTGGCCACACTCTGCTCCAATCCTGTACCAGGCAGTAGGCTGAATTCCCAGAACTTTTGTAGCAAGCTTTTTAGCTGCTGTTTTTAGATGTCTGTGGTTAGCTGTGGTGGGAAGATTTTCTAAGTGGGGAGAGGGAGTTGGAGGGGAACTTGCACACTTCATAAAGGGCCCCCAACCTTTCCTCTCTTAACCTGGACCCTGATTTATCCCTGACAAACATCATGCCTGAGAGAAACATTATGGGAGAAGTGTTTCCAGGACTAAGGTGAAACTGTGAAGCTCCCTTGTTTATTTTTGCTATTTGCTGCTGTGTGTCGTTTACGTAACCTTGTTATACTTATAGTATTGAAATGTGAGTGGGGGTTTTTTTGCATGCTATTATATTTTTGCTTTGCTATGTTATTATGTAGTTGTTTTGTAGTGTTTTTGTTAGAAAGGCATCCATGTTTATGTATTGTAAGTTGCTTTGATCACAATTTTGTGTGTGTGAGGAAAAGAGGTGTACAAATAAAATGAATGAATGCCCCTTCCAGTTTCTAGAGGAGGTAGTCATAGGATCATAAAATGGTGGGGTTGGAAGGCACCCCAAGAATCATCTAGTCCAATTCCCTGCAATGCAGGAATCCCGATTAAAGCATTCGTAACAGATAGCCACCCAGCCTCTCCTTAAAAACCTCCAAGGAAGGAGAGTCCACCACCTTTTGAGGGAGTCTGTTCCACCGTAGAATAGCTCTTACCATCAGAAAGTTCTTCCTGGGAAACCCAGCTGGATGGGTGGGGTATAAATAATAAATTATTTATTATAGTTGGAATCTCTTTTCTAGTAATTTGAATCCATTATATGAGTCTGCTGCAGTAAGAACAAAGTCTCGTGGTACCTTGACGGCCAACAAATTTAATCTGGAATACATTTTCATGGTAACAAGGACCACCTTTTATATCCTTGATGCTTGCTAATGGTTGTGAGTGAGCCATTTATATTTTCTCCGTTGTCGATAGGGCTGGGGGAGAAACTTGCTCAGTTTGTCTTTTAATGCAAACCTGACTAACTCACACCAATCAACAGACCAAAACACAAGCTGTCATGCACAATTCACATTCCACTGAATTTTGCAATGCAGACAGAGACTGTGCAGAAAAATGCATATATTAATGAAAATAAGTGCACACAACAATGTCTTGTAAACAACACAGCAACACATCCAAAGGGAAGCTGGGCTGCCATCTCTGGCAGTTTTCTCTGCCTCCGGAAAGTGGGAGGGCCACCAAGCATATAGTCACTGTGTGGCAAAAGCAAAGCACAGCCAACCCAGCAGAGGTGTTGCAGCAGCTCATCTTCTGACGCTTTGCAACGTGTCTGAACCTGGTTTTAATAATATGGCATTTAACTCCCTCCTTTTTCCCCTCCGCCTCTCAGGATTCTGGCACGCTGCCTGTGTGTACTATACATATAAAGAAGGAATTTCAACATGAAGGCTTGAAATGGATCCAAGTCCTTGTAGCTTCCTGAGAAGAGACCGAGAAATAACGAGTTGTGGGTTCTGTGATTATAGGCTATCCTTACTTAAAAACAAAAACAACCTTTCCCAGCCAAATCCACCCAAGTTCGCCTGTTCGTGTTGTCCTTTAGCTGCTATATTTTAGGCACAAGGCTTCACAAAAATGCCCTGTCTTTCAGGAGATCGTCATCTGGCCTGTGGTGCAGTGGCTGAACTGTTGGACTATGACCTTTGAGATGAGGCTTCAAATCCCTACTCAGCCATGAAGCTCACCTTGCGCAAGTCGGTCTCTCATAGCCTATCCTCCCTTGCAGGGTCGTTGTGAGGATAAAACGGGAGGAGGCCAATGTACGCCACCTTGAGCTCATCAGAGGAAAGGTGGGATATAAACGTGATGGATAAATACATAAATACAACTAGAGCCAGGGCTTTCTCGGCCACGGCTCCAATCTGGTGGAATGCTCTGTCTCAAGAGACTAGGGCCCTGTGGGACCTGACATCTTTCCGCAGGGCCTGCAAGACAGAGCTGTTCCACCAGGCCTTTGGTCAGGGCGCAGCCTGACCCCCTCCTCTGGCAATCTGCACAGAATTTTGCTTAATTGGTTGCCATCAATTTGATTTTAATTTGATTTTAATTAATTTTATAATGAATGTTTTTAGAATGTTGGATTATTTTGATTGTTGTTAGCCGCCCTGAGGGCGGGATATAAATAAAATTTATTATTATTATTATTATTATTATTATTATTATTATTATTATTATTATAAAACTTTGGGAGCCATCAGTACAGGCTGCAGCCATAGTCCGCATGGAAGAAGTTGAAGCAAATTGTTTCACATGCAAGAACTAACTGCAGTCGTAGTCAGGAGTCGCACTCTGTTATATTGGTGCTGAATGCAGTGGAAAATAGCTCTGATGAGGCCATTCCTTGCTATGCAAATATGAACCGTAACAAAATAATAATAATTAAAGATTCCCAGAAGTTTCTGCTCCTGTTTCAGTGGGACTCCTCCTAACATTCAGGAATTTGGAAAAGACATGTGTCTGGAACAGCAAAGGGGGTTGGAATTTCCCTTTGGAAACTTTCTCGTGGCAAGGAAATGTAAAGAAATAATTACGGCATCAGTAATGCTGGCTTATGTGGCAAGCCCTGAGCACGGGGAAGGAACAACTGATGAATGGAGAGACACGTGGGCGCACAGGGATCTCTTCAGCTGAATAGGTTAGTTCAAGGCAAGAAGAGGAGAGCGCTTGGAATGAAGTGGGCAGCTGTCACATGGCAAAGAGACATCAAAGAGCTGTCCGAGATTAGGGGGTGGCATTTTTCAAGTACGCAGATCAGATGTGAGTACCGGGTTGCTTTGACAAATGGAATCCAATAACTACAAAATGTGCTGCAGATATTCATGTTGGCTCTCTCAGGAATTACGGGAAATCACATGTCACACACCAAGGAGACTGTTCTTGACCTAGTTGGCAGCAGCTGGCGCGTCTGCCATTGCCCTGCTTCTCCTCTGCATGGTGGGCAAAAAGAGTTGGTGGTCCCATGATGCACCAGGGGAGTGTGGCTGCTTAGCCCGCACTGCAACGCAGACTGGGCTCAGGGCATCACTCTTGCCTGTCTGCTGTCACGGCAAGGGTAGCAAATATTTGCAAATGTCTTTACTGGTAGCTATGACCCTGCTGGTGGGAAGAATGAAACTCCCCATGTTCCTAGGTGGGAATATCCCATCAATTGCCTGGCTGGGTGAAGAAGTGGATCCAGAGATGGCTATTGTCTGCATGCTCTTCTTGTTTCCTGGACAGCTGCTGGTGGAAGCAAGAATTCTGAACTAGATGTGCCTTGGCCTTTGCCAGCAAGGCAATCCTCGATATTCTTACATGCCACCTTTCATTTCTCCCCTTTCCCCCCTCTTTCTGATCCAGTCTCTGAAATGCCACCGGTCCCTGCAAGATTTCCTCTCCAGTCTGAGATAGCTGGGCCTGTAGCTGTCAAGGACACATCATCCCGCTTCTGCTTCACAATAAACACAGTTTGTGTATATGTTTGTGTACACACAGATGTTTAAGACATTTTCATGTTGCCCGTCAGTAAAACTTCCAAGGCAGTTTACAACGAAGTAGTAAAACTCACAACAATAAGAACCATACAACAGCAATCAAATCGATAAAACAGCAGAAAGCAGCTCTTTGAAGCAACTGGTAACATTCAGCAAAACAGGCAAGATGATTTATTATTATTTTTATCACTGCCAGTGATCAGGAATCATTGGAATCCAACCTCCTTTCGAAAACAAGGGCCCCGTAATCCTCCTCCTTTCATGGCTGAAGATGGAAGTCCTGAGAGACCCATTTTCTCAAAAGCCCACACCCTCATTTGGAGCCACAGAAGCCATTCTCTAGCAGACAGAAAAGCTTTCTTGGTGTGAGCCCTGAAGCTTCAAAGCCTTTTCTCCCCCTTTCCAAACATGACCAAATAGCTGGCTAGAATCAGGATAAAAATGAAATCATTTTCTCTAGATACAAATGTAAGTCATTCAGCAGCAGCAACATATTTGAGCCATTGCCGGAGAGGAAATAGCCTGCTGCAATTACCCTCCAGGGTAACTTGCAGTGTATGAAAAGGGAGCCACATCATGTACAGAAGGTGCCAAAACACTGGCTGCTATTACTAATCATTTATATAACACTTGTTAAAACTTTACATGATGCTTTGCAGTCCTTATTGTGTCTGCTGTATCAAAATCTTCTCGAGGAAGGTTGCAATTTTTGTTCCCATTTTACAGGTGAGAAACTGAAGACTGTGCTCAGTGACTGCAAATGAATGGTGATCGACTCCCTGATTAACTCAGGGCCAAAGTAGGCATGACCGTGAAAGTGTCTTTCTCTGCGGGATAGCTCAGTCAGTAGAGCATGAGATTCTTAAGCTTGAGATTGTGGGTTCATGCCACGTGTTGGACAAGATGACCCTCGTGGTCCCTTCCAATTCTACAATTTTATTATAGGGTGTTTTGTTTGTTTGTTTGTTTGTTTGCAAATGCCAAGAGCATCCACCTGCTGAAAGGCAGGAAATGATTAGGACTGCAGGAGAAGGAAGGGAGGAATTAACATTTTTTTGTTGTGGTCCCAAGGAAACTCACTCCTCTGAAGCTTGTATTTGTTTTGGTGGGCAACCCTTCCTTGGCACCAACGGAGGATTACCTACCAATGCAATAACACCCTTTGAGTCAGGATTTTCCTTAGGATTCCAGCAAGGTTGGCTCACGCGAGATGCGTTGGCACTCTTACAAAGGTGGCTTTAGGGCAGCACAACTGGTTCGCCTGCACTGTGCACTGACCCAAGAGGGCACCACAACAATGACTTAAAATGTCATTGTAGGTGGGAGAGGCAGGGGGCACCACTGAAATTTGAAAGCCCAGAGTATGCCAAATTGGACTGCTTTGTTGAAATTGAACGTGCTGCTACAGTGGAGAAAATGAGTGCTATAGAAAGATGCGGGTTGGGAAGCAGCTGGAAGAGGAGAGGATAGAACTGTGAGTGAAAAGGGTCTTTTCCCCATCCTCCGGACCCCCTGGGAAACTCAGCACACTGGCTGTACTTGGAACTGAGTGTGGAAGGTGCAGCTGAATGGGACACAGCTGAGGGCAGCCAGAGGAGGTACCTTGGGCCTGCCCAGGGCTTTTCTTCTAGAAAAAGGGGTGCTGGAACCAAAGTTGAGCCCCACCACCTTATGCCGCCAACGTCTGCCGCGCTGCTCCAACCATTGTGCTGTCCGCCTCCTCCCCCGCACAGCCCAGAGCGCTGTGTCAGGGAATGGCACTGCAATGCTTCAGAGGTGCCGGAATGCACCAAAGAGGTGCCAGAACTCATTTCCGGTGAGTTCTGGCTGGAAAAAAAGCCCATGAAAAGCAAGTAGAGTGAGAGACTAGGGTGGCGTCCGCGGTTTCCAGGAACCCTTCTCATTGTGAGACTTTTGTGGGTGAGCTGAGAGTTTGTTTTTTTTTGACCCTGGGTGAGAACCTGGATGCCTCAGAAGAAAAATGAATGTGTATATATCTATATTGTGTGTGTGTGTTGAAGTAACATTTTTTAAAATGACTGTGTATTTTTGTAATGCTTTGTTTAAGTTGTCTGTTGCTTCAGTTTCTTCTACACCGCTTAGAGATATATTTTAATATATTAAGCGGTATAGAAATAACCAATGAATACATCATGACATTGTGCCACCTGAGGCAGGGAGGCTGGCCGCTGCTGTTGGATTCTCTGTTTCACACCTGACACAGGAAAGGCAGCAAAGAATACGTACGCACCGCTGCTTCTCTCAGTGGTTGTGATATGCAAAGCCTGAGGTGGCCTTCAGGGCCTAAGCAAAGAGGCAGAGGAAGATCTTCCGAAGGGAAACTCTGAAATAATCTCTGGCCGCCTGTCTCTCTTTGTGTGTGGCGGGGGTGGGGGTGGGGGTCTCTCTCTTGAAACAGACCCTTCCAAGGACCTACATTCCTTGGCTTCACTTAAAAGAGTTCCCACATCTGGGAGAGGAAAGGAAGAAAAGAAAGGAGGCTTTGTCTGTTTTTTGTGTTGTGGGCGTGTTTTTAGTAAACATGAGTGAATTGCATGTTTCAAGATGGAACTTCGTTTCAGAAGAAGGACAGCCGCACCTTTGATAAAAGGGTGCATTGACTAGACTAGAGGATAGTCATAGTGCCTGTCCCGTGCTTTTTTATCCCTCCCATTTCTTTTTGTTGTGTTGGAGGAGCACCAGAGTGCTTCTGGAGCTAGGGATAAGTCAATCCCAGTTTCTCTGCATTTCTAGTTTTTACCTTCTGAAGTTTGCTTCTCCACATTTCCACAGCTCTTCCTGTTTTTTTAAAAAAAGAAAAAAACATCATGAACATTCACCAGCATTTTTGTGCCCATTCTTCCCAATGTGCACATGCTGTATGCAATTTTGCCTAATGCACACAATTTCACAAAGTATTTTCCCGTAATGTGATGCATTTTTGTGTTATTGTTGCAGATATATGCATTTTATGCATACTTTACACTAGTAAGTGCATATTTTACTTGGCTGGAGAACAGCACCTCAGAATTTGGAGAAGCATGGATTTCAAAGAATGGTTGTGTTTCTGTTTGCATATTGTTTTGGATATTGTTAATTAGAAAGGTTTGCCTTTAAATGTGAACTGAATCAGATTTCCTCCCTATCCCTCACTATATAGAGGTCCATCATTTCCTCTTCTCCCCGCCCCCACTTTCCTGAGTGAGATTTTTTGTTTCCTTGGGAGAATGAAAGGTAATAACAAGCCTATTCATATTTCCTGAGTTTATCATACTTTGCTCCTGTTGTCCCTAAGTCTGTATGAAGTTTCCTTTCTGGTCAATTGTCCTTTCAATTTAGAGAGTTGCTATAGTGAGCTTCATTCCCCTCAGAAGCTAGAATGTTTGTGAATATTCCCAGACTTCACATACTGTCACTGCCCACAGGTGCATGCTATAATGACCGCTCCCCACTTAAAACGGGGGGGGGGGTGCCCTTTGCATGGACGCGCGCAGCCCTAGATCTGGAGCGGCCCCATCAGCATAGGCTTGGCTTTGCCTTCCCTCAGGTGGGATACCTGGAGGTCCCCGCCTACCTCAGTCAGTTGTCCAATCCCACCTGGGGGAAGCGTTGCCACGGAGACCAGGCCAGGTAGGGGAGGGATTACCTGCCCACACAATAGAGGGAGGATCTTACCTGGGAATTCTCACTTGGCTCCAGAGCTTACTGCCTCCCCTAGGAATTGAGTAGAAGATCAAGCTTTGTTTTTAAACATTAACACAGAATTATGTCCATTTTATTGCTTCCTGTTTTAGCACTCAGAGTGATTTGATTTTGTGTACTGCTCAAAATGGACGAGGCTTCTGTACAAACTTAAAACAGCTTGCCACATTGTTTTATTAATGCTCAAAAACCTTATTCCATTGCAAAAGAAAATACCTACTACTTGAGTAAAGGTTTCATTCTGTTTGGCCAAGAAGCCTCTGGAAAATTAATTTGGAGGTCTCATGTAAATGATTGAATATACCACAGATTCGTCCCTCAATTCAGACCCTGTGCTAATGAGATTGTATGAGATCACTGATGAGATTGGAACAATACACCTCTAATTAGCACCTTATTTGAATGGAATAGCATCTCACATTTCTAAGCTGTGCTTTTTATAGACATCCTGGTTTTGAGAAAGGAGGGGGAAATATTTCAAATATTTGCTCAACCCAAATGAACCTTCCTCCTATGAAACTCACATGGAACAAGGCCAGTCTTAGTGTGTACATTCCCTTCCTTTTATATTTATATTGCATCATGATGTGTCAAAGTTTGCTGTGACTTAGCAATATCTTTATTCCTTGTCACAACTGTAACATTCTTATGGCATTGCTGGACATCTCATTCCTCTTGTTCATCCCCAAGCTAGGAGCAGCCTCATTAAAGCAGCAACTTGCAAGCAAATTCTTGATGCAGATGACTGCGACATTTCAACATGACTTTCTGGTTTCTTTTGAGCACAGTAGCTACATGCACAGCATCTCAATTCTGTGTAATGTTTCTGTTTGTCAACCGCACCCTCCCGCTCCTCAGATTTCTGCATGTTCATTCAGAGGTGCTCCTCCCTTCCTCTTTTCTTCATACCATCGCTGGCTGACAAAAACAAGCCCCGGTCACCAACGGCAGGGTCCAATTGCTTAATCTTACTCTTTTCTCCAGAAAGGAATTTTTATTGGGATGCATTTCTTAGCAGCACTGTAGGGGGCAGCAGAGATCCTCACCTTAAGATTCGTCCTCCATTCCCTGCCCTGTCAGGCCACAGGAAATATTCATCTCAGAGCTGCCCCCTGCTTTGGGTTTGGACTGATGCGGAACAGTGGTACAGTTTTACTCCATGCTGTCCATCAGGTTGCTAGCTCTTGTCTCCAGAATGCAGCCCTGTATAGAGAAGTTTTTAATGTTTTATGTTTTACTGTGCTTTATATTGTTGGAAGCTGCCTTGGACAACCCGAAGTCACTCTGCTTTTTTGTTCTTTTGATCTTCTCTGCTTTGGACAAACCACCACAAATCAAACCCAGATAATCTGATTTTTTAAAAATGCTTGTCAGGAATAGGGTGGCAAGCAGTCCACTAGGGCTACTTAGGTACTGCCTTCCCAATGAAAATATCAAGCATGCATTTATTTATTTTATTTTATTTATTTTATTTTATTTTATTTTATTTTATTTTATTTTATTTTATTTTATTTTATTTTATTTTATTTTATTTTATTTTATTTTATTTTATTTTATTTTATTTTATTTTATTTTATTTTATTTTATTTTATTTTATTTTATTTTATTTTATTTTATTTTATTTAAACAAACCTCGAAATCTCAAGATCTCACACTTTCCTATGCCCCACACATTTTTATACTTCTCTTTGAAGTCAGAGGAGCTCTGCAGATCTTTCTGTCAATCTCCTGTTCTCCGGCCAGTCAGAGCTTTGCACCACCCAGTCAATCCTAATCCCCAAAGTCCCAAAGCGGTCCCTCCCATGTGGGGAGAATCAGAGGGTGTTTTGGGTAAGTTTGCCAACTGATAATAGAAGAAAATGCCCTGCCCTGCTCTTGTGCCTTTAATGAGAAGTTGAATGCCGAAGGTGAAGCTAGGGACACAGTACTTTGACCAGCTCATATTGCTGTCAAAGGTTCAGGAAGAGGGCTTGGTCCAAAGAGTTGGCTTGGCTGCTCCAATCCTTGCTTGCACAGAGCGAAAGCATGTAAACCCAAGTGTGATTCATACCCTGTGATTCATGCACATGATTTCCATGGGAAACAAGCATATTTTTGATGCCACCTACAGCAGCTTACACATGCTCAAGAGTACAGGCGTCGGCTTTCTGCAAAAGAGGAGCCTTGAATATGTGGATAGCGATGAGGAAGCCCCTGTAGCTCACATCAGCTTTGCTGGAGAAATAAGCCGAGCTACTTCTCACCAAACTGGGAAGCAGGGTGCCTGATTTGCAGGCCAAAGCTTGGTTCATCCCCCTGTAACACCCCAAATCCTCTCCCTTTCACTCACATGGCCCCTGGTCCCTAACCTGCTCTCTTTAAACCCCACTGACTGGCCAGACCAGCAGCTGCAGAACTACAACTGCAGGGAGAACTATCTCCCTCCCCAAAACCCCTTCGAAGATGCCATTTCCCAAGGGCATCCTTAGGAAAATCATATTTTCCAGGATTCCTTGGGACCTTTTGTCCTGGCACAAGGCTCTGGAGTTTTCCCTCTTTTGATCTCCCCACAGCACCTCTGCCAGGGATTGGAGGCTGGCTGAGTGAAAGTGCCATGGACTGGCCAAGTCAGGATGAGGACTTCGTCATCCGCAACTCACATGTAATGCTGGTGAAATAAGTGCATTGTTCCCTTCCTAGAAATTATCTCTGTGCGGGAAAACGGTTTTGTTTGTGGGAAACAGACCTCACGAGTAATATCCAGCCCCAGCCAGACACTCCTCATTGCCTAAAGCCAGAGGAAGAGGAATTACACAGTACAAACTGTTGCTATAGCAACCACTACCACACCCACTGGCACAATGTGATTAAATTATGGGCTGGGCATTCCTGTTTTCCACACATAGGAAAACAACTGTCTGAATACCAATGACCCCCAACACAATTGCTTGACTTGTTTTTACAACTCTGCAACAATTATATCACACAATTCCCCGTATAGGTACCCCACTGTATGTCTGTCTGTCCTAGAAACTTCTTCTTCTGTGATAGATATGTATCTAGCTTAACAGTTTGCCCAGTTTATATTATATGTGTCTATCCCTCACAGCTAAGTAACCACTGCCATCTCCCAATTCCTTAATTCCTGACACATTGTGTTGTCTTCAGGGAAACGGGTCATAGGTTAGTGGCAGAGCATCTGATTCGCATGAAGAAGGTTCCAGATTTTATCCCTGGCATCTCCAGGAAGAGGTGGGAGAGACCCTCCCCCAACTGAAACCCTAAAGACCCACTGCAGATCAGTGTAGACAATACGGACAATCAGCACCAAACTCTTTTTTTAATGCTTCATTGAGTGACCATACGTCTCTGTTTCCCTCCCCCGATCTCTTTTACTAAAAAAAGAAAGCATTTTCCAGATATGTATATTTCCCCCCTGTTAGCATAGTAGTGGCTTGTGTACTATCCAGTCTCTAGGTACTTATTGTAAACTTACGTAATTCCGCTCCCCCCCCCCCCCCCGCCTTTCCACTGAATAAATCAAAGTCCCCTTTGGGCTGGACAGAGAACATCTTTCCAATGTTCCCAGTTTTCTCCAGAAAGAGACTGCATAATTGGCAATTAAGGCTTAATAGCATGAGCTTGAGAAATCCCTGGTTCAAATCTCCCCTCAGCCTCAGTCCACTCACCACCTGCTGTGTGAGGATGCTCATATTGATTAGTCTGTCACTGTGCCCTTTTGCGCCAGAAGCAGTTTAGTCCTGCTGGCCACACGACCCGGAAAGCTGTCTGCGGACAAACGCCAACTCTCTCGGCCTAAAGCGAGATGAGTGCCGCACCCCATAGTCACCTTTGACTGGACTTAACCATCCAGAGGTTCTTTACCTTTTACCTTATTGATTCGTATTGATCAGTAAAACTACGGTAACTTGCTTTACGGTGTTGTTGTAAGGATTACCAAGATAAGACCAAGTTCCTTATCCCTGGGCTAAACATCCATTCAAGTGACATAACTGAGGCTGGCAAGACTTTCTTTGAGGAGCGCTTCTAGATTAGGACCCAGCACCTTTTGCAATAGTGGAAATCCCGCCACTTCTGTGACATAATTCAGAATGAATGAACAAATTTGGAAATAATCAACCCATGACGGAAATGAGACATTTGGTCAGGACCCTCAGAAATTTGAGGCTTTGTTAAGACAGACAGAGAGAAATGGGTAACGGGTGCTCACATTCCACTTCTAAGCTTACAATTTCACATGATGCAGGACCAAAAAGTCCTATTGTGGCTCTATCTGATCTTCATATTTATGTAACTGGCATTTTTTGAGCATTGGAATGCCTCCCCCCCCCCCAATGTATAGGATTCATACACACACACACACACACACACAGCAACTCCATGATATTCTCTCTCCCCCCCCCCCCCCCGGCTTTTTCTTTTCTTTTAGAAAACTATCTCTCTCACGCTCTCTGTTGTTCTTTCTCATTCATTTGAATGAACTCTGGAGTCTACTTTACTAAGAGTAGACAAGACACAGCTGCTGGGGGACCCACAAGACTTTGGATCTTTGTGGCAGAACACAAGGCTGAGCATTTTTTGCGCATCTGTTGCCATTGCAATGAATGGCGGCCACGCCACAAGGCTTGGGGAGGAGGAATTGTGACAAACACCCCTCTTTGGATAATAAGCTCTGATTCCGGAGCTTTCTAATACCCAGTATTAAGTCATTTCCTATTTTTAAAATCTCCGGAGGGGTTTGATGCCTTTCATAGTAGGGGATTTGTGAAAGCCAATCACGTCTCCCCATCAAATGTAGTTACCAGCTAAAAATGCGCATCCCACGTATACTGCTGCTAAGGAAGGGTTAAAGAGCTAAATAAAGGTTACAATCTGAGTGGAATTACTTAGGGCTCAAGCAAAAAGACAAAACAAAAAAACACTGTCATTTGAGTCTGTCTCCAGCTTTGAGAGGTCTAGCAGTCTCGGTGCTATTGCCCTGGGAAGGATACTTCCTTTGCAGAAGCCAAGGAGTGAAAAGGACCATCTCCTGGGAATTTTTAAAACTCAAGTGGGCAAAAAAGAGAAGCTGTAGGGTTGGATGTAACCAGCCCCTCATCGGATGAGCTGCCTGGGTATGGCTGATTCTCTCTCTCTCTCTGCATTTCTCTGTGCCTTGTCCTGTCTTGGTGTTCCAGTTTGTGATGAAGTCCCCCATCTCTTTCCAGGGCTGCTACCAAGAACTCGTCATTGAAGCACCACTGGAAGAAACCTCCTGTGCCCCCCATGAGGAGCTATGAAGAGCTGTGCCATCTTTGAGAGTCACAGGTGGGGTGTTGCCCTTTGAACTGGGAGGGCAGGGCTGCCGATTCAGCACATCTCATCTCTACCGGGGGAGACCACTTGGGTCCTGCCTGTGGGCTTGCCATGGGGCATCTGTTTGGCCATTGTGAGAATGGGATCCTGGAACAGATGGGCTCTTGGCCTGATCCTGCATGTCTCTCCTTATGTTCTTATGACTAACATTGACTCGGTGTCATTAAGTATCACCCATTGAGACTTGACCTGAATAGGCATATGTAGCATCACGGTAATGTGAACAGTGCAAAGAGACAGTGCTGAAACGCTGAACTTTATTTCATCATTACTTTCCCTCATATAATTGACTAACCCCAGGGCAAATATTTATCTGCCTCATTTGATAGTGAGTACAGGAAGATCCTACCAGCATTTGTAGGAATCAAGTGTTGGGATCATCATGCATAAGGGATGCTGAGCCTAACTTAACCATGACCTTAAATATATATGCTTGGATACCAAATGTTAGTACAGCAGTTGCCTGCTTGTCCTCCCTCCCACCCTCCAAAATAAGATATATCCCTTGTAGATATGCTTATCTATGGAAAAGGGATGAATGGCGCATTGTTTTCATATTCGAAATCATCATGCTAATATGTCAAAGGATCACCTTAGATAGTGGAAAGTGGCAGAAGATGATACTAGGAAGAGAATTGGGAGCAGCGAGATATGGGCACAATAAAGAATAAGGGATTTGGGCTTTGTCTCTCAAAACAAGTATATTGTGAAAGCCCAATTCTAGGTGGATGGACACAGCAAAAGCAGGGAGATGATGCAGCAGGTATTTTCAAGATAATTGGTTTGATTATATAAAAATTCTAGGGTGGTATCACAAATATTCCATAGTCACAGAGGGAGGAGAAGGAGGTTAAATGCATTCAGAGAAAAAAGAAATGCAAATGTTTTTAAACATTGCTTTTAAAAATCAATAATTAAAAGGAGGAAAGAGTCTTTTACCCTTCCAGTGGTAGGAGATTTTCAAAAACTGGAGCAAATGGGATTCCACCCCTCAGAAAGAATTATAAGGAAGGAGTGCCACCTACTGTTGGGATAAATAACTGCCACTGTTTGCTTTGTATTCCTTTCCCTAGATATCAGTTTTATAAATCTCTGCAGAGTTAAAATCAAAGTGCAGAAAAATGTAGTGTGCAGTTCCCCATCTGGTTGGCCACTGTGAGGACTGAACGCTATCCTAGATGGGCTTTTGGTCTGATCCAACAGGCATTTTCCTGTGTTCTCCCATACCACTAGGTCCAGGGTCCACTGGAAATGTAGAGACTTTGTGCATCTGAGAGTTTGTTTATGCAACAGCCTACACATTCAGGTCATTCTGCTGAGGGTGCTGGCAAGTGTTAGATAAGTGTGGAGAAGGAGGATCTGTGCACATGTGGGTAAGAGACAGGAAAACCATCAAAGCAAATAGAATACTCAACCCCCGTGTCTATATTATCTAGAGTTAAAGTAGCCTCAAGAGAACTAGTTCAGGGTTAGGGTAAAATTTCAGACACTGTGAATCCCTCAGCCTTACTCTAGTGGTGCGGCTGCAGTGCCAGAAGCCAATAAGCTGCTCTGATTCCCCAGGGGGACACTAAATTAATCAGTCCTCCACTGAGTACACCAATTTTAAAAACACTCCCTACTCCAGTTAGATAGTTATGTAAGGGATGATGCCTACCTCAAGGACTTCCTAATCCTGTGTAATCCAACAAAAACTAAATTGCACACCTGGCAATTTGTGCAGCTGTGTGCTCTCTGGTCCCCGTGCTCTCGCTCCAAGCCTCATGTTGGAAATTTTGAATTAAAATGAAATGCTATCAGAAAGTTTAAAGTAGCAACAGTGCCAAATTTCCAGTCCTTGGAATATGTTCATTCTCCCCCCCCCCCATTCACATGACACGGATCTAAGGTAGCCAGGTGCAAAAGAAGAGAGGCCTCCTGCACTTTAAAAAATTGTGTATAAGAAAAGGGGATTTCAGCAGGAGTGGCTTGTGCAAGCTCTTCAGCACAGCTCTGGGCAGGAGTCCTATCTTCTCTTGCACCTGAACAGCGTAGGGATGTCTGATCCAGAACACCTGAACACATGAATGGTAGAAGTATGGATGGGGACAGGTGTGCAGTGGAGTAGCGTGGGTTGTCAGCACTCAGGGCAAGGCAAGTAATTTGTGCCCCCTAACCCGTGGATTTGGACCCCCTAACCCGTGGATTTGGACCCCCTAACCCTAACCCCCAGATGTTGCGCCCGGTGCGGCCAGCCCCCCCTGCACCCCCCATGCTACGCCACTGCAGGTGTGCAAACCTCACCTCCAATGTCCTTGCACGCAGTGCACCTCCCTTAGTCCTAGAGAAGGTCTGCATGGGGTTTCAACTCACTTTTGCTGAAATGTAAGTATACACATCTGTGAGATTGTGGACCCTGTTTTACCCTGATCACTGGGAGAGCTCTACTTGCAGAAGCCCCCTGCTGACTTTCCCCGTACAACAGATTTTCAGCATTTTCAGCATTTGCATATTCAGGCATATGACTGAAGAGACATAGATATATTTGCATCACGTATGAAACAATACCAATATGAAAAATCAGTTTATCTTTCCTGACCACATGCACCCCTTGCCTCTCTTGGTAAGGCTGAAGTCATGGAGAAGCATCAGTGGCTGCCCCAGATTTTGTGCCACGGGCCTTTTACACCTGAGCTGAGGCCCACCAACTCATTCTGAACTGTTGCCAGTTTAATTGCCACTGGTCATGAATGACTCCAGCTCTGTTTTCCCTGAAAGATTTCCTCCTGCAGTGAATGGAGGTCACCTCTTATGCTTAATCCCAGCCTGCAATACCAATCTTTCTCTCTGTAATCTCCCGGAACAGCTGTGCTGTGATTGCATTGTGGATTATAAAATGCCCATTTCCCGCAAAACAGCTGCTGACTGGATGGACAGCATTTAATAATCACTGAGGAGTCTGAAGGGAGGGGGCGTCTGAGATTTTTTTTGGAGGGTGGGTGGGTAAAGGAGGAGGAAGAGGTGTAAGGGGGTCAGGATGAGTTTGACATCTGCAAACCTAGCTGGAAGATGTGCAGAATTCAAGGCAATCCCAGAACCTGACATTCAGTGCAGCTTGCACATTAAACCGCAGCAACTGGAAAAGCCTTCAGAAAGGTAATTGTCTCTGTCATACGTTGCAAGCTGCTATAATTATTGCAACCCACTCTAGAAACTTAGAGTGAAGGATGGGTAAGAAATATAATGTTGATGATGCTTTGACATGTTATAAAGCTGTTGCAGTGGAGGGGAAGCATTCTGCAAGTGGCGGAAGTAATCTAGAGTGGCCATGTGTCCTACTTTATCCAGGGCACCCTCTATTTGAAGCATTCTCAGGGGCCAGGCCTTTATTTGAATGAAGCACATGAGTGAAGACTGACTAGGCATACAGATCCCACCTACTTTGCAATTCCTGAAACAATCAAGAAACCAAAATGTGGCTTCCTTTTGAAATCCACACTTCTGTGAATGTTGCAATGTAGTTTTCCAGCAACAAACACACACACAAATGTATGTATTAGGGGGGGAATTGGATACAAATGCATCCCTTGATGAAAGCAACATGTAAAACTGCATTGAATTAGAAAATAGTGCTGACAAAATGTATTTATTAGATATGCACACTAATATGCTGACAATTTTTCATGAGGGTTTTTTAAAAAAATCATAAACTGATGCATAAAGGTGGCAACCAGACTTTAGGGTGAAGGGCTGAAAAGTTAACGAATACTGAAAACCTGTAGAATGAGTATGTACCTTGGGTGGAGGTGGCTCTGCCTGTTGTGGTGTGATCTGAAATGGTCCTGCTTGGTTCAGATGTTGCAAATTGTGTTCAGCAAAGGTAATGCGGTGGGGAGCCTGCTCCAAGTGCATGCATGGGCTTTGCCTGTCTGTTCAAAACCTGATGGTGCAATTGAAAGAATGGAATGTTAATTGCATGAAGAGACCATCCCTGTTATCATACAGAACAAGGAAGTTTATTATCCATTTAGATAGGGCAAGAAGGTGTGAACTGTACAGTGGTACCTCGGGTTAAGAACTTAATTCGTTCTGGAGCTCTGTTTTTAACCTGAGGTACCACTTTAGCTAATGGGGCCTCCTGCTGCCGCTGCACAATTTTTGTTCTCATCCTGAAGCAAAGTTCTTAACCCAAGGTACTATTTCTGTGTTAGCAGAGTCTGTAACCTGAAGTGTCTGTAACCCGAGGTACCACTGTATAAGTGTCGCTGTTGGTGCAGGCTTGAGATGGGGTGGTCCAGTGCCAAGTCCAAGATAGTTACTTACACACACACACATAGCGCGCACCTGGCCTCGATCTGGCTGCTCTTAGTGGTGCTTTGTTCCGCAGGGCCCTTGCTTCCTCTCACTCTGCACCTGGCCCCAGCCGTCTCTGCTGAACCTTCACCCAGTGGGTCACTCCATCCTCTGCTCTCCAATGCCCTACATCACCCCCTTAGTCTTCACAATACTCCTCCTCTATGTGCCTACGCTGTAGAGTGTTGTGTTGACCCTTGAGGCTTGCCTCTCCTTTCCTTAAATAGGGCACTACAATTAGGACAGGTTCCAATCTGAATCGGCTACAGGGGCAGCGACAGCCCTGTCTTAGCCTGGCCAGGCAAGGCTGTGAGCGTTTCCTCAGGAATCTCTCCACCTTCTCTCCAGGCTGCTGACTACATGAACACAGCCATTCGCTTCCTCATCTAGGCAAACAGCATTGTTTTCCCCTCCTTCCCCGCCTATGAGCTCAATTTGACAGCGACAGTGGAGAGAAGGGGGGGGGGCGTTTGGACTCCCTTCTTGGTTGGATCAGGCCCCTCTGGTCCCCTGCTCACTCCCCAGTCCCTGCTGCTGCTGCTGCTGCTGCCCCCTTCGAGGTCTCCTATATCCGCCTCATCCTGGCAACTCGGCATAGGGCACTCTTCACCCTTGCAGTCACTTCCCCCCGAGCAAGCCTCACCCGGGTGAAGCTTGCCCTCAGTGCCAGTCTCCTCCCCCTCCCCTGAAGTGTCCCTCCGTCCCCTGCCTTTACTGGCACCCTCTTCCATGCCTTCTGTGTATGCCAAATCATGGGGCCCAGTGAAAAAAAGACAGTCATGGAACCAAGAAATTACACAAAACAAAAGAATTGCTGTGAAAATCCCTGAAACGAGAAGTAATCGACTATAGAATTGAATTAAATAACAAAAATAAAAAAATTTAAGGAAAAGTTAACCTAGAATTAAACAAAGACTTTACGAGATGCCGGCTACAAATCTTGTTTCACTGAACTAATCAGTTTCCTCAGAAGGAAATAAAGAAATCATAAACCTTAAATGATTTTAAGTGATATCAAACAAACTCAAGAGCAGGGCTGAAACGCTTCCTCAGGTTTACAAAAAAGGTATGAAAACCTCAATGACAAGTTTTAAACATAGCCCTATTTAAGAGATTTAAAATCATGGGGCCCAGGCTGGTCCATGACAATATGTAGCTAAAAAGAGAGAGGCTTGTTTATTGTTTACATTTGTTGGTTTGTCGGTTACACTTAAAGGCAGCGTATTTCTGGGCCCTCAGCTTTCCACCCATGTATGTCAGCAATGGGAGCATGTAGTCCTGTAAATGTTGCTGGACTCCCATCAGCCGTGGCCAACATGGCCAATGCTCAGGGACAACATGAGGCGTAGCCCATCAATTTCTGGTAGACTATAGATTCCCCATTGCTGGTGCATGTGACAGGTTTTCTTCCGCGAATGCTCTCCATTATATTGTACTGTCCATTAAACACTCTGGGCGGCTCCCAATCTAGTATTAAAAACAATACAGCATTAAATATTAAAAACTTCCCTAAACAGGGCTGTCTTCAGATGTCTTTTAAAGATAAGATAGCTGCTTATTTCCTTCACATCTGAAGGGTGGGCGTTCCACAGGGCAGGCACCGCTACTGAGAAAGCCCTCTGTCTGGTTCCCTGTAACCTCACTTCTCGCAATGAGGGAACTGCCAGAAGGCCCTCGGTGCTGGATCTCAGTGTCCGGGCTGAACGATGGGGGTGGAGACGCTCCTTCAGGTATACAGGACCGAGGCCGTTTAGGGCTTTAAAGGTCAGCACCAACACTTTATATTGCTGAATGTAGTTTGCAATGCCTGAAGCATCAGAGCTGAAATGTTTTTCCCAGATATTCCTTTATTTCCTTATGATTCATAAATCCCTGGAATTGAGGGAACTATCTTGCTTGTCTCTTGCAGATGAAGCTTTTGAAGATCCTCCCTTGGCGTCGGGCTGTTCTGGCAGTGGTCCTGAACCTGCTGGCTCTCAGCCTTTCCACCACAGCCCTGCTGGGCAGTTACTGGTGTGTGGGGACACAGAAAGTCCCCAAGCCTTTGTGCGGGAAGACTAAGAACACCAAGTGCATCGGTGCCCCCATGCCTCCTGACGGAGGGGCCAGCAATTCCTCTGCACCCTCCCAAGATGTGGTACACTATAGCTGGGAGACCGGGGATGATCGCTTTGCCTTCCGGTACTTCCACACAGGCATGTGGCTTTCCTGCGAGGAGAACATCGAAGGCTCAGGTAATCTCTCTAGTCTGCCTCTTCATTCATTCACTTCCATGTACTGCCTTTCTGCCGAAGCACTTAAGGAGATTGACATTTTATCATAACACAAGAGACATAACACAAAAGGTACTGACTCTTTCATACTGTTGCATAATGAAGTTACATAACGACCAGGTGGGATGGCTCTGGGAGAAATTGTTCTGGAAATGGAGGAGCCAAATGGCAATTTGTCCCAGCCAAGCCAATAGAGAAGGAATTTCTGCCTTGGCTTTCCCACTGAGGCAGTCAGTCAAAGGGTGAAGCTGGGAATGAGGACTTCTTCCTTTCATAATATTGTTGCACACCACCTCAGTCTCTGAGCGGTGCAAGGAAATGAGTATGGCTGCCAGCTTTTCAGTGCAGCAGGGGTGGGCTGACCTCTGACCTTCCAGATGTTGTTGGACTTCAACTCCCATCAGCCCCAGCCAGCATGGCCAACGGTCAGGGATGTTGGGAAATGCAGTTCAACAACATCTAGAGGACCACAGGTTAGCCACTGCAGCAACAAAGGTCTGCATGGGAACTTGCACCAAACTCAATTTAGGAACTACAGCATTATACTAGAAAAAATATTTCTTCTCAAAATTAACTATGAAGATGGGGGAATCTGTTGCATTGTGCTGACTGTGGGATCTGAATGGTTCCTGCTCAGTTCATCAATCCTTTTCTTATACAGTGGTACCTCAGGTTAAGTACTTAATTCGTTCCGGAGGTACGTTCTTAACCTGAAACTGTTCTTAACCTGAGGTACCAGTTTAGCTAATGGGGCCTCCCGCTGTCGCCGCTGCGCCGCCGCCACACGATTTCTGTTCTCATCCTGAAGCAAAGTTCTTAACCTGAGGTAATATTTCTGGGTTAGCGGAGTCTGTAACCTGAAGTGTATGTAACCTGAAGCGTATGTAACCCGATGTACCACTGTAATAAGAAGAGGGCCAATTTAATATGGTTTTAGTTCAATTCCCATTTTTGTCATCCAGCTAACATGGGACCCAAACAGCTACCTCTAGAGCACTTAGCTTTCCTCCCTCATTGTGAGGTTTTTGTGACATCCTGGGAGGAGAACCAGCCCCATAAAATCCCGATGTCAAATAATCATGCTCTTCAGGAAGCAAGCTCTACTGAAATAAACATTTTACACTCCCATAATGCATTCAGGAACAAGGTATGAGTAAGCAGGGTCAATTTTATTCACTTGCCCATGAAGTAGTACACAGAGTCTCAATGAAATGCGCAGCTGTCACAAAATGGGGAGGCATTCTGAACACCAAAAAGCTGGGTAAAATGATACAAAGGGACCTGGAGAGATTAGTTTTGCAGGCAGCGGGGGTGGAGAAGAAAACCTACAAAATAGTGTTCAGCTGGAGAGGACAAAATAACTTTCAAAAGGCAAACCTATATCTGGGGAATACAATCTGCAGAACCAGAAGCCTGAGAACCAATATAGTTAAGAAGGACTTTGCAGCAAAGGACGCACAGGTTGGACACTTGTTTATAGCCTGATATAAAACCACAGATAGACTTGGCAATTGTTGACACTACATGTGCAAGGCTACCACTTGGCCATTTTAAATCCATCTTAATCCCTTAATTTTTTACTTCCTGGAATTTGCTTTAGTAGAAATGAGAATTCTTAAATTTACTCACATTTAAAAGAACTAACTGACCGATGCCCAGATTTGCTTTCGGTGTTAGTTTGTTTCTGTGTATTTCCAGATCTATTGAACAGGTGATGTATGTTGTGAACATAAGAACATACCCTCCAACATTTCTCCAGTGAAAACAGGGACATCCTATTTAATAATAAATAAATAAATAAATAAATAAATAAATACCCTGCCCATTTGACTGGGTTACCCTGGGTGGCTTCCAACGTATATAAAAACATAATCAAACTTTAAACATTTAAAAAAACTTCAGCTGCCTTCTGAAGGTTATATAGTTACTTATCTCCATAACTCCATACCCTCAAACATTTCTCCAATGAAATTAGGGATGTCCTAAGTAAAATTGGGAAATTCCAGGATCAAATCAGAACCCAGGATGGCTTCTATAAATTCAGGACCATCCCTGGAAAATAGGGACACTTGGAGGGTCTGTAAGAACTGTTCCACAGAATCGGGCCAAAGGCCTATCTTATCCTGAATTCTGTTCTTACAGTAATGCCTTATCTTCAGAAGAAACCTTGAGAAGAAACTGCAATCCTGTGCACACTTAAGGAAATGAGTCTATAGATCTTAGACTTATTCCTAAACAAACATGCATAGGATTGGACTTTACTGCACATATCTCAGATGACATCCAGTGAACTACCATGGATCTAAGCCCCAGTTCTCAAGGCTGCTCTGGCCCCCAAAACAGGCCCAAGACTTGAACAAATTCAGCCAGCATCAAAAAGAACAAAATTTAATGTGAACACATAGGGGTGGGTGGACATTTGAGTGGAGAGAGAGAGAGAGATTTTGAATGAAAAAGTCAATTGATTGCAAGGATTAACTAGGGAAGTAGAGCTCGCTCTCTCTCTCTCTCTCTCTCTCTCTCTCTCTCTCTCTCTCTCTCTGTGTGTGTGTGTGTGTGTGTGTATTTGTAAGTATGTGGGGGATGGACAATCAGTCATGAATCCTCGAAGATTGACTAAGGTTGAATGTGGCCCTCAAGCAAAAATAAACAAAACCATTAGCCACAGCCACATCCAATCCTGGCATACATTCTGATCAGTATTCTAAACTGGACATGGTTCTTGCATTTCAAATGGATACTATTCCCCTCTCCTGCCTACCTCACAGCATAGGGCTGAGAATTGGAGAGACAGCCAATGGCAGTCATCCGTTTACTCTTAGAACATAGAAGAACATAGCCAAGAAGCAATCAAAAACATTGAACAATGTTAACACTATAATCTTGATTTAAGAGCTGACTTCTCCTTCCTGCAGCTCCTGGGATAACTTTACCATTCTGTTTTCTTTTCAGATGAGAAATGTCGCAGTTTCATTGAGCTTTCACCTCCAGCAGAGAGAGGTAGGAATAAGTCCCACCCCAGACTGGTTTGGACCAGCGCAACCTTTAGAATGGGCATGATCCCATGATCAAGAACAGCTGTATCTGGATATTTGCCATTTGTTACTTTTTGGCAAAGCACTTCTGTCTCATGACATGCTTCTGTTTTATGACTTTTGATGCAGAGACTTCTAGCTTCTTTTTCTGGTTTCTCATTTCTCCAGTTTTAACAAAAGTGCCCGTAAAAATAACATGGATTTATTTGGGTTTGGTAACTAAAATAGCAATGAAAACATGGTTAAGCAACATGTTTGAACATCTGAGAAAGCCTGAGTAGATGCTCAGTGTCTAGCATGGAGCAGTCTATAATAATAATAATAATAATAATAATAATAATAATAATAATAAATTAATTAGACATGAGTCAAAAGTTAATTGAATTTAAATCCCACTGAAATCCACAACACAGTTAATCATGACTAACATTCCATTGAATTTAATGAGGTTTTTTTCTGGATGCAACCCACTATAAGTTGAAACCTGCCCAAAACCCCAGAGTTCTTTATTAAGCAGGTGGGTGTTGGTCATACTCTGATCAGCAGGCCTCTGTGATATTTATTTGAACTTATTTTCAGTACTATTATGATCCATATCACCATATTGCTAATACAGGCCTTCCCTTCCATGCCTATCCAAAGGCTCAAACAAGCTTCATGTAGCTTAAAAGGTATGGCAATTAGCTGATAGAAATGGTGCACTACTCTAACTCCTCCATGTTTAAGGTCCTGAGGTCTTGTGTGCTCCCTTCTCTTCAAGCCTCTGTACTCCTAATTTCCTCTTATAATTTGGCTTTCGCTCCTCCTGACTAGGTTTCCAGATCCTGCTCTTTCCAATTACCTGTGTTGTTGGTCTGGGTGCCATCTAATGGCTTGCGTGGAGTTCCATTTCAGGGCTGTTATTTATGAGCCATTGGTCTTTCATTAGAGTGTTGTGAATGTCTGGCTGCTAAATAAATAGAGCAGGCCTGTGCACAGGATCCCTGGGTTTACTACTGGGTCCCTGGGTGTAGAGGATAAATAATAATAATAATAATAATAATAATAATAATAATAATAATAATAATAATTTATTTATACCCCGCCCATCTGGCTGGGTTTCCCCAGCCACTCTGGGCGGCTTCCAACAGAATATTAAAATACAATAGTCTATTAAACATTAAAAGCTTCCCTAAACAGGGCTGCCCTTAGATGTCTTCTAAAACTCTGGTAGTTGTTTTTCTCTTTGACATCTGGTGGGAGGGCGTTCCATAGGGTGGGTGCCACTACCGAGAAGGCCCTCTGCCTGGCTCCCTGTAACTTGGCTTCTCACAGTAAGGGAACCGCCAGAAGGCCCTCGGCACTGGACCTCAGTGTCCAGGCAGAACGATGGGGGTGGAGACGCTCCTTCAGGAATATTGGACCAAGGCCATTTAGGGCTTTTAAGGTCAGCACCAACACTTTGAATTGTGATCGGAAACATACTGGGAGCCAATGTAGGTCTTACAAGACCGGTGTTACGTGGTCTCGGTAGCCACTCCCGGTCACCAGTCTAGCTGCCACCTGCCAGGGCAGGTAGGGTCTCAGCCTGCGTACCAGATGGAGCTGATAAACAGCTGCCCTGGACACAGAATTGACCTGCACCTCCACGGACAGCTGTGAGTCCAAAATGACTCCCAAGCTGCGCACCTGGTCCTTCAGGGGCACAGTTACCCCATTCAGGGCCAGGGAGTCCTCCATACATGCCTGCCTCCTGTCCCCCCAAAACATTACTTCTGTCTTGTCTGGGTTCAACATCAATCTGATTGCCGCCATCCATCCTCCAACCACCTCCAGACACACAGAACCTTCACCACCTTCACTGGTTCTGATTTGAAAGAGAGGTAGAGCTGGGTATCATCCGCATACTGATGAACACCCAGCCCAAACCCCCTGATGATCTCCCCCAGCGGCTACATGTAGATGTTAAAAAGCATGGGGGAGAGGACAGAACCCTGAGGCACCCCAAAGGATGGTCCTTTATTTGAAGAAGCCCTGTTATCTGAAGGCCTACCTGGTTTAAAGGTAAAGAATTATAAGACGAGTTGTCCACCACCAGTTAACACATAGGCAGGAGACTGAGTGGGTGCACAAATCACTTGGTCACAGTCTTCCTTCCACGGTGAGGTGTATGTTATTTCTCTTCAAATTGTGGTCACTGTTTCTCAATGCGCATCTATACAAATAGAGTAGCAAACACAAATTGAATACAAATCTGTGTCTTATTTATGGGGCAATGCATATTATCTGTTTAGGTGATCATCCTACCTGCACGTCTTGCAACCTACCAACTCATAAATGCCGTCTATCCGCCATGTTTACCTTACTGGTTTGGCTGCCTTCCAGCGTAAGAGGAAAAGAGCAGACTTCAGCACTGCCAGCCTGTATCTCTGACTGATTTGTCTTTTCTGGTTGCACACAATAGGTATCCTCTGGTTGTCGCTTGGATCAGAGATGATTTACATAAGCTTGCTGCTCATTAGTTTCATCCTCCTGCTGGTGGAGATGTTGTACACAGGGAACCCAGTTTGTGGGCTGAAGCTCAATGCCTTTGCTGCTGTCTCCTCTGTCTTGTCAGGTGAGTGCCTCTCCCACTTTGGCATGGATGAGGAACTGGGGGGATTCATTAAGAGCATAGCAAAAGCAGGGCAAAAGCAGCTGGGAGCGTGAAGGGAAATGAGATGTGAGAAGCTGCTTTATTTCAACTCAGATTATTTATCCATCTAGCTCAATATGATCTACACCATGGATAGGGGACCTGTGGCCCTCTAGATGTTGTTGGGCCAGAACTCTCAACTTCCCTGACCATTAGCCACACTGGTTGGTGGCTGATGGAAGTCTGAGTCCAACAAATATCTGGATGGCCACAGGTTCCTTATCCGTGGTCTACACTGGCAGGAAGCGGCTCTTCAGAGTTTATGATGGTGCACATTCCCAGATGTAAAGGAGATGCTCTATTTCTGAGCTACAACCTTCCCCACAAATGAAAGGATGGAGAAAAATGCAACAGAAAATGGAAATAAGAGGGGAGAGACTGAGAACCGAGGGGCATTAGAGGCTAGAATTATGTTAATCCCATCAGAGAAGAATTTCCTAAGAACATCAAGCAAATGTTTCTTGTACCATCTGAATTGTGGCTTTGGGTGGATGACCTTCTTTCCTTTCTCTATAGGCCTACTGGGGATGGTGGCTCACATGATGTACAGCCAAGTTTTCCAGGCAACTGTTAACCTGGGGCCAGAGGACTGGAGACCGCACTCATGGGACTATGGTTGGGCCTTCTAGTATGTGCAATATTCATTTACTAAAATATGTTTGCCACTTTTCTTAAAAACAAATCAAAACACTTAACACTTGATTGATTGATTGATTGATTGATTGATTTTATACACTGCCCTATACTCACAGGTCTCAGGGCAGTTCACAGAATAAAATCAAAATATAAAACCACAAAATACATAATCAAAATAAGAGTAACAACCCAATAACATAGAAAGCTACTTTTACGGGCCCCTCCAGACTGCTGTTTTATTGCAGGTGTCTTCTGCAACATGTTCTTGACCCAATAATGCATTAGCGGTGGGTGAATTTATTCTCCTTTAGTTTCTTCTGAGATGTTTCCCCAATGCTACCACATGTTGCTGCCTGGAGGGGCAATAGTGTAAGACAAGTGCAACAAAAAATAAACCAGGACTTTTGTATGCAGCCAGGGCGAGGGACAAGTCATCAGTACAATGCCAGTAAACAGAGAAGCCTCACAAAGGCGGACAACCCAGAACTGGGCCTTGCAAGCAAGAGATGGTTCTCCAGAGGGTATTTAAATCACCCCAGAAGGATTTGGTGGGGTGGGGTTTTTGTAAATGCTGTGAATTAATTTCTTGAACATGGGTAACTAAGGGGTAAAGGTTAAGGGAAAGGAACCCCTGTTAGGTCCAGTCGTGGACGACTCTGGGGTTGCGGTGCTCATCTCGCTTTGTTGGCCAAGGGAGCCGGCATACAGGTTCCGGGTCATGTGGCCAGCATGACTACGCCACTTCTGGCGAACCAGAGCAGCGCATGGAAACGGTGTTTACCTTCCTGCCGGAGTGGTACCTATTTATCTACTTGCACTGTGGTGTGCTTTTGAACTGCTAGGTTGGCAGGAGCTGGGACCGAGCAACGGGAGCTCACCCTGTCACGGGGATTCGAACCGCCGACCTTCTGATCGGCAAGCCCTAGGCTCAGTGGTTTAGACCAGTGTTTTTCAACCACTGTTCCGCGGCACACTAGTGTGCCGCGAGATGTTGCCTGGTGTGCCGTGGGGAAAATTGAAAAATTCGAAAGATTTAAAAATAAAGTATTTTATAATTTTTCATATTTCTGTTTACTTACTATTTCATAATAAAGTAATTATAAAATACTTTCTTTGTGTTTATTTGATTCCTATTCAAGAGAATTACTTTATATATAGTCAATATAGGCACAGAGTTAAATTTTTTAACATTTTCTAATGGTGGTGTGCCTCGTGATTTTTTTCATGAAACAAGTGTGCCTTTGCCCAAAAAAGGTTGAAAAACACTGGTTTAGACCACAGCGCCACCCGCGTCCTGCAACTAAGGGGTAATTCATATGAATTAGAATTGGTCCTAGCTGTGAGGCAAGTACAGTATGCAGTACTCTGTAAAATATATGCGCTGTCATCAAACGAAGTGGTCCTTTGATTGCTGTATTGAAGGGCAGATCAAGTTTGAGAAGAGGGACCGTAATTCCACAGCACAGCACTTGCAGACAGCTCATGGTTTGATCCCCACCAACTTCAGCTTAAGTCAGGGATGGTGAATTTGTGGCCTTCACATGTTCTTGGATTCCAGCTCCCAGCAGCCACAGTCAGCATGCCCAAGAATTATAGAAGGTGTCGTGCAATAGCATCTGCAGAGCTGTAGGTCATGAGCTAAATGATCTCGGGTAGAAGGCTGGGTATGATGTCTGCTCAGGGTCCTGATGGAGCACCACCAGAGCCAGATGGACTATTGGTTTGACTTAATATAGACCCATCCATGTCCTTTTTATTGCACATTCATGGTAATTTGTGCTCATGATGCTGTTGGGGAAGTCACACGTGAGCCCGCTTACACCTGCAAGCTTCTTGGGGTGGTCACACTGCTTCGCTTCCAAGCAGTGCACATCCTGTAACATTATCCATCCGCCATTGTTAACTATCGGAAGAAAAGACACAAATAAGACCCTTCTTCTCCCCCTGTTTCTCCTGTCTGTTTCTCTTTTTCAGTATGGCCTGGGCCTCCTTTACTTGCTGCATGGCCTCTGCCGTCACCACCCTGAACACATACACCAAAACCGTGCTGGAGTTCAAGCGCAACCACCAGAAAGCCTGCGACGGGAGCCTCATGGTAGACCAGTCCCAGCACCACCAGTGCTTCTTCCCGCCTCAGTACCAACAGCGAGAGCCACTGGGCGGCTTCTACCTGCACCGAGAAAAGCCGCTCCACTCCGTCTCCGAAGGAGTCGACTTCTACTCGGAGCTGCAGCAGAAGGTGCTGCAGAGGGAGCCCGACCTAGAGATGAATGAGGTCCTGGGGAAATCTGGTGGGGAGGATCCCTGTTAGGATGGGGAGAGAGAGAGGGCTTGGTGGGACAGTCAAAAGAGAGAGAGAGCTCTAAACCAAGCTTTAGCCTCCTCCCCTCGAGGTTCTCACTTCTTTTCATTTGCTCTGCTGGGGAATTCAATGTGGGTGGGAGTTAGGCAGCCACTGACATGGATGCATCTGACCATAGGAACCTGCCTCTTTCAATCCTGCTCAGCGCTGTCTGCACACACTGGCTGGCAGCAGCTCCCCAGGGTTTCAAATAAGGGTATTTCCCAAAGGTACCTGGGGGTGCCAGAGACTGAGACTGGGCCCGTCTGTCTGTGCTCTGCCACTATGAGCCAGATAGGAAATGGGATGTTACTCAGGCCTTTACATTGGGACTGGGTTTTAAAATACACGAATAGCCATGGAGGGGGATCAAATGGGGTCCACGATGTAGGGGAAGGGTGCTTGAAGCCTTTGCTCTGGTCACAGTCTCACTCCAAATCAGGGGGGCTTAATGCTTGCTATTTGCAACGGGGAGGATAGCTCTTGTTGGTCCCAATGGAAGCCTTCCTCCCACTGCAAATAGCAGGCATGTGAATTTAGAGTGTCACGGTGGCAGCAGCAAAAGCCACCCACCATGCTACAATTAGCATCTGGACCTCCCTTGTCCCCCTCCTCCAAGTATCCTCGCCACTTTAAAAATAGAACACAGCAGGCACGCAAGAGCTAACAACAGGAGTACCACCACATCCAGCTTGGTCCTGAGGAGGTGCTGGGCACTGAAGCTCAACACTGTTGCACAGCAGGAAGTGTTACCTGGAGATGTCGAACCACAGAAGAGAGTGACGGCATCTAACCCTGATGCAAAGGAAACTGCAATGTGCCCAGGACCTGGTTTGCTAATTAAACAGCACAATCGAATTTCCTTGCTTATTTGGGATTGTAAATCACTTTTCTGGAGGGAAATATTGCAGGGTGGTAAACCTCGATGCCAAATGCAGGTGTATGAAGAAGGCATTGGCATCCCTGCCTTAGATTCAGCGAGGTCCACTCTGACTAATTTGATCTGTTGAAACATGGCAGCGCTGGCCAACATTTGGATCATAATAAATCAAATTCCTGTTTAATAAAAACCCTGGAACTTCTGAATGAGCAGGTCCTCCACAATGAATGATTCTTTGCTTGTTTACAATTTCTATGAAATTCACTCTCTTCCCAGAGTCCCCTTCAATTCACTCAAAGAAGCTAGGCAAAGCAAGTCACACACCAGAAATGTGCTGTACATGATCTTTATTTATCCCGTCATGGTTCACAGTTCAAATAATATACAGACAAGATTGTTATTTAAAGTGCACACAAGACGTGGAGGGGGGGGGGAATTCACATTATGGAGGGCCCAGTGTCACCAAGCAATACAAACCAAGTGGATGCATTAAAGGACGCAATGGAGGGCATGTACTATTTCAAGTAGTGATGTTGCAACATTTGCCAGCTAGGGCTGAGGAGCATGGGAGTTCTACCTACTGAGGAAACTCTAGAATCAATCTGTATGCCTTTATTTCTAAGCAAGGGCCACGCCTAGGAGAGAGCAGGGGGAAGACAAGTGCTATGCGTTGTGCTAGTATTTAGAAAAGTATAGACTCAAGACCCCTATTCTACTTATACAAACTCTTCAAAAGCTCAGGGATTAAAAGGGGAAAGGTGGAATGAGGCCCTGCCTCAAGGATTGGTAGCATGATGAAAGCTAATGAAGAGGAGACATTTACAAGAGATGCAATATGGCTATGTACAGGTTGTAATTTGTGTGGAGCCAACAAGAGTGGCTTCTCCCTCACTGCTACCACAGCGCTAGTCCCGATCCAGCATCAGCGGTTTAATCATTGGGAAAATATAGTGGAGGGAAGAGAAACTTTACAACAAGGATGTGAAAACTTGCTCACTCTGACTTGCTCCTATTTGCAGCTGCATCTTCCAGTGCAAAAGCTGTCAGCAGAGCAATAGTCGAGTACATCAGATTGCAGACTGCTCCTGATCTAATTAATTTCATGGCTAAAGAAAATAGCTGAATTATGAGACATGGCTGAAAGAGTGAAGGAGTCTTGTGCCATGTAAAACAAACCATTTTTGCCAACAGGCAAAAAGAGGAAATCTGAACAGCTGAACAGGCTTTTATTCCCGGCTAGAAAAGAGGAATATCTTAGACAACTTTAACACAGGGAAGGGAGTGTTAATGAAGAAGCTGTTTCAGAGCTTTTGTGCATTGCTCCAGGAACATAGTTGGTTTTCCCATATACAACAATGAATCACAGAGCTGCCTATAACAACACAGCCCGAGGTCCTCCTGCAATCAGAACACTGGGCAGACTAAACATATTCAGGAGAAAATTTAGTTTTGGACACAATTCAGTTGACAAAGTAAAGATAAGCCTATCTAAACAAACTCCTGTTCCATAGGGTGGGGAATGTATATTACATACATCCCTCTGCTAGGTAAGAGATGCTCCCATAGGATGCTCTATGTATACTCTAGCCAACAATAGCTTCTAAACAAACGTCATAACTGGGTATTCCTAGTGACATGGTCACAACACCTGCTGGCCTGTTTTTGCCAGAGGCAGAGCTCAATGCTAATCGTACATCTTTGTGCAGATATTGGAACCCTTCTTGAAAAGAGGCAACACTTAGTAGGGTTGCAGTAAGTATGGGACATTGCAAGCCCATGGAATGTTTCAGGCATTGCTTGTGTGCCACTACAGACAATCTACACGAGCACTGCAATGGAAGCTTTGTTATCTTTTGGTTATACGAAAACTATGGTAGACCCTCGAACAGGTGATCCTAGCATGGTTCAGAAAAGGGGAGATTTGAGAATGGGACACAGACTTTTAGTTAAACAGCACCAAACCCAGCCTGGCTCTGACCGAAGGTAGGAGTGTATGCATCGTTCAGCACTAAAGGGCACAATGCCTCTTAGGTTTGGGAGATGTGGGGTGGAGAGAGGAAGATCTGAACGGGACACAGGAATGACCATAACCCAACACCCTCCAGATCTTGTTGGACTACAGCTCCTAACATCCCTGGCTGGAGCTGATGGGAGCTGAACTCCATCTTTGAGAGCCATGGGTCATCTTTGCCCAGTCCTAAAACAAAAGAGAAGGAAGAACCGAAAAAACCCAAAGGAGGAAAGTTATGAGCCAAGGCCACACTATGCAGAGTACGTTGCTATGCATTTAAGATAAAGTAGGAGCTTCCTGAAACACTTCATAAATTAAAAATACAATATATAAATATATATACACACACACATATATATACACAAACACACACTCTAGTGTCTCTGCATAAATTTGTATGTTCAATCTACCCGGAAGGAAATATGTAGGCAGGGAGCAGCAACAAACAGGTCAAGCAGCATTCCATCAAGTCAGGATGCCAGAGGGTCACCACCAGTCCAGCCTCCCAGCACTAGGTGTCCATTCACAAGGGTGAGTAGCAGCTAGTCTTTCAGGCTCCTTCCTTAACGCACTGAATGCATCACGAAGTCTGGCTAACCACCTTGGCCTGCTGATATCGAGGCCCACGGTTTTGTCACGTTGCTCAGAAAGCCCGAGGAAGCAAATGGCTAGAACTGGGGAGAGAGGGAGAAAATGGGTGGGTGTCAGGCACAGTGAGGCTGCCTGCAGGTTTCTGCAGGGCCTTAGGCTTTAAGTGAGGCACAGTCAAATCAATGAGAACAGCAACAGTGTGTCAGGGGGAGGGAAGGAGGACAGGACCTCCTCTCACTTTGCAAAAAGCTGACTCAGGCTGGAGGGAGCCCACAAAGGCTTACTGACTCAGAATCTGCATGGGGGGCCCCCATGCAAGGGAAAAGTGTGCCCAGCATCTCCCTACATCAGGGTTTGGCATCAGTCACCAACATTAGCCTCATATGTAGCCTTGAATCTAGCTGTGATTTGTGCAACCAGGGGAAAAAGAATCAGTTGTGGGAATCATTTCATTTCGGAAAGAAGCAGCAGGCCCATCAGACATCGCTATTCGCTTTCTTTGCAAAAGGGCAGCCCTTTCAATTCTCCTCCCTCTGACGTGCACATCTTTACCAAGACCTCTTCAAATCATCTCACCTTGTGAGCAAAATCAGTAAATTTGATCCTGGAGAGAAACCGTCTCAATTCCCCGCGGTTGATTTTGGGGTCACTCTCCTTCAGGGGTACCTCTCGGCTCTGCGTCATCAGGGCCCACCTCAGGCGGAGTTTACTGACCGACAGAAACCCTGGCTGGTGCTCAGAGGTGGGGCTTGTGGTCACGGTGATATAAAATGCGTCTTTTTGAAGATCATTGATTCCAACTGGCAGATGCAAAGGGAAAAGGAAACACGGGGCTGTGCTCACAAATTAAGCAATTAACTGCATTCAGATCAGATGACCAGGCTAACTTCCACTGTCTATTTCTAACTGTGCAGGGGCTTGGCTTCTACTTATAGAAAAAAATCCAATCACACTGCTCTGTGGTGTGGAGCTCTGCAATGAATACAAATGTCTCTGCAGAACCTGATATGAAGGTTGCAGCCGCGACCAGCATTTCTGGCTCCAGCGAACACAGTTACAAGTGGCAAGTTACAAGTGCAATATAAAAATTAGAAAACCAGCCGCATATCAGTGGCAGGTGGACCAGGGGCAAAAGTGGAGCAATAGATAGGACTTTTATCTTTATACAACAGGCTGTTTTCTGCCACACAAAAACCAGAGGTTTACACACACGCACCCCACCATCCTCCACCTAGGCAAGCAAGAGGACATATTCCATCCAGGCAAAAGCACTCCCTGAGAGTGTGGCACAGGGCTGGTGTGGGGTGTGGCCAAGAGAGAGAAGGTGTGGCTTGGGAAAGGGGTATAGCTCTAGGGAGAGTTGCAAGGGTCAGACCGAGAGGTCTGGAGGGCTGCATTCAGCCCTAGTGCCTGAGGTGCCTCACCCTGCTTTAGATGACAGGGGGAAATTACGCAACCCACTTTTCTCAGAGTGGCTGGAGCCACCCAGATGGGTGGGGTAGAAATAATAAATTATTATTATTATTAGACTATCAGCCAAGTTGTAGGCATACACGGAACAATTTTTAACTTAAGCCCCATGAGCAAGCTAGAAAGCAAGACAGCAGAACCACCATTACCCACCATAAATTGGGAATGTATTAAGTCCCCAATCTTTGGCCCTCCAGGTGTTTAGGACTACAATTCCCATCATCCCTGACCCCTGGTCCTGTTAGCTAGGGATCATGGGAGTTGTAAGCCAAAATATCTGGAGGGCCACAGGTTGGGTATGCCTGATCTACTTGGACCTGTGTGTGTGTGTGTATGTGTGTGTTTTTCCCTACACCTGTGCATACTTACTGGATGAAGCAGTCACTGTGCCTGTTGTGTTGCTCAGGTCCAAGAGGACTGTAGGGAAACTGGGATGAAGGAGATAAAGATGGTGAACTCTTGGGCTGGGCTCCTACAACAACAACGACAAAGTCATGAATCATCCATTTCCTCCGCAAATTTCTGGGGTTTGTTTGCTTTCTATCGCGGGGGCCTCTCAACCACTGCATTTGTCATCATTGCAATCATACTCCTCTTAACTTTCAGTTAAAATCAGCCCACGGCATGTTCACTACCACTTAGGAACTTGCACCAAAGCATGTGCATCTTCTCCCTTAGCTTTACAATGCCTGTGAGAAGTATAAGGTTACTGTTTTCATTCGCTATAATTTCCAGGTTTCTTTGGGAGAAACCATAAGAATTAGCTGTTTGTGATTTAGATACGCTCTTAAAAAGTTAGAGAGCTGAATCTGGGAGGCAGTAATTTGTCTGAGACCATTTCTGGTGTAGGCTTATACCTACCTATGTTTTCAGGAATGCCAGTTTACCTGCTGGTTAGCACTGGTTCATGGAAGTTAACACGGATGGCAATATTGATCTCACCCAGTAGAACTCAGCAGATTTTCAAGGTGGGAACTAAATGAAAACTGGTGCCAAAAAGGTTTCTGCTTTATCTCATAGAGCAGGGGTGGCCAACTCCCAAGAGACTGCGATCTACTCACAGAGTTAAAGACTGGCAGTGATCTACCCCCTTTTGTGGGGTTCAGGTCCAAGTTGTTGAGCTCTATTTAGAGATGAGGAAAGCCCCATATTTGGAGGGTGCAGGGCAAAAAAAGGGGAACCAAACTTGTTGAGCTTCTTTGGGGGGGAGACAGTGATCTACCAGTGATCTACCACAGACATCCAGTGATCCACCAGTAGATCACGCTCTACCTGTGGGACGTACCTGTCATAGAGTTATCTCACACGTCTCTTGTTAAGTCTTGTCTTCCATGCTCATTGCAGCTATCTGGTGCTACCAGTGGGAGGTAAAACTCAGCCAGTGTTAAGAAGAGACATCCCGGAGATCAGAGAATGTAAGTGAAGGCACCACCGTAAGTGATTCTCTCCACAGGCTAAGATCTCATCTTTCTGCTATGCATACTCTCAAAATGCAGTGCAGAGACATCTTAAAGGAGAGCGGAGTCTCTTTATGACCTTTACACCCAAAGAATCAATGCTTTTACATGACACCAGGAGGCTTGGCTACAATGCAGAAATCCAATCGGAGAGCCACATGGATGCTGCTGGATGAAAAGCAAGCACAAATGCAGATTTTGCAGAAAGCATGGACCAAGCGTTTGTGCAGCTAGGGAGGTAGCAGATTCTAGGCACAATGTAGCTTTTTCTGCCTAATGGCAACAAGGAGGTCTCACCTAAGCCTTTGTAAACACTCCCAGAAGCACTGTTTCATTTGCTTCGTGATATGTGCTTTTCTTGCATAAGAACACTGTACCAAAGCGTTCTCCAGTAAGACTGTGTGGGACCTGACAAACAGGTCCTGTTCGACAGTGTTCTAATTTTGTGGATCTTACAGAGGTAGCACGAATTTAAAAAATCAATCATGCATGTAAGTTCAATAGCAGCCCTCTCCCCGATGACAGATCTGAGCACCAGGATAATTGAAGAGGATCAAAACACACACACGTACTGCACAAGGCTGAACCTGTGTCAAGCGCCACCCAAAAACCTATTTTCAGACCAGGGCTGAGTCCTGTAAATATGTGAAGTTAAAAAGGAAAAGGAAAATGCCAAGGAGCACCTGCAAAATGCCTTTCCTCATTGGCTGTGTAACCATAGCCTGTCCACAAACATACCTGGCTTCCAGGGCCAATGAACTAAAGCCACATCCCTACACCAGGGGTCTGCAACCTTTAAGACAAAAAGAGCCACTTGGACCCATTTCCGAAGAAGAAAAAAAACTGGGAGCCGCAAAACCATTGCGACATTTAAAACAAATATATCTCCAGAGCCGCGATCTGACAGCGGGTGGGAAGGTGACGTCGGGACAGTGCGTGACTAACGCACGCACCGCCCCCATGCGACATCACAGCCAGTACAGCGCCCGTCACAGTGGGGAGTGTCAGGGTGCACAATGCGCCTCCTCCCCTCGCTAGTATCCGCCCCGGAGCCGCGGCAAAGGTGTAAAAGAGCCACATGCGGCTCCGGAGCCGCGGGTTGCAGACCCCTGCCCTACACAATGCCTCCTCTAACCTGGGGAGCTGGACTCTCACTTACCAAGCTTTTTAAGAGAGACTGCTTCTCATTAGCCCAGAAGAGAAAGGCAGATTTTTTGTCCAAAGTCATCACCGAGAGGGCATCTGTTTTCTTCATGTGACATGGTAGCTCAGAGCTCCAGATCTTTTCTCCTGATTTACCATCCACCACTAGCAGCTGAAAAGGAAGAACCCAAGAGTCCAACAGATGGAAAGAGACAGGGAAAGGAGAAAAGAAAAATAAGATCTAGAATCACAAGGATTAAAAATTGAGCCTCCATATTCAGAGGCACTATTAGCAGATTAGCTGTTGCTGGAGGCCCAAATCACAGAGCTTTCCACCCCTTTCACATTGTGCTTATGAGGAGCATCCGGCAGGGATTTTAATATATAATCTTTCTGCATTCAAAAAAGGTGGTCCCTCTAACCTGCAATCCAAAATGGTCCACTTCAATCTATGAACTCAGGCTCAGAATGGATGTAATTTTAAATGTGTATTTGTGTTGAATGTGCATAGATTTGTTTTTGTTTAATGCAAATAGCAACCAGTGGTGTGTACTTGTCGGGGCAGGGGCTGATGATTATTGGGATCAGATGTGACATCTACTGTGGTTCAGGTGAAAATCCCTTCTCTGAGGTTGCTATTTGCATTGGGAGAAGATCCCCCGTTGGTACTAGTGGGGAATTTCCTTCCAGCACAAGCAAGCAGCTTCAAGTGGAGTGATTTTCAATCCCTGACCTTCAGGGGCTGCTATTTGCACTTAGAAAAACGTACCCATTAAATGCAAAGATGCATAGTCTAGTTTGGCCCTCACCTTCCATAATGCACATAACAGTCGATTCCCCTTGCCCATTACTCGTAAACTACTTGCAGCTATTACCTCCTGATACAATTACTAACAGCAAAACTGTGACGTGTCGTCCTTAGGTTGCTATCCTATATGAATGAACCAGGCGGTAAGCCCCACTAGACAGAGTTGGGATTTCTTCTATATAAAGATGCACAGAATTGTGTTGTTCTCTAGAGTGCTAGTGAACGTACCTGTTTCGTGATGTTGTTTGCCATCTGAGCCTGAAGCAGGAAGTCCAAGGTTTGATCATCACTGAAGTAGCCTGGGGAAGGCTGGCTGCAAAAAAATGGAGAGAGCAACTGTCAAAATGAGAGAGCGCCAAATAAAGCATCCAAAACGAGCCAATCCACACCCTCAGAGGCAACACTTTCTTTCACCGGAACTCATCTGCATTCCTGCACACCCAGGTTTGCCAGAAGAGATCAGGTTGCTCATCCATCAAGTGTGCTATTCTGGCATGGGCAAAAGACCATTTGTTGATGCAGCAGAGGAAGAAGAGAAGGAAAAAGGCAGACAATGGAGCGCAGGCCTCCAAAACCAATTACTCACCAACCATACACAATGAGAGAAAACTCTGAGCTGATGTAATTGGTTCATCACCCTGAAAGCATGCAGTTTTATTACCCTCATTCTTTGCATGCACACATTTCATTAACTATCCTGACATCCTCCAGACCTTTAAAAATGTGCCAATAGGCCTGTGAAAACCAATATAAATTTCTCCTAGTCATGTGAGGTCCGCAGAAGCTTACCACTGATTGTAATATTAATTGTATTTTTATTTTACCATTCCTCACCATCTTATCCTCACAACAACACTATGAGGTAGGTTAGGCTGTGCAGTACGTCACCCAATGAGTTTCATGGTTGAGTGGGGATTTGAACCTGGGACTCCTAGATTGTAGTCTGGTGCTCTTCATATCTGCACTACACTGGCTGCAGGAAACTTCTTATTTGGCTAATTCATAAACATGAGAGCAGCCTCCGTTGAAAACAATCGTGCTTGAGATGGCATGAGAGCTATCACCTGTGGCGTCTGGTCTGTGGCAGCAGTTTCACATGAGCACATCATCAAGTAGTGAACATGTGAACACTCACCCAAAGACCAGGCACAACGGAACCTTTTGTGTGCACTGAAATGTCCCAAGCTGTGCGAAAGCTAAAACGAAAACCTCTTCAAATGCTGCTAACACTGTGACTCTTGCTGTCCTGTGTAGACTTCATGGCCCACAGTGATCCAACTGGGTTGCAGTCAACATTGTGTGAGATAAAAGCAGCTTTGTCCCCCTCCTTCTCCTGCAACACCCAAACAGACTTCTGAGGAAGGACCTCCAGAAAATTCTGGGCTGTGTCCAACAGAGTTCCAGTGGGAGAATAGCCTGAATCAGGCAGAGGAGTCTTGCACCACTCATGTAACAATCCCGATTTGGGGCAATTCCCCACCTACCTCTCACTGCAGTCAACTGGGCTTCCCAAAGGAGGAACTCCCCTAATCTTGGTTCTGCTATCAAGAAGGTTGGCTAGGTAGTTCAAGTAAGCGGAGAGCCAGAATGGATTGTCTTCACAGTGTCTGTGTCATTCTTTACTTTTTATTACTTATATGGAATTCAGAATGTCCATTCAAAGCAGGTTTCAACCATAAATGCAAACGTAAAAACATTGGGATCAAACACTTGTCCAACTTAATGAGTTTTAAGCTGCTCTGAGATGCTCTGTTGTGGACATTTGCAAATAGCCAGGGGAAGGGTGTTCCACCGCTGTGGATCACCAATCTGGAGAAAGAGACAGGGTGGCAAATAGGATGTCCTCCTCCATCAGACTTTTGGAGGAGTATATACGAGAATGCAGAAGCTGCGGATAGAGCCCTTCCAAGCAAAAACAAAAGCAAATCTCAGTAACCTGTCAATGTGCTGCTGCTTCAGATCCCAGCGTGGCTCCAAGTCTTGTCCCCGCAGCAAGGTCAAACCATGCTCCGTAGTCACAAGGAGGTCACTGCAGTTACCATCTGGAGACTTTACTGCCTGCAGGAACTCAACACCTCCACTGGGGGAGGCAGAGAGCAAATGTGAAGTGACTGGGCATCCATATTACTGCATTCTATCATTTATTTAGTCATTTTGTTTTATAAACTTCCACCCTGCCTATTTTCACCAAATGAACTCAAGGCAGCTTACAAAGCACACCTTTGTAATTCATCAGATTTCAAGCAACGTAACAAAGAAACAGTGTTAAAAGAATAAGATAATCATACAGAAAAGCACATGAGCCTGACCTTTGGAAAGTTTGTAAGTAAACCATTTTTAACTTACCAAATGTGTAGTCTTTTCCTATGCTAGGGAAAGAGGGAAATTCTGGAACTCACTTAGAAGGGCATATCTTAAAAAAAGTCTAACAGCCTATATTTACATACTTTGCTGAATATTTTGTGACTGCTGGGATTCTCTCACCAAAGAGTACTTGCCCCAAGTTTGGTCTTGGCATCCAGGAATCCATTTTTATGTGCATATTTGTGTGTGTGTGTGTGTGTGTGTCACCAACACATCAAAGGAACAACATACAGAATTCTGCTGTCAAGACATTCTGTGCTGAACTACAGAGACAGCCAAATATTCCTTAACTTTGAACAATTACAGTTCTCTAAAAAAAGGTGTAGAGATACCAAAGGTTATCAACTTCAACCCTTGTCTTAAGGCAAGGCATTATTATATCTATGAAAAACACTCCTGGCAGCTGTGTATACCCAACGGAAGAGCCTGCCATCTCCATATGCAAAGTAATTCACAGGCTATTGAGTTGAGATTCAGGAATCCTATGTGCTACACGGTGGAAAGGAGATCATAGCTCACCTGTAGATGTCAATAAGTTCTGACAAATTGATGGACCGGCGCTTCTCCCACTCTGGCTCCTCACGCTGCAGAACTGGTGGGAAGCTGTCTCGGTTTTTGGCTTGAGCAAAGATATCACGCAAGGCGACTGCCTGGACATTACCTAGGTGACAGGAAGGAACAAAGACTAAAATTCTGATGCTTCTCAACAAAGGTAGGAAGCAAATTCAGAACCGCGAAGGTACAAGGGTTGCTGCAGGGACACTCCTATGAGGGCATTTCCGCATGTTTCACCAAAGTGTGCCTGAGCCATATTCCAGCCACCGGACGAGAATCCTGATAACCTTTTTTCAGTGGATTCAGTGTTGTCTCCCTGGCAGACACAGAGCTCTTTTGCATCAGGTCTTCAAGGCGCAAAGGGAAGGGAAAAACCTGAACATCAGCTCAGCAGAATGCACGCACCTTTTCTACACCCACAGTCAAAGCATCAGCCAACCTCATTCTGGTTTCTGCACAATGCCCCTTGTAGTAATATTGATACATGTCCCCAATCCTCCAAATGGTGAGAGCTCCAGGGGTTGAACAGGTGCTCCAGGTCTATTTCCTTTGGAATGAGATCACTGGGGGCTTAGTGGCATTTTGGAATGGCTGCACTTGTTTGCAAATATAGGTTGAGTATTTATTTAAAATACTTGGTTAGCCACCCCTCATGACAAGGTTCCAGGGAAGTGAGCAAAAGTGTGAATGAAAGCCAATTCACACACAATGTGTAAGAAAATATCCACAGCTTAAGCCACTCCAACAGATACTGCTGCCCCATTAGATTTCTAGGGGGTCCACTAGCGCCACATGATTCCTGAAGAAAGTAACTCTGCCCCCTTGAATCTCTCTCACTCTCTATGCCTCTCTCAGTCTGTCCTTCCAAACCTCAGTCTCAGTTCACGCAGACAGAGCTGACATGTCCCCTCCCAGAAGGAATATCTGCTCCTCTCCTTAGCTATACAATGGACAGCCATTCAGACCAATCTTCCCTACACAAAGCAAACCTGCCCAGCAACACTCCTGCAACTGGTTTGCCCCATTCTATCTGCCTCTTTTTAAACAGGCATGGTACTGGTGGCAGTGGTAGAGTTGGGGATCCTTGAGAGATAGCTCAGATTATTCCCACACTCTCGTTACAATATAGTATTCACATGTTCCGGGGGGCAGGATATGACTTTTTACGAAGGGATGGCTGTGTTGCATTCCCCTCCCTCTTTAAAAATAAACAAAACAAAAACTTTCTATGCATGCAGTCCAATAACAGAGAGGCATCAAAATGAAAAAGGCAACGAAACAAGAGGTTGACAGAAAGGGAGCACATTGTTGTTAAAGGAGAGAAGGAGCCGCCTTGCTACTGTCCAACATTTAAGAGAAAATGAAATAAATAATACTGCCGACTTGCTGTAGTTAATTTGTATAGCCTTCAAAGAAACAGAAAAATAAATAAATAATAAAGTCTAAACTAAACAAGGCCATAAAGTGCTGCAGAGATGAATGTCACGAATTACATCGCACACAAAAACATCCAATTAGTATGAACATGCTCACAATGCAACCATATTCTATGCACAATAGCACAGAATGGGCAATTTGAAGAAGAATGTTTTCCCAGGTATAAAATATTGTCTTTTGAGCTCTCAGAAAATGTGTGTGCCCTGCACACAAAAAACAGGCCATGAGACAGATGTAAAATGCAACAAATGTTATGGAGCGTCATTTCATGTGCACATTGCCTTCCACATGTGTTTGATTACTGGTTTCCGGAGGGCCTTAAATTGCAGTTCTTCCAATTCCAGGGCATTTATCAACTACAAAGATAGGGCACCTTACCAAAGCCAAACAGGATGTAGATTGCTCCATGGCTGGTGATGTGGGCCTGAGGGCCAATCAGTTTTCCATTTCCATTGATGCTGTACTTTACAGGCCCTCCCACAGGGATTCCAGTTTTACCAGATACCAGGATGAAGCATAAGTCAGGCTACATGGGAGACAGAAAGTGGACATAAGATGGTCAGGGTGGATTTGCATGCATAAAAGGTAAAGGTAAAGGTACCCCTGCCCGTACGGGCCAGTCTTGCCAGACTCTGGGGTTGTGCGCCCATCTCACTCAAGAGGCCAGGGGCCAGCGCTGTCCGAAGACACTTCCAGGTCACGTGGCCAGCGTGACATCGCTGCTCTGGCGCACCAGAGCTGCACACGGAAACGCCGTTTACCTTCCCGCTGGTAAGCGGTCCCTATTTATCTACTTGCACCCGAGGGTGCTTTCGAACTGCTAGGTTGGCAGGCGCTGGGACCGAGCAACGGGAGCGCACCCCGCCGCGGGGATTCGAACCGCCGACCTTTCGATCGGCAAGCCCTAGGCGCTGAGGCTTTTACCCACAGCGCCACCTGCGTCCCTTGCATGCATACAGAGCTTCTTTTCCTCACAATGCAATCTATCATCCATTCCCTGTGCATAAAGCTGCACCAGTCACGTGGTGCTGCATTCAACAACGTTTTCCATTCATAAGTGAAGCCAGGGGCCTGCATCAAATTCTTGTTAAAGATGTCAAGATCTGAAGAGGCTTTCATTAGCCGAACTGCTGGCGGGTGGTGGGGAGGCAAAAGATAAGAGGCAGAGTAGGATGAGCACATCTCAGGCAATGGGTGCAAAGGCCTTGTATGGGTATGAGAAGTGTGTATACAGGAGAGTCAGACTGCCCCTTCTCCCAACACACACACACACACACAGAGAGAGAGAGAGAGAGAGAGAGAGAGAGGGGAGAGAGAGAGAGAGAGAGAGAGAGAGAGAGAGAGAGAGAGGAGGGAAGAAACAGCAAGGCAGGCAGGCAGGCAGGCAAGACAACATTGGGGCATGCTCCAGTTGGACTGTCCCTTTCCCCACCCCATCCAGAGGGCCAACTTTACATTTATATCACTTCTTTGTTTTAGTATTTTAACACTGCAAACTGCATTGGGTGCCTTGGCAGAAAGGCGGTATGCAAATGCAATCAACGTTCAATCAAACCAACAATTAAAACTCTTTGTCATAGCTCAGTTGGTACAGCATAAGACTCTTAATCTCAGTGCCCTGAGTTAGAGTCCCACGCTGGGCAAACAATTCCTGGTTGGGCTAGTTGACCTCCGTGGTTCCTTACAACTCTACAATTCCACGATAGGTATCATTCCCCATATTTCTGATATACAGCACACACAACAGAGGCTTGGGGGAGCCCCATGATTTGCTGAAGTTTAAAAAATACAGGGGGGACCTCTAAGTGGAGTGGGGGCAGGACACAGAAACAGGCTAATGAGGACTGAATGTGCTCAGAGGCCATGGCATGTAGGGGACAGAAAACTAGGTGGAAGGATGAATGGAATGGAGTATCCCGGAGGAGAGCACAGCTGTTTGACTACAGCAGTGAACAGGAACCTTCCACACTGCAGCTCCCACTTCTTAACAATGCATTTCATTTAGTCTGCTTTCTTGCTCCAGGGAAAGAAGCACATTTATGGAATATTATTTTTTCTGGGGTGGCTAACCATTTTTGGCCCAAGTGCCACGTTTACTGTTGGTCTACTCTCCAGGAGCACATACCCAAAGTAGTTGTGGCCATCCAACACTCTCATCCACAACCGCACTCCCTTGCAGACAGACAGTGCCCACTGCCCCAAATCAAGTGAGTGACCTGATGACCAGGGAGGGGGCAACTGGCATCCTGGCAGGGTTGTGCGGAAAATATTGCTTGGAGAGCTAGATCAGGTTCCCTACCTTACCACTGCATATATAGGATTATATCTCATACCTGTGTTTCTCCGATGGCCAGAACAACTAGATCACTGACCCTGTCTCCATCCACATCTGGTACAGTTACAGCTGGAGCAGCCAAGGTCCCACTGGGCAGGTGGGATGAGTCAAGGGTCCAGATGGGTTCTCCTGCAGGAAGACAAATGAAGACTTCAGTGTTAGTAGAAGCCAGAGGTAAGGAGAAGCTGGAAGAGATCCTTCCAAAGTCACTGCCATGTCACAAATGTCACTGGATGTCAAGAACTGCATCCCAAAGCTGCTTATCAGGCTCAGGCTGCAGCTAGACACCAAATAGAAGCAAAGTGCTGTAAACGGCTTAATTTTTTAATTAATACGTGTCTGCAACATACCAGAAAAGCAAATAATTATATGTTGTTCTTGCCTTATTTTAAAGGATATTGTGTCCTCATTTGCTGGAGTGGGACTTGTAGTCCTGCCTTTTTGTTTAGCCATATTTTTAGTATTTTATTTGAATTGTTGCTTTTAGGTTTTTATTGTTGTTTTTATTGGGTTTTAATGCAAGTTGCTTTGTGTTACCTTTGCGAGAAAAGTGACAATCAAATACAGGATGTAACAACCCCCCCCATTAGCCCTACCTAGCCACATAAGAAGAACCTGCAGGATCAGGCCAGTGGCCCACGTAGCTCAGCATTCTGTTCTTGCAGGGGCCAACCAGTTTTCTGTGGGAAATGGGCAAGGAGGAGCACAGCACAAGAGCACCCTCTGCTCCTGCAGTTTCCAGCAACTGATATTCACAAGCATCACTGCCTCCTACCATGGTGACTTAAACATAACCATCATGGTTAGTGGGATGGTGGGAGTTGCCAGTGTTCCTTATTTAGTGAAAAGAAAACATGTTGAAGTTTCTGTCTCTCGGTCCAGACCAGCCAAGGTTACTGCATGGCAAGGCAAGGCGAGAGAGATTTGTGACAGGAGATGCTTCCATTTCAAACTGGTGAGTTTGAAATGGAAGCATCTCCCATCAGGAGTATTTCACCGGCATGAGTTTCTTGGAGAGGCCCATCACAGATATCCTGCCTCTGAGTTCAATGTGATCTTCCCCGCCATGTTTGCTTTGCTTTACAGAACAAGGATCCTGCAACGTTCAGATAATGTACTTTCTGAGGGCTGCAACCTCATTAGAGCCATTCTAAGCAATTAACTGTATGGGTTTTAGTCAATTAATCTACAGAATGAATTTGCATAAAAACAATAGTTATGTGACACATGCATATACTTTCTCTGCTTGCAGATAAAGCAAGTAGGCATCATCTTAGAGAAGTCGTCGATTCCAAGGTTGATGAGAAAGAAGGGGAAACTGCCTTTAAGACGATCATTGCCATTGCATGGCCAGATGCAAATGAGGACAGGGCATCTTTATTTTTAATAGCTTCTAAAATTCCCTCTTCTACACAACCATCAAAGGTGCAAGAGCTCTCTCCTTTTTCGCATCTGGCCACCCTAGCTTTTATTTTGTAAATGCTTCTCTTCATACTTTTAATCAACTACTAACTTTACTACTCACTTTACAAGTTGATCTGGCCAATTCACCTATTAAATATATTGCAACCCTAAGCATGTTCATAGTTTGATCAGGGATGGAAAACCTGTGACCTGCCAGGTGTCGTTGGACCTCAACCCTATTAGCCCCAGCCAGCGTTGCTGGTGCTGAGGAATGCTGGGAGTTGTGGTCCAACAACATCTGGCACAGATCCCTCATCCCTGGTTTAAGGGGTTGCAGTGTGACAAAGTTCAGCAGCTGCCGATTATTCCTCATAATGATTCTTAGTATTTAAATAACACCAGTCACTTGCCATGTTATACTAGAAGTGCAAACTTAGGTATGTCTACTCAGAAGTAAGGTAAAGGTAAAGGGACCCCAAAGTGCCATTAAATTCAATGGGACATGCTCCCATTACAGTCTAAGTGAATGTTAAGATCTGAAGGTCTTGTTGCCCAACAAATGTAGTTCTTTGTTATGGCTTTGTTAGCTCTGGTGACCAAGCTATTTCTCCGTTAATTATGCACTCACACTCGTTGGACTCACCTGAAGAGGCTCTCAGAAGGCTGAGGAATTTAGAAGTCCCAGTAATGAGACAGACAAGCTCTGACGGGGACACAGGGTTTACACCCTTGCACTGCACACTCCGAATCTCCTCTTTAACGTGTCTGGACCACAAAGTGCTTCCATTCATTCCTGATAGGGCCATCACAGTCACCCATGGCTTGGAGACACCTGGGGGGCGGAGAAGGGATACAAAAAAGGCAGTCAGATCTCTTTGTGATGTGGAGGGGACCTGCTGTTTACCTTGGCTCCCACCTTTCTGATAAAGCTACTGAATAATCTGTTTCTGATAAAGCTATTGAACAATCAGCAGTTTCAGATACAGCTATTGAATAATCTCAAATCCTCATCACATTATTGATCAGTTCAGCTGGGCGTCCCTATACCTGTCTGCTCAGAAGTAAGTTGAACTGAGCTACTAACTCTCAAATATGTGTGCAAACTTGGGCAGCCTAAGGCTGCAATATTAAACACAATTACTAGATCATGCAAGGTGGCCATGTGTCCTCTCTTTGAAAGGTCGGAGTTCAGTTTAAAGATAAAGACAAATAAGATGAAAGAGGAGCTAACATCAATTATTGGCTATCTTAATCATTAATATTCATTTCATAGCACCACCAACATACATGGTGATTTGCAGAGTCACATGAGTGACATTTTACATTATATGTCTGTGATAGACTTTTATTTTAATTATGGTGGGCGTGTCCACATTTCAGATGGTTTATGGCTCCCTAACATTTTTAAATTGCAGGTTTTATTTCTGAAGCAGTGGTTCCATTTTTTAATCCTGTTGGTTTTAAGAATCTGTTAAGGAAGCTAAATCCATTTTGCATTTTAGCAAGTGGCTACATGTAACTGAGAAAGCTCAAGTTGTTAGAGGTGTATTATATCCATTTATGTTTGTGTTATGCCTCACTTCATTGTAATTCATTTGACTGTTCTTTATTTTACCCTTGAATGAAAAGAGACAGAGAGTACTAGAATCTCTAATAAATGTAACTAATCTCCCCCCTCAGAATACAGAGGAATAGAGGCCTAGAAGTTGTATGTCATCTACCACTCCCCTCTGAGGTGTAATTTGCCAAACTGCAGCAAGGCCAGTATCAGAAACTTTATTGTTGGTTAACTCTCCTTTGCTTTGTATTTATGTTTTTTAACGTTGATTTGGTTGTGTAATATTGAATTCATTCTCCTTTTGTTTAATTGTTGATTTTTTGCCATTTCTGAATATACTGACACGCTCTGCATTTTGTTTACAGTGGTACCTCGGATTACAGATGCTTCAGGTTACAGACGCTTCAGGTTACAGACTCTGCTAACCCAGAAATAGTATCTCAGGTTAAGAACTTTGCTTCAGGATGAGAACAAAAATCGTGCTCCGGCAGCGTGGTGGTGGAGGGAGGCCTCATTAGCTAAAGTGGTGCTTCAGGTTAAGAACAGTTTCAGGTTAAGAATGGACCTCCAGAACGAGTAAGTTCTTAACTAGAGGTACCACTGTATTTCTATCTTCAATCCTTTGTATTTTGATGTTTTGAATGTTTGCTCAGAGCTGCTGTGGGTACAGATCATGGTAGAAAAGCGTCATATAAGTAAACTCAATCAATCAACTTGCTTGTCAACAGTTAGCCACTGGACCACAGATAGAGCAAGCATACAGATGACCTAGTCAGAGTCTTCCTGGATAGCTCAGTTGGTTAGAGCATGGTGCTGATAATGCCAAGCTTGCAGGTTCGATCCCTGTATGGAACAGCTGCATATTCCTGCTACTGCAGGGGGTAAGTCTAGAGAATCCTCAGGGTCCCTTCCAATTCTATGAATCTAGGATTCCCCACTCTGATGTGACGTACTGCATTTCTACTGAAATCACAGCAATTCCTTTCAAATTGGCATCTAGGCATATAATATTAGTTTATGGAAATGCCATGCAAGTCTTAGTCGCCATTATTTTATCATGCATTTCTTTTTTGGGGAAGGCAATGCATAAGGGCCCATCCTGAGTTCTCTGTGGGACTTTCCGCTCAGCAAACATGTGCAGGATTGCACCACCCAGGAACAAAGGGCTGCAGTACAAGAAAGGCTCCAAGGAAATGTGTGCTGGCCAGCACTGACTGAGCACTTCCAGGTTTTCTCGTGTGCAACTAGTTGCAAGTTTGGGTGCCGTTCTCTTCGCAGCTTGTAACTACTGTGTCAATTATAGGATAATTAAGAAAACAAGCTTATTCATCCTCAGGCAGGCAGCGGGGGCCCAAGGGAAAGGGCCCGCCTCAAACCCTCTTCCCCACATCAATCGAAATGAAATTTGTTCCAGCTCTTTCCCCTCTGCTGCTTGTCTCGGTTTTCCTTAGATGAATAAGTACAGTTTATGAATGTTTAAATATTCATTATATTGAATAATTGCATAAATAAAATACAGCTTAAAGTCTCTGGCAGGGATTGGGTTTTCTTCTTCTTCTGAACAGAGTATGTGAAGTTCTACAGAGGTGGTGGCTGACCTGTGACTCTCTGGAGAATGATCAACTCCAGGTCCCACCATCCCCAGCCAGAGGAGCCAATGATCAGGGATAATGGATCAGGGATAATGGGAGATGTAGTCCAGCATCAATGAAGGGCAACACATTAGCCATCCAGATCTTAAAAGGAGGCACAACTATCTACCTTGCACACACCCTGCTGTGTACTAAAGTCCTGGTTACAGCCCTGCCAATCCACTTAATGGCCATGTTTCCTAAAGACTCACAGTGTCTAGGGCAGTCTTCTTCAACCTGGTGCCCTGTGGACTACAACTCCCATCAGCTGTTACTCCCAGTGTGCTGCCTGGGGCTGATGAGAGTTTTAGCCCCAAACATGTGAGATGGCACCAAGTTGGGGGAGGCAACTCCACAGCTTCCATCCGGTTGATCAGTTTAATTTGTTTTGGAACGTAAGAAGCATCTGCTGGATCAGGTCTGGATCCTGTTCTCACAGCGGCCAACAGGATGCCTGTGGGAAACCTGCCAGCAGGGCACAGGCACAAGAGCACAAGACATAAATATGTATTCACTTATGAAAGGATTTATATGCTGCCCTCCTGCAAATTTCATCTGGGTGGTGTACAGCAACATTAAAAATATTTAAAAGCAGGACCAAGCAACCATTTAAATGGCAGGTTACTCAATGGGCACTCTGAAGAACTGCATAGGCCTATTGGCATTAAAGTCTTCAAGAGACACCTGAAAGCAAGGGTGCCTGCTGAATCTCTGCTGGAAAAGTGTTCCACAGCATGGAACCGATAACATTATCTGCTCAACTAGGCAGTACCAGGACCGATGAAGATTGTTGTTCAAAATGGCCGTGCTGCCTGGGATTGATGGGAGTTGTAGTCCAAAACATCTGGAAGGTGCCAAGTTGGGGAAGGCTGCCCTGCAGTGATGAGTCTGGGTGCTCAAGTGGGGCATGAAGGATAGGATAACTCATGTGCTCAAGCACAACCCTCACATAAACTGTTCAGCTCATACTAAGAATGGATCAGGGATGGAGCCTTATCTTATATGCTTGTGTATTTCTTTGGTAAAGCACAGAACATTTGGACAGCTTGTAAAAAGGTGATAACTCTCAAACAAAATCTCTGCTTGACAGTGCCCTTGCAGGCTGAGTGGAAAATGTATGTGGATTTCTTTCTCTTTTTAAAGCAACTGATGGAAAGGCATTAAAGGAAGATTTTTAAAAAATCAAAACAAGTGTATCACATATGGAGTAATCATATCTATTAAACTCACACAGGGATATCTCAATTTCTAAGCAGCTGGAGTCAAGAGAAGAACTGAATTGTATGGCATGATAGTATAAATCATGGGTAGGCAAACTAAGGCCCGGGGGCCGGATCTGGCCCAATCGCCTTCTAAATCTGGCCCGCGGACAATCCAGGAATCAGCGTGTTTTTACATGAGTAGAATGTGTGCTTTTATTTAAAATGCATCTCTTGGTTATTTGTAGGGCACAGGAATTCGTTCATTATTTTTTTCAAAAATATAGTCAGACCCCCCACAAGGTCTGAGGGACAGTGGACCAGCCCCCTGCTGAAAAAGTTTGCTGGCCCCTGATATAAATGTTAAACACAGAGAAACCTTGTGCGATTGAATTTGGGGTTATCTAGGGGCATCTGGAATGCTTACCCAACACACTGGCATTTTTCAGAGCTGTGAAGGAGAGCAGGATGTCAGGAAGACCATCACCATTTACGTCAAAAAGTTCTGGAGGAAACAGCACTCCGCCTAAAGGATAATGTGAAACAAGTTACTCTTCTAGAAATTGCTTCCCATCTAGACAAATTATGACCAAGAACAGGGATGAGGAAGCTGTGCTCCTGCCCACATGTTGCTGGACTACAGCTCCAATCAGCCCTGACGATTCCCCATGCTGACAAGGGCTGATGGGTATTAGAGTCCAACAATAACTAGAAGGTCACAAGTTCTCCACCCCGACCTAAAGAAACCTCCATCATTAACAACTTGCGGTTATTGTTATTGATTTTGAAGGGTATGTCCATTCAGAAATACTTCCTGAATAAGTGACTTGAGTTGGCCCCTGCCACAACTGCATTCCAGCTGCTCTAATACTCTTTGGCCCCCAGTTTGAAAACAAGGTGTCCTTGCTGCCCTCAATGACAAAGAATATCTTCAGTCAGTCAAATGTTCCTGCAAATTTAGAGATGCAAGGCAGACATCCAGAGTTAATTCAGCAAGGATTTTTGCAATGTAATATTTAAATTTCCACCCCCTGCCCCAAATATATATTTCTACATGAAAAGGAAAGGACAGTAGAGGAAAGCAATGTCTCAGAGCTGGTTTTGGGTTCAAAATTCTGAAAGGGGCCAAACAGAGACCAAACACAGGAGCAATGATGCTTCAAAGGTTGTTTCCATCCCTGATATGGCTGCAAGATATCTTTTACTTCAAATACTTGTTCTTCATTCTAGAACATCACAGCTCTATACAACTGCTTATTTCAGAACAAAAAGGTAGTATGTACAGAATTACTTTTGACAGTGCTGATATTATTCTAAAGGGGAAACAAGGTGATTCAAAGAGAAAAAAACTCTCTACATTCCAAAAACAAACAAACAATAACATTTGAAAGTAGTATCACCAGCTGCAGGGATAGGCAGTGGGACAAGTGAAATCAGCATGGATTTATTTTACTTTTTTGTGGTGGAAATAAAGCTGGATAATTGTTTAATCTCCTAGGAGGGTGGATTGACTTAAAGAATCTTAAATCAGCAATTTAACTCATCAGATGGGATTCCTCTTTTCAAATCATCAAATTTAATCAATGCTTTCCTGCCAGGTTCAACCACTTTTAAAAGATAAGCACGTGGTGTTGTTGTTCTGTTATCTAACCATTAACCCATGATGAATAGAGCCTTTGAAACCCAGCCCAAAACTTTACAAATTGTGTCTAGCATCAAAATTAAATATGTTTAAGTAAATTGGCATTGTGCATTTCTAATTAATGTTTGAATCTTGCATTTTCAGAATCTTATCCTCGTTCCATCTTCTACCGGTCTTTGATTGCTATTCCCTTCATTAGGCATGAGCTTTCTACATATGGAGAGTGGGCTGCAATCCGCTTGCAGTTCTCCTCTCTCCCCATCAGATCCCACTAGGACACGCATTCCACAAGCCAGGGAAGTGTTCCAGAAGCAACTTACCTGCCTCCTGGCCCAAGTTGCGAATCCAGGTATTGTGCAAGTCCCTCGGAGGGCAAGGAATGAGGAAAGCACACACCAGCACGAGGATCATGGAGATGACCACGGTGAGCAAGAAGACAGCTGTGCGCACGTAAGGCATCATGGAGTTGGCGGTCTTCTGCTCCAGACCACTGGCGGCCTCGCTGGGGTACTCTTCAGCCAGACCCTCCGACAGGTGCTGCTTCGTCATCCCGACCTCTGCATCCGAGTCCACATCCTGCACTTCCCCCAGGGGGCTCTTCCCATTCTTGACGCCACCATTCTTCTGTATGTTGAGCACCAAGTCATCTTCACTCTCATCGCTGTCCGCTTGAGTGAGAGGGTCGTACTCCCCAAGGTCTGGGCTCTTCTTGCCTGAGGAGAGAGAGATGTTGCTATACATATTCATTGCTCACCTTTTCTCCCAGGAGCTCCAGGTAGTACACCTAGTTCTTTCCCTTTCCCATTCCCCCCCTACAAAAACCCCAAGAAGGTAGCTAGGTTTAGGATAGTGAATGGCCCAAGGTCACCTTTTGAGCTTCATGTCTGTGTAGGAATTTGAACCCTGGTTTGCCAGGTCCTAGTAGTTCAACACTCTAACCTCTATAATCAGACTGGCTCTCAGTCATGGGGAGAGAATTTATTTTATTTGGTTTGTTTGTCACCTAAAACTTCATGGTTTCTGGGCAAATCACACAATTGTTTAAAAATGTACACATTTTTAAAACCAACAAACACAGAACATTGTAACAGTACAAAGCACCATCAACGGTACAAATCTGCAATCAAGGGGCAGAACCAGCATATCTCATACCATCAAATGCCTGGGAGAAGGGTTTTTTTTAAAACCTGGTGCCCCCCCCCCAAAAAAAATTGTGGTGCTGGGTGGAAATCACTGGGAAGTCCATTCCAGAGGTGGGGGCCAAAAAAAAAAACCTCTCCTTTATCACCACCCTCTGGACTTATTGGGGAGGGGCATCAGGCAACAATCTTGGGGTCTGGGTAGGTTCATGCTGAGAGAGGCATCCGGGTCTTGAGCAGTACAGTGGTACCTCAGGTTACATACGCTTCAGGTTACAGACTCCACTAACCCAGAAATAGTACCTCAGGTTAAGAACTTTGCTTCAGGATGAGAACAGAAATCATGCAGTAGTGGCGCGGCAGCAGCGGGAGGCCCCATTAGCTAAAGTGGTACCTCAGGTTAAGAACAGTTTCAGGTTAAGAACGGACCTCCAGAACGAATTAAGTTCTTAACCCGAGGTACCACTGTACAAAGGTCCTAAGCAGTGCAGGGCTTTATAGGTTAGGGCCAGTTCTCTGAATTGGGCTCCAAAATGTATATGCAGTCAGCACAGTTATGTGCTAGAATGGGTATTACATGACCATACCTGCAGCTCCCCATCAGCAATCTGTCTGAACCAGTTGTAGTTTCCAAACTGGCAGGTAAGAAACTTGGGGAAATAATAATAGTTTCAGGGAAGGGGGAGGTTAAATGAACTCTGGCATCATTGGATCCCCTAAAAAGGATCTGTTTTCCAGAGAGGCCATTTATCAGGGGAATGGAAAGAAAAAGGGAAGACAGTGGGAAGAATCCCCTCTACATTTCTGAAGATTAAATGCAAGGGAAGGAATGGGCAGAGCTCAACAGTTCTGGAAAAAAGGAAAAGATACAACATACTTTGCCTAATTACTTCTAATGCCTTCACGTTCTGCTTTCTGAAGCCCTGTGCTCTTGCTATTATATGGTTAAACCTACGCACGCCAAAGTTCTGTCCCCCACAACAATGTTTTTGCTCAAGAACAAAACCATACCTTGCCTACTTGCAAAGCAACCACGGTGGCAAAGAAAATCCCTAACTTTCAATGTATTTAACTACCTCCTCCTTTTCATTTAGGCTAGCTACTTGGCTTAGTTGGGGCTCTTTTAGGAGTGAGTGTTAGTGTGTGTGTGTAAAAGAAAGAGACAGAAGATTGCAATTTCCTATTCTCACAAATCAGTACCTTCATTTTCTGTTTAGTTGTACATTTGGGGACCCTCAAGTTGTTTTATCTGCACACCATTTGACCACTTATATTGGGCAACTCTGAAGGCATCAACCTTAGTCACTAATTCTAGTGTAAACTTCCTGCACCTCTGCCCAACCAACATAGTGACTATGGTGATTTTGACATAACCAATTAGCTTGGAATGAAACACAGGTGAGGAAGACAGCCTGACGGTTCAAATTTTTGCATGTTATCTTTTACTCAACTTCAAGTTTACTCCCTGATCATGCAGAAATTTCCAGTTAGCCATTTGATGCACATTCTACCAGGGCTCAACCAGCATCCTACCACTTCCTGCACATTCAAGGCATGTGCTACCAAGCATAGATTTAGTACGAGAAACACTGTTGCTCCAGAGCAGCCAAACAGCATATGTGTGGATGCCAGAAACAACTCCTAGGACCACCCCAAATACATCCTTTGCTGCCTGAACCAAAGCACAAGATGGAACCCACCCATTTCATGTCCAAACTCCAACCAGACTTGGCAAGCATCCATCTCAACTCGTATTTGAAAATTATTCTAGAGATTAGTGCTGACTGAGCATTCACTCATATCTTTTCTTATTTGCATGTTCACTAAGAGTGAAGAGAGACTCTAATCCATACCACTAATAACTATTTACAGACTGAAAACTGTTGTTCTAATTGCATCCTGTTAATGTCACCAGCCGCTTCTCTGGCAGAAGGCATAGCAGTCCTGTTCCAAGCAAAGTATGGAGTCTGGATTTATGATGCTCTCCAAAAACCAAAGATTTGGTTCTTATCAGCAGTCCAGAGCCAGAGCACTCCACTGACTACCAGTGAATACCTCATATTACTTTACAGGTTACAGAGCAATCCATCCTTTTGGCCAAACTGGAGGGTGGAGGTAGATGGGGAAGATACGTATGTTCCACACACCCCAGCCTTGCTGGGTGATTCTGCTGGCACAGAGCTCCCTCTTCTGCCCACAGAAAAGGCAGCCTCCGTGCTGGCAACAGCCAGCAAATCCCCCTGAAATTGGGCTTTACGGGGCAGAACTGAGCCATCCCAGAATCTGTTGGATCTTGAACTGGCACCACTGCCATCTCAAGACTGCATTGGGGCTGATCCAGTCTTGATCGCTACACCATTATCTCCCCGTCCCTTCCTTCCACCCTGGCTGTTATGCCAGCAAGATTGAGGATACAGTAGTCACCCTTCCCAGGCAGGAGGTGTGGGTGGAATTAGGATTGCTCCCCTAGTAAAAAATGAAAATAAAACTTTTTCAAAAATCAGATTTGAAAACAATTATCCAATGTGTGCATCCCTTCCCTACTAACCATTCATCCCTTCAAAACTGTTATGCCAGAAGATTTCCCTTCAGGCAAGCACAGAAGGCTAAAGTTCTAACCCAGCCAACTCCCTGCTGCGTTACTTTTCTGATCACATGGAGTTTTTCACATAATGAGCATGACACGGCTGCTGGCAACACTAACCCTGCCATGTGGGAATTCCCTGCACATGACCACAGTGCTCTGAGAGACACAGTCAGGTTGTGTATCCACAGCAGTGACCAGAGAAGGATTGACTGCTGGGAGGAATACATAGAGAAGAAATGCCATGGTACATCTGCCCCAGCATCTGCATCGGCACATCTGCCCCAGCTGCATCAAAACATGTCTCTCCCGTATCGGCCTCTATAGCAACAGCAGGCATTGTAGTGCAACCTTCCAACAGTTTGACTTCACCTGCAAAGGTACACTTTCCCATTGTCTCCAGAGATAGATGGACGCCAACAATTATCATTATTCATTCATGCAGTTTGAAGCAGGGTTTTACAAAGGGCAGTCTGGCAAGTAAAGGCAAGTCCAGTTTAAATATAGAAGAATCACAAGAAAGGACAGCAGGGTTAACACTTAGACAGCAGACTGAGCAGGCACACAGGTCACATGCATTGCATTTTATTTTTAAATTATAGCAATTATGTCTAAATTAGCATACACAAATCTGTGCTCTCTTTTCTGGTGATGCCTTAAGTGGACAGCCTATTTTGTAGTTCACTGAGAGAGGCTCTGCCTTGCATGCAGAAAGCCCCAGGTTCAATGCCTGGCATCTCATGGTAGGGCTGGTAGCACAGTGAGTTAGTGCGCTTGGCTGTTATCCAGAAGGTTGGTGGTTCGAGCCCAACTAGGGACTGCTGCAGACAGTATTCCTGCATTGCATGGAGTTGGACTAGATGATCCTTGCGCAGGGGCAGAGGAAGGGGGTGCGGTGGGTGCAGGCTGCTCTGGGTGTCACCACTGGGGGAGGGGGTGACAAAATGCCGGGTGGCACTCACCGCGGGGCCTGCAGCGTGCCCAAGCCATGTGCCTCTCCTGGGAAAGATGTGGTGGCTTGGGCATGCGCAGGCTCCGTGCTGCCCAAATGGTCCGCCCGCTGCTTCCCCCCCCCCCCCAAGCTGTAGGGCAGCTGAGTGGGAGGAGGCAGGCAGACTTTGCAGGGGCCGCAATGCACCCCGCCCCTATGGTTGGCTCGCCCCTGGGCACGCCGCCCCAGGGGCTTCATCCACCGCTGCCCTTGGGTTCCCTTCCAACTCTACATTTCTACGATTCTATGAAGCGCTGGGCTACAACTCTTTCTATAATCTTATTCTGCAGCATGTGCAGACCCAGCCTTAGCCGATAACGCTTTTCATTTCATTCAAGTAGCTGCACTGCCTTGCCTTGATAAGATGAGAAAAAGGCGTGTGCAAGAAAGGCAATTATACTCTGTCGAGGAGATACAACTGCCTTACTTATTTGTGAAGCTTTTTTTTTTCTCCCTTCAAAAAGCGCAGGAATAGGAATTAAACCCCCTTCTCCTGTATATCTAGTACAGCTGCAGGTTTTTTTTGGGGGGGGGGTTAATTAAAAGGGAGTGAATTTAGGCTGCATGCAGAAGGAGAGGGGCGTGTGGATTTCTTTTTCCATTTCAATATATGTGAAAAGGGAGGGGCACATTTAATTAAAGATTTGCATTCATTGTTTTAATGGGAAAGGTGGATGGAGGTAGGTTGTAAGAAGGTGAGAGAGGGCAAGTGGAAAGAAATGTTAAAGCACTGTAAGCCTCCCTAAGCCTACAGGATAGAAATGAAATGAAATGAAATGAATCAAGCTACAATCAAGCTATACTCACTTACTTGGGAGCAATTCCCACTGAACTCAGTAGACGTGTACTATTGCCTATACCTGTTGCTATAAGGCATTTATAACATAAGTGTCATGAACTGGTTGGATACAGACACATGGTGGCAGAAACCAGCTGGGAAACCAGGTAGGGTAGAAGGCTCAGAGCCTGAGGACTGGTGGTGGGACAATGATGAGTGGTCAGAGGGAGAATGGCACAGAAGCTGCTTTGGTCACCCTGTATGATGACTTCTGTCGGGAGAGAGATGGGCAAATGTGTCCTTGTTAATTCTCGAACTCTCAGTGGCTTTTGATACCACTGACCATGGTATCCTTCTGGAGCAGCTGTTTGAGTTCGGGGCGGGACTCAGGAGTAAAATGGACAATTGGGCAAAAACAGGGAGGACACACCCACTGTAGGAGTGTGCTAGTAAGAGGATAGCTAACTACTAGGCAAGGACAGCGTTAGCTACAAAGGAGAACACTTTGTCCTTTAAATCAGATTAAAAAGGAGCACCTTAGCAAGGCTTTCTGGTAGATGGGTAAGCAACTGAGATGGGGCCATGTGGATAATGTTATGGCCTCTACCAACCAATGGAAAAGTGCCACATCTCCTCTCTAGAGTACTACTTTGCCAGGAAGTTGGATTATGTCCAAGCAAACATAAGGAAAGTGAGCCAGAAGAGTTATTAGCCAAAGGCCAGCATAAGAGATGACAGGGCTCTCTTCTACATTTTTTTACTTTTGTCACATGCACTGTCTTCTCTTCTAGCTCAGCTTCCCTTCTTGTCTTACAGACCACAAGTCTCAGAGCTGGAAAAAGTCTTTTCAAATTTTAAACCAGTATAAGATGTCAAAGCTGCATAGGACTGTCATGGGGTGGGGAATCAAATGCTTAAGATTTTTCTGGATCAGACAACAATCTAGTTACATCAAAAAAATCCAATACTTTAGTTTGCAATTTATGCTTTTGAAATACCTGTGTATTTGAAAATCACTAATGGGTCTGCAATATAGCAGATAACTGGTTTCTGTTATTTCATATTTTAAAAAATAAATATGGCACCGCCACTATTGTTTAAAATTTAAAATGCACCAACATATGCAAGACCCCAATGGCAAGAGTCACAGGGGGGAAATATACACCTAAGCTTTTAATGTCCATATAAATATGTATATGTGAATCTGGGGTGCCTGTAAGTTGTTTGTGAAAACCAGTATATTTGGATGGTTTAAATAATGGATGCAAAGCATTTGTGAAACACTATGAAAATAGTTTTTGTTTACTTGGAATTGCATTCACAGCTCAATTAACTTAAAGCAATTTGGTTGAATCCAGACTAAATTAATTGCACCGATTTTTTCCTGCAATCAAAGGGACATCTCTTTTAGTTATGACTGACTTGCTCTGTCAATATAATGAACTTAGCTTAGATTCAACTCATTGTCAGTACATTGCACCAATTAAAATGCAGAAGAAGACAAACAGGTTAATCGGTCTGACAGGAACAGGGGGAAAAAACCACTGGGCAACATACACCAAGATGCAAAAAAAGTATTATTAATTAACCTTTGTACGTGGCACAATGAGCTGCCTGGTTCAGCTATGAAGAGCTTAAAATAGCAGTTTAATTACAGGCAAACATCCTGAAGTTTAAGAAAAGGATGCCAAAGCCTCATACTTAGGTCAGCTGCAACCCATTCAGCACTGCTCAAACCAGTACTGGGTTCGAGTCCTTGTTATCTTTTCCTCCTCCAGACGTAGGTCGTGTAGACGTAGGTCATGAATTACATCAATCAGATGTAATTCATGGTGAAATGTCAATTTAAAAAAAATAAAAGTGGAGGCTGGTATTTCGGTGCAAACCTAAGGTTTACCGCCTGGGTAGCCTTGGGGAGCTCAGAGGACTGCTTCGACCTCATTCCCATTTCTCTTCCTTGGCAGCAAAACATCATCAATTTGACTCACAGTTCCCCCATCTTCCCCCACCCATCCTGGGACCAGTAATCCCTCTTCTTCTTCCACCCAAAGTCGACCCCCTCCCCTCGCCCTTTCCTCCCCCAGGAGCAGCTGGAGGCGCGCTTCATCATCACGATCCCCTCCCGCCACTCCCCACCTTTCGCTTCGCATCCCCGACCTCCCAACCCGCGCGGCTTTCTCCCCCCCTCCGCGCGCCTTTAGGGCCAGAGATGAGGAGCACCTGCTGAGACCCGGATGCAAAAGGGCGGCGAGGGAGAGGGGGAGGCGAGGGTGCCTTTCCTAGGTGGGACCCGGATGCTCTCTCCCCATGACGAAGCGCGGAGCTGGGGGCGCCTCGGCAAGTTCGTGCGCCGGGGGCTGCCAGCCTCGCCCCCTGCCGCTTCCCCGCGCGGCGAGCCCAGACCCCCTACCTGGCAGCTTCAGCGCCCGTGACAGCACCGTAGCCATGCTGGAGACGGGAAGCGCGCATGCGCTCGGCTCTTTTGCCTCCTGGGAAGTGTAGTTCTGCAGCCAGCCCGATTTTAGGTGCGGAGGTTGGGGCTTCTGCGCGCGCTTTGGCGCAGAACGCGAGGCAGCGCTAGGCGGTGGGGGTGGGGTGTCGTGGCAATAGTTTCTTGGCTTGCTGTTTCAGATGTGTGTGTGTACGAGACAGAGAGAGAGAAGGGACTCTTGGCTTCACAGAGTCAGAAGGACGTATTTTGCTACCCCAATTGGCTGGACCCTATGATCCAAGAAGTGCGACCTAGAATGCCATGATCCAAAAGTGCGAGCTGCAATGCATCTTAGGGGACACTGGGGTGCAACCTTTTCGCGGCGTTGCGAGGAGGAAAGAGCTACCGCCAAGCGTTGCAAATAGTGGCATTTGGGAAATGGATTAGTCCCCAGTTGGCGACAGAGCCGCGCCCAAATTCTAAAAGCCCTCTGAAAATCTGATCAAAGGGTGGAAAGCCTCTGTATGCACACCATACTTTCGAAGTGCACGACTTTCGCCTGGGAACTGTGGTTTGTCCTCCAGAGCTACAGTTCCCAGCACCGTTAACCAACTACAGTTCCCAGGATTCCCAGGAGCTTTGCAGAAGGTCTGGTTCAAACCCCAGAATCTCCAGCTACAACTGAGAGACCCCTGCCTGTAAGCCAGTGCAGTCAGCAGTGCGGAGCTAGGTGGATCAATTCAGTATGTTCCTTTGGAGAACGAACATTTTCCACTGAGAAGCTCACTGAGGTCATAAATGGAAGGAAGACAAGTGGGGTTTGCAGTCAGGATGCTCTTTTACAGGAACTGATATTTCTCCCATCCATACTTCTGGCTTCAGCTTATTCTGTCTTTTCCCCTTCACTGAACAGCCGCCCACCTCTTCTTGGCACCCATATCAACATTTTGGATGTGCAAATAGTACCACCAGTATTTGTTGCTCCAGATGTGTAAACATTAATACCTCAACACTGGACACAGTTTTGATTTGCTGCCAAAGGCTGACTTGGCTCCAGCTGCAAACTACAGAGTTCAGTCTGCCCTGATGTGAAACTGCCTGTGTAAACATGTGTAGGGCCACAGCCCTTTGGCTTGGATCAGAAGGTAGCTTTTCAAAGGGAGCCGCATTGCTGATGCCAATATAAAACACAGAGATAATGCAACTTAGCAACTGACTGCTGCATTGTACAAAACTTGTGTTCTTCAGACCTCACTGTGAATAGTCTGCTGGCATTGGCAGGTTCTTGTTCAGACTCCTTTAACCAGCTGTGAAAGGAAAATAAGACTGATTTATATCACTCATGGACCAAAAAGGATTTTTTTAAAAAAAATTGCAATGCTATGCACATTTTCCTGTCAGGCCCACTGAATACAGTGAAATATATTTCCAAGTAATATGCACAGGATTACACTGCTGCACATACTGCATATTTAAAGTAGTGAGTGATTTGTAATAAGTGGAGATTCTGGAAAAAACCTCTTTGATTCTTGACAAGTTTCTTTAAATCCCTTTATTTTTTCCAGCACAAAGTCAAAAGTGATTTATTTACTGCACTTATATCCTACCTTTCTTCAAGTACTCAAGCTGGCATGTAGGGTTCTCCCTCTATCAATTTGACCTCTGAACAGCCCTGTGAGGTAGGTTAGAGAGAGAAGAATTGACTGGCCCATGGTAAGATTCATGGCTGAGTGGAGATTTGAACCCTGGTCTCCCAGGTCCTAGTCTGACACTCTAACCACTATGCACCACACTGACTAAAATCTGAAATGGATTTCATTGGCTTCAATTATTGCATTCTGTACATGTCAGCTCAGACGTCAGCCCCATTGAACTCAGTGGGATTTAATCCCTGATGCATATGCACAGAATTGAAGCCTGAGATGATAATTTGTCTCAGTGAAGTGACAGGATGATCAGGTGCTAGAAACAGTAAATGCTGCACATCCTCCTCATTAATCAGTCCCAAATGAATGAATAAATAAAAAGGAGATAAGGGATGTGGACAGGCTGAGAAAGGCTATTTCACATTAGTTTTATTACACAATAATTGTCTCATTGTCATTCAAGTGTTAGCATGGGATCCAACTTTGTTTTCCCACAGAAGATGCACCAGACATAAAGCTCTCTCAGCATTCTGGCTGGTGTTTTTTGTTTTGTTTTTTGCTTGCAGGAAAAATGTATGTTTTCCTCTAGTCAGCATGCCTATTCTCATTACAAGTACTGCATAGAATTAGGTTGCATGAGTTTCAAGAGCACCTATTACATAATACCTATACCATCCTTACTCTCTGCCATTCTTGTGTCATTTTATGACTCAAATGTGGAAGAGCTCAGAGAGCATCTGGATATGGAAGAGCTCAGAGAACATAATGTCTCACTGATTTTAGAAGATTTCCCTTAGAATATTTCTTTCATGTGTATATGATTGTGGTTCAGTGCTTTCTTAAATTGTCATTTGGCTTACGTTGTTTATATATTCTATAATACTTATGTCCACAGAATAGTTACCATTTGGAGCAGACAAATATATGGAGCTATTATGCTTATGAAAGACATATACTCACCAGGAGATCCTGAGATATTTTCAGTCTGTCAGAGGCTGTAAACTACAAAGGAATAATTGTGATAGTCACTCAAAGAACCCCTGGTGAATTGAAAGCCTTAACGTATCATTAAAACGTGGCTATATTCTTACTTCCCTTGGTTAAGTATGTAGCCAACATGATTGGCCAATGTAAAACTAGATGAGAACACTGTGACCTTTGAATATAGGTATTTTTATTTAATACATTTGTGCAGCATATTTAAACAGCATTCAAAGTGGTTTTATTTCAGGCAGCCTGTGCACTTCAAGTGTAAATTCTCTAATGTTGACAGTTATCTTTACTTTTCCTACCCTGCTGCCTTAACAAGCCATTGAAACCAATCTTGTGTCTGTTTTAGGCCTGGGCTGCTTTAAGGGATGAGCTTAGGACTGTGATTAAGCATCCGAGCAAAACTAATAGTCACCATGGCTGTGCTGTGCCTCCAGCAAAGCTTCTGAGTACTAGTCGCTGGAAACTACAGGAGGGGAGAGGGCTCTTGTGATCCTGCTTGCTGGTTTCCCAAGGAGGCCTCTGGCTGGCCACTGTGAAAGTGGCGTGTTGGACTAGATGGGCCTTTGGCCTGCTCCAGAAGGCCTCTTGCTCACTGGAAAGACAGATCGTGAAGCTGAGGCTCCGATACTTTGGCCACCTCATGAGAAGAGAAGACTCCCTGGAAAAGACCCTCATGTTGGGAAAGATGGAGGGCACAAGGAGAAGGGGACGACAGAGGACGAGATGGTTGGACAGTGTTCTCGAAGCTGCAAACATGAGCCTGACCAAACTGCAGGAGGCAGTGGAAGACAGAAGTGCCTGGCGTGCTCTGGTCCATAGGGTCACGAAGAGTCAGACACGACTAAACGACTAAACAACAACAACAACAAGGCCTCTTCTTAAGCTCTTATCCTTCAGAGGCAGTTGGGGATGCTCAGCTGGCATGAAGGGAACAGTTTAGGGATGGAAAAGGAGCTGGGTGTTGTCAAAATGATGATTGCAAGTGCACTCCTGGTTCCTGTTTTGGAGGCTGGGCTAGATGCTGAAATTGCCCAGTGGCATATGAAGTCAGGTGTGGGAGGCCTCACCCATCTCTCAAAGTGGCCTATTGCACTCAGCTATTTCTGGATGTTGCCCACTGGCCGGTTCTGCTCTCCCATCTTTGTTATTGAGTGGCAATAACATAACTGTTGGCTTCTGAGGTACAGGAATATGTTACTTCCCCGACCACCCAGTGTGGAAGATACTGTGGTACCTCGGGTTACAGACGTTTCAGGTTACAGACGCTCAGGTTACAGACTCCGCTAACCCAGAAATAGTACCTCAGGTTAAGAACTTTGCTTCAGGATGAGAACAGAAATTGTGCTCCTGCGGCGCGGCAGCAGTGGGAGGCCCCATTAGCTAAAGTGGTGCTTCATGTTAAGAACCGTTTCAGGTTAAGAACACACCTCCGGAACGAATTAAGTTCTTAACCCAAGGTACCACTGTACTGTGATTCCTGCACTGCAGGGGGCTGGATGTCCCTTGGGGTCCCCTGCAACTCTATAGTTTTATGGTTCTATTGTATGCTTTTAATTTTATACATTGTATGTTTCTATTTTTATTTTTTTGTAATTAGCTCATGAACCAGATGTGGGTAGGGTATACTTTTTTTGAAATAAAGACGAACAAAGCTATTTCACCTGCATTATCCATGCAGTCCTTACATTAGTCCTGTAAGATAGGCCAGTGTTATCTACCTTGCCCTTGTTACAGAGAGGGATCCTAGCCTATTATACAAAGGTGAAGTTTACATGCATTGCTCTGTCCACTTTTGCCTCTGGCCAGGGCTGGCCCAAGACATTTTGGCACCTGAGGTGAACCAAAGATGAGTGGTGATTTACATTGGGAATGGGGCGGGGGGGAGAGTGTCAAATCAACCTTACCCAGCAGCTGAAGTGAGAATCAAAGGCTGTAGCAGTGGGGGAAGGGGTTCACTCTGATGCAGAGCCCAAGAGACCCCAGAGGGCAGTCCTGCCATTTCCTTCCTAGGTGTGGGAGGAGACCAACAGTGCTTTCTCTGTGCCAAGCAGCTTCTGTAGAGGCAGAATGTGACTGGGGTGGTGGCAGCCAAGGAGGCTGCAGATCTAGCCTCTAAGGAGAGCATAGCAGCCATTGCAGTAGCACTGGGTGATGCATTCCTTGGGGGACAGATCTGCTGCCTGAGGCAGTTGCCTCACGGGTGGGCTCAAATAGTTTCCCTACCCCTGGAGTAGGCCCTCATTCAGGTTACAAGATAATACAAGGTGTCACAAGACAATGTAAATGCCAGCACCATTTTATGAAACAGATCACCTGTGTGACTACTGTCCTGTATCCTAAGGAAGCATTTGTTTAAGCTCTCCCTATCACAAGAACCTGAATCAGAGTAGGTGGTTGTACTATACAATATAAACACAAATCCATGTCCAAAAAAATGGTAAAGTAAAGGTAAAGTACCCCTGCCCGTACGGGCCAGTCGTGTCCGACTAGGGTTGTGTGCCTATCTCACTTAAGAGGCCGGGGGCCAGCACTGTCCAGAGACACTTCCGGGTCACGTGGCCAGCGTGACGAAGCTGCTCTGGCGAGCCAGCACCAGCACAGCACACGGAAACGCCGTTTACCTTCCCGCTATAAAGCGGTACCTATTTATCTACTTGCACTTAGGGGTGCTTTCAAACTGTTAGGTGGGCAGGAGCTGGGACCGAAAGATGGGAGCTCACCCCGCCGCGGGGATTCGAACCGCCGACCATGCGATCGGCAAGCCCTAGGCGCTGAGGTTTTACCCACAGCGTCACCCGCTGTGGTAGTCTGCATTAAATCAAGGATATTGGGCATGAATTATGTTTATGCCCTCTCTGGAGCCAATCTGGGGAAGACACAGCACAAGAGTTAAAAATTCTGCAACGCTCATCATTAATGGGAGCTTTGCCAGCTAGCTAATGATTTGGGGATTATGTTCTGAGGACTCATCCTCATGTTGTTTAATTTGTGGTGAGCTGTGCAATTTTAGCACATCAGCCAAAATATATTAGCTAACATGAAAATGATGGTGTTAACATAGCAGACTCTCTTAAGTGTAAGCACATTAGTTCATTGAGATAAATACTCCATGCAGAGTAATGTAGCTCTATCTTTAATACTGCTAGATTATTATTTTGGCACGTTTTAGCTAGTACTGCTTGGCTGATGTATCTTAAAAATTCACACCTTCTGATACCTGTAAATGCCTCTCATGGATGAATCTTAAAAGCATACAAATTGCTGATCAAGGCTAAACTTTTCATCATTGCTGCTGAATCAAGTGCCTTCATCCTGTTTTCCGAAGTTTAAGATGCTTCCAGGAATTTATTTGCTCTTCTTTCCACAGAATGATGATGAATAAAACTGCACTGTGTTTGCCCTTTTGAAATGAAAACAGCTGTGAGAAATCCATTTGATCCGGATTATTGTTTGGGCTTCTTTTAAAATTATTTATTTGCTTTTCCCCCAGGTCTTTGCCTTAGCAACCTAAATTGCTAACATATCCAGGGACAGGAGAAATACATCTCAATAATAATAGCTTTTTGGAAAATGCTGTTATGTGATTTGATCCTATGCTTTACTTTTTGATGCTAGTCCACATTACAATACATTATATTATAAAGAGTATCAGAACTAGATATCATCAAAACCTACTATGTGAAATTCCTCTTTTCTAGCACGAAAATCAATATGGTATGCTAATCTGTTCTCAGAATATGGTGTGCTATGCTATGCTGTGGCAAAGTATCATATATATCATTATTCATCCAAAGTATAAGACCCAAAATTACATGCCATGACATACTAGTCTGCTGCTTTACAATTACTAGAATGCAATAGAAATTCATTACAGTAGTTAATGGAGCAAGCTTTCCCCCCCTCTTGCTCTGGACTGTAGGACTCAAACCAATGGCTTCAAGTAACAAGAAGGGAAGTTCCAACTAAACATCAGGAAGAACTTTCTGATGGTAAGAACTGTCTGATAGTGGAACGGGCTCCCTCAGGAGGTGGTGGCCTCTTCTTCATTGAAGGTTTTTAAGTGGAGGTTGGATGGCTTTAGTGGAGATTCCTGCATTGCAGGGGGTTGGACTAGATGACCCTAGGGGTCTCTTCCAACTCTACAATTCTATGCTTCTAAGGCTCCAGGGAACCCAAAACGTTAGAAGAGTCCTGCTAGGTCAGAACAAAGATTGATCTAGATCAGCATTCTGTATCCCACAGAAGCCAACCAGATACTTCTGGGAAGCTGAAAAGGAGGTTATGAAGGCAATAGCTCTCTCTCTCTCATTGTTGCTCCCCATCAACAGGTACTGGGAGGCCTGCTACCTCTAAATCTGCAGAATGGTTATAGCCATCTCGACTAGTCTTATAACCCAAGTCAAGAGATACCACCATTCTATTATTACAATGCTTCTCAGTAGAAAGATTGTTTTTTCTGTCTAGCTTCGTATTGTCTACATAGCAGTGGCCACCCAGGCAGAAGTCTTTTACATCACCTAATCCTTAAAAAAAAAAAAATAAAATAAACCTGGAGATGCAGCTATAGAATTTGTGTGCTGATCCCGGGGGGCAGGTTAGCATAGGCGTAGTCAAAGTCCGGTCCTGAGTCACTAGCCTGGAAATCAGTCCACAAGGAGCGGGGCGAGGTCCGAAACAGGAAGCCGGGCGGGGAACAGGAGCACTGGAGAGTCAGGTCTGGGTCCGGGCAGGAACAGGAACTCAACAACGATGTTGCTCCCACAACCTGGGACCGGGCCGACTAGCCTTTATCTATTCTGAGGCTAGGGGCGGTGCCGGCCCCCAGGAGACCGCCTCTCTTGGCCTTAAGGCGAGCACTCCTCCTGGGAGCAACCAGTTCCCTTCGCCTCTCTGCCCTGAGTCGCTGCAGATCAGGAGAGGCTAAAGGGTTACTGGGCCCAGGGGGAGACTCACCTGCAGGCACTGAGTCCTCAACCACTCCTGGAGCCAGAGTGGGATCACCTGATGCCTGCTCCTGAGGATCTAACACAGGTGCAGGTGCTTCAGAATCCAAGCCCTGCCCCAATTCAGCCGGCCCTGGAGGCGGGGACTCCTGTGCAGGCTGGGATTCCTCTGGTTCAGCCTCTGAATCGGAATCCCAGGCCATCACACCATCCCCCCTCCCAAGCACCCCCCTCAATCGAGGGTCTGGACCCGGCTTGCTGGGGTACGCCTCATGGAAATATCGGAGGCAAGCTGGCGCGTGGACGTTGGCTGCTGGTTCCCAGGAACGGTCCTCCGGTCCATATCCCTTCCAGTCTATGAGATACTGCAGCTTTCCCCTGCGGTATCGGGAGTCCAGAATGCGTTCCACCTCATACTCAGGCTCCCCCTGAACCAAAACTGGCTGCGGTCGGGGACGGTCCGGGTGGAACTCATCGGGTGGGGCCACCGGACTCAGAAGGGACCTGTGGAATACCGGGTGAACCTTCAGGGTTGCGGGCAACCGGAGACGGAATGCCACAGGCGAGACCTGGTCCATGATAGGAAACGGGCCGGTGAAACGGGCGTCCAGCTTCCGCGAAGGTCGAGAGGGGTGGAGGTGGCGAGTGGAGAGCCATACTAGGTCACCGACATGGAGTCCCGGCCCCATCTGGCGGTGGCGGTCAGCCTGGGCCTTGTACGCCTCCTTGGCCTGGCGCAGTTGCTCCATCAATAGCTGTTGTTGGGACTGGAGCTCCTGGAGCCACTCTGTCACCGCAGGGACCGCGGATGCCGGCAGCACATCTGGAAACAATCGTGGATGAAAACCGTAACTGGCCTGGAACGGGGTCTGCTGGGTGGACGCATTCACCGCGTTGTTGTAAGCGAACTCCGCCAATGCTAGGTGGTCGACCCAGTCATCCTGCTGGTAGCTGCAGTAACACCGGAGGTACTGCTCCAGCACCGCGTTTGCCCGTTCCGTCTGGCCATCGGTCTGTGCGTGGTAGGCTGATGAGAGACAGACCTCTGTCCCGAGGGCCTGGTGCAAAGCTCGCCAGAACCGGGATGTGAACTGAACACCCCGGTCGGACACCACACGCTCAGGTAGGCCATGCAGGCGGAAGACATGCTGGAGGTACAGCTGAGCGGTTTCCTTAGCTGAGGGTACGGATGGGCAGGGAGCACAGTGCACCATCTTAGTGAAATGGTCGGAGAAAACTAGGAGGCAGGTATAGCCACGAGACGGGGGTAAGTCCACTACAAAGTCCAGAGAAACCGTATGCCAAGGACGTGGTGGAACTGGCAACGGCTGAAGAAGGCCCGCCGGCAGACATCACAACCAGCTACGTAGCGAGCCACGTCAGCCTTCAGGCGGGGCCACCAAAACTCACGGCTTACCAGATGGGTGGTTCGATACCGTCCAAAGTGTCCTGCGGCTGGGGCATCATGGGTCATCCGGAGAACCTCAGCCCGCAGTGGCCCAGGCGGGATGTATAGGCGACCGTGGTGCAGCAGAAGGCCCTGATGCAAGACCAGCCCTGGATACTGAGGGCATGACCCTTTGGCCAGTTCCTGGAGTCGTTCCTGGGCCCAAGCATCGACCCGCTGCTGTTGCAGCACCCGAGCCTGCAGTGGTTCCATCTCCTGGGTGGCCAGGAAAGCCGCCGGTGGCAGGATCGTGGTAGGTGCTGCTTGCTGTACCATGTCTGCGTTGTCTTCGGGTTTCCGGGACAGGGCATCCGCCTTCAGGTTTTGGGAACTCAGGATGTAGCGGATCCGGAACTGGAACCGGGAAAAGAACAACGCCCACCGGATCTGCCTTTGGTTCAGATTGCGGGTGGTCTGGAGGTACTCCAGGTTCCGGTGGTCGGTTCTCACCTCCACCGGGTGTCGTGCTCCCTCAAGATGGTGGCGCCAGACCTCAAAGGCCACCTTGATGGCCAGTAGTTCCCGCTCCCACACGGTATAGTTACGCTCCGCTGGAAGGAGCTGGCGGGAATAGTAGGCGCAGGGTAGGAGTGGCGCATCAGGTCCGAACTGCTGAGACAAGACGGCACCGAGAGCCGTACTGGACGCATCGGTCTCTACCACAAAGGGTCGAGAGGGATCAGGGTGTTGCAAGATCGGCGCTCTCTGGAAACAGGCCTTCAACCCCTGAAAGGCCTCCTCTGCCTCCTTGTCCCAGGAAAACGGCGTCTTGGGGCGCAGTAGCCGGGTCAATGGGGTGGTGCGATGAGCGTAATCCGCAATGAAGGTCTGGTAATAGTTGGTGAACCCCAGGAACCACTGTAGGTCCTTGCGGTTCCGAGGTGCCGCCCATTCCCGAACCGCTGCCACCTTTCCAGGATCCATCTGCACCCCATCTGGAGAGAGTCGGTGACCAAGGAAGTCCACTGACCGCTGATGGAACTCGCACTTGCTGAGCTTTGCATACAGGCGGTGCTCTCGCAAGCGCTGCAGCACGGTCCGGACATGATCCTCGTGGCGAGCCGGGTCACGGGAGAAGACCAGAATGTCATCCAAGTACACCACCACATACTTGTCTAGCAAGTCCTGGAACACATGGTTAATGTACCGTTGGAACACAGCGGGCGCGTTGCACAAACCGAAGGGCATCACCAGGTATTCGAACTGTCCATACCGGGTCCCGAATGCTGTCTTCCACTCATCACCGGCTCGGATCCGAATCAAATTGTAGGCCCCCCGGAGGTCTAGCTTGGTGAACACCTGCGCCCCTTGCACCCGCTCCAGCAACTCTGAAATAAGGGGCAAGGGGTACCGGTCTGGGATGGTAATTTTGTTCAGGGCCTGATAATCATGGCAAAGGCGGAGCTCCCCACATTTCTTCTTAACAAAGAGCACTGGCGCAGCAGTGGGCGAGGTAGAAGGCCTAATGAAACCACGCTCCAGGTTCTTGCGCAAGAAGTCTTGCAAAGCCTCGCGCTCTGGCTCTGTAAGAGAGTATAAGCGACTCACCGGTAGAGGCGCTCCGGGCTGGAGGTCTATGCCGCAGTCAAAAGAGCGATGTGGCGGCAGCTGGTCTGCCCCCCGTTCCTCGAACATGTCGTGATAGTCCCGGTACTCAGCGGGGAGCGTAGATGCAGCCTCCTCAGAGGGCGCAGCTGCTAGCATCTCGGTTTGGGCGTGGGAGCTTGGGTCTGGGAAGTGCACAGTCCGTTTGACCCAGTCAATCTGCACATTGTGAGCCTCCAGCCAGTCCATCCCAAGCACCAGGGGGAACCGGGGCATGGAGGCAATGTCCAAAGTTCGCATCTCCCGATGCTGCTGGAGACACAAGACCAAGGGCTGGGTCTCCTGAGTAACGGCACCTGAACGCAGGAGCCGTCCGTCGATTGCCTCCACCTGTACCGGATCTGGCTTGTTCTGAAGTGGCACCCGATGATGGGCAGCAAAAGCAGCGTCCATATAGGAGCGGGTTGCCCCCGAATCCACCAGAGCATGGGTAAGGATCCAGGGCCCACCTGGAGGGTATAGACGTACCGGAACCATAAGGTGTTGCAATTCAATTGGTGCGGCCCCATTCTGCGCTGTTTGGGACCCCGGGTAGCCAGGGCCATCAGCTACTGGGGGTTGGCGGTTTCCCTGTGGCTGGCGTTTCTCAGGACAGGACCGGGCGTAGTGTCCACTTCCGCCACAGTAGAGACATAGATTCCCCTCCCGACGCCGCACCTTCTCCGCGGGGGAGAGGCGTGGCCGCACTGCCCCAAGCTGCATAGGCTCCTCCGATGACTCGGCTGTGGCCGTGGAGCTGCTAGTAGAAACTGGCGCCGAGAACTGGAAGTGCCGGCGGCCCCGGGCCTGGCGACGGTCCTCCAGCCGATCGTCTATTTGCAGACTCCGTTGAATGAGGGCGTCTAGCGTGGTGGGGCGTTCCATTGTGGCCAGCTGGTCCAGTATCTCGTCTGAAAGCCCCTCGAGATACTGGTCCCGAAGAGCAGAGTCATTCCAGGTCAAGTCCTGTGCCAGCAGCCGGAATTCCGTGGTGTATGCGGCCACAGTGGACTTGCCCTGTTTCAACCGCCTGATTGCCCGGTTGGCTTGACTCCCCTTCTGGGGGTTACCAAACACGGCCTTCAAAAGATTGCAAAACCCCATATAGTCTATCAGCAAGGGGGAGTCTTGCCTGAGCAGCGGCAACGCCCATTTGGACGCCTGGTCCTTTAACAAACTAATCAAAAAGTGTACCTTGGTGCGGTCGTCATGGAAGTTCTGAGCTCTCCCTTGAATATACAACTTGGCCTGGGCAAGGAACATGGGGAAGCTGGCCGGGTCCCCATCAAATTTCTCTGGCAAAGCCACTGGGTACTTGCCAGGAGCCGGGGCGTCGGCCCCAGGAGCCGGTAGGGCGTCCAACCGCTGCTGAAGTGCCATGACCACATCGCTGAGCTGCTGCACGGTGTGGGTCAAGGCCTGGTTCTCCTGGGCCAATGCCACCAGGGCAGCTGCTTGGTCGGCCATGGCTTCTGCCTTTCCCCGAACGCACCCCAACGAAGGGGGAGTGCGGGCTGGTGGGAGCAAACTGCGCTGATCCCGGGGGGCAGGTTAGCATAGGCGTAGTCAAAGTCCGGTCCTGAGTCACTAGCCTGGAAATCAGTCCACAAGGAGCGGGGCGAGGTCCGAAACAGGAAGCCGGGCGGGGAACAGGAGCACTGGAGAGTCAGGTCTGGGTCCGGGCAGGAACAGGAACTCAACAACGATGTTGCTCCCACAACCTGGGACCGGGCCGACTAGCCTTTATCTATTCTGAGGCTAGGGGCGGTCCCGGCCCCCAGGAGACCCGCCTCTCTTGGCCTTAAGGCGAGCACTCCTCCTGGGAGCAACCAGTTCCCTTCGCCTCTCTGCCCTGAGTCGCTGCAGATCAGGAGAGGCTAAAGGGTTACTGAGCCCAGGGGGAGACTCACCTGCAGGCACTGAGTCCTCAACCACTCCTGGAGCCAGAGTGGGATCACCTGATGCCTGCTCCTGAGGATCTAACACAGGTGCAGGTGCTTCAGAATCCAAGCCCTGCCCCAATTCAGCCGGCCCTGGAGGCGGGGACTCCTGTGCAGGCTGGGATTCCTCTGGTTCAGCCTCTGAATCGGAATCCCAGGCCATCACAATTTGGAACCTTCTGCAGGCAAAGCATATCCGCTATCACTCAGCTATGCTTCTTCCAAATAGGAGGCTTCCAAATATGACCGTGTTCTGGGCTGGGACAGGGAATTCTCCGTATTGCTAGATCCTGTTTATTTGGGTCATTTAATCACTCCTGATGCAACCAAATTACTAGGTCTGGCATCAACAGTCAGCATGGTCTGTCACCTGCCAAAGCAGAGGAGCTGCTGGCCAATGGAGTTGCTGAGGTGATCATCTATTTCCACGTGGGGAAAGTGCCCACTGGCAGAGAAAGAAATGGCATGCAAAAGAGTTGTGCTTTGCTCCAGGTAATCCCCTCTTGTCAGGAAATAAGAGATCACCCCGAAAGACCCCTCTGACATCACAGGGGCCCCCAGGGTGATCTTCAGTTTCCTGGCAGGAGTAGTAGAGGGAGCAGAGAACAACCCTTTCAGGCTCCTATTAGTACCACTGACACTGCTGGCAACAAGCAGTGATCAGCTGCAAATCATCATATTAGGAGGATGTCCAGAAAAGCACCTGGAAAAATACGGGTGGAGGAACTGGGATTGGCTGCAGCTCCCTGCTGCACACCCAGGTGGGTTGCTGTGTAATATGTAAAATGGTCATAGGGTTCGCAGCCTGAAAGACATTTGCAGGTCAACTCTTCCGTTTCAGAATGTGGACTTCTCTTGAGACATAGAAATCCCCATGTAGTGTTGGTGTGATGTGAACAATGGGTTAAATTACACCATGCTTGGTGTCATGTCTTGAGGAGCATGTCCCCCATGTCTGGATGGTCCTAGATAAGGGTGTCAGGTGCACTGGGTTACCGTAGCAACACCAGCAAGGTCGAGTGCATGACTTGCTGAGTCGTTCACCCTCCCATTGGTTCAGGAATGCTTACATTATGTCTTGTTGTCCTGCCCTGTCCTGTTAGGGTCTGACTCTGGATCTGTAAGAGTCAGGGGAGAGGCTGTGGGTTTTACACAGCAGCATTTCTGTCTTTACATATGTTTCTTTACTTCAAAGACCAGAAGAACTGTATATAATAGCTTTGTCTTATGTCTGGAGAAAATAAACCCTTTGTTACTTGGAACTGTGTTGGAGAAAAGTTTCCCCCTTAACTGGGGCTCTGAAACAAGCTGTTCTGCTGGGAGCAAGAAATCTCTGAAGACTCTGCTGGGGCTCCCCATACTCTGCTGATACCACACACTGGTTGAAGTGTGGTGAACTACCAACTACCAGTACTTCTACAAGGTCAAAACCATGTGTCCTGGTGCTCTGTAGATTTGGAAAACCCAATAATCTTCACATTAAAGAGCTTCTTCCTAGCTGGGCACCCAGCTTTGGGGAGATCATCAGACCAAGCATTCTTTAGTTCAACCTGTGCCAACCTGGTGTCCTTTAAATGTTTAGGGCTATCATTTCCATCAGCCCCAGCAAGCACAGCCATACTGGCTGAGACTAATGGGAGCTGTTGCTAAAAACTTCAGCAGCCTGAAGAAGGCTTCTCTCAGACCATAAGGCATCAACTAAAGGCTATTAATAATAATTGACATTTACAGAGACATGCCTTTACACAAAGCAGCCTAAAAACATGGTACAGATTTGCAAAGGATGGGTGACAGCCCCATCTGGCACAAATAACCATATCACCAATAAATCCAATGGTGCTCAGATGATTTTCATGGGTCCTGTGTGTCTATAGCATACTTTATTTATGCCGGTTACCTGCAGCGGATTTGTTTTTTAATCAGATTGTTTTACACTGCCTGAGGAAATCACCACCCACTGAAATGTAGTCACTTCTGAAACTAAACTCACTATGACAGATATACATCACCATGATCTAGTTACATAGGTAAGGCATGAAAACAGCATTGTATTATATTGCATTCTAGCAAAATGTCTATTATTATAACAAGTGGTATTTGTGGACAGAGGACTACATAAGTTGTCCCCTTGGAGTGCAAAGACTTTTAAGTATTCTGCATTTTACTATCCTGCAAAATCAGTGGAGGCCCAGCCACTTACCATCTTGAGTATAGGACTAGTTTTGCTCTCACTGTGTCCCTATATGCATTCCTTACAAAAGTTATTTTCCATGTAAAAATCAATTGGCAATCATTCATTTATGTAGGAGAAAGTAGCAGGCTGCACTTGGAAGCAACAGTAAGGTGGGGGCTGTATTACCCTCTGCTGAGTTGTCTGAGTTGAGAGGTCAGTTCAAATCTCAGAAGATCTCCCACATTGTGGTCTTGGTCACACTAGAGTGTGACAGAATCTTGGGAACTAACTTTTATACTGAGGGACTAAATGTGATGAGGGCATTGATTATTACTACAATTTATAATATATTGACAGCAATACTTCTAGTGGCTTATAGATTTTTTAAAAGACATAAACAAAGATCAAAATGGTTAAAACAACAAACTCCAAATTCAACTGAACAATAGCAAGTGTGGCAAATGGAAGCTTCAGGAGGGATATTGGGCAAGAAAATAAGATCATTGAACTGTTTCAAGTGTGTTTTGCAACCCATGATGCAAGACAATATTCATGGCTTGTTTTATAAACCACAGCTAGTACATATTTGCACAGCACATCTTAATGTACTGGCTCACTTTTGAATCCAGGACTCCACTAGTTCAGTCACTAGATTGCAATACCTCATGTTTCTTGGGAAGTCTCTTATACAACTACATTGATTAGGTCTGCTTGTGTTTAGCTTGGCAGCCCAGGAACTTAAGAGGAGAGGAATGCGTGTCAAACACACACACACACACACACACACACACACAAAACCCAAGTCCATTCTCTTTGTTTACTTTGACAGAAATAGTTTTGGCATAATGTCTCAAGGATGAAGTAATCAGAGAATTAATTGGCAATCAACGGAAACAACTTAGGGGAACAAATTCACAACTTGCTGGCTAGAAATTTCTGTCTTCCACAAAGGGAAGCTACTTAGTAGTGGAAACTATGGAAAGCAAGAGAGGCCATCTAATGATACTGGCTGCCAAAGAATTGTGGGGCTACGAAGGTAGCAGGGAGCCATGGACCAGAAGCTGCTGCTGAACAGGAGAATAAACCTTGAAAAGGCACTGTAGTGCCACTGGCAGAAGTTTATGGTCCCATACGGCTCCCATGTGTTGGGGAGATGTTCAGCTTGAATGGGTGGATGGGAGGGGAGGGTGAGAAAGGAGCAGCTGGAAGAAGCTCCAAACAAAGTTGGGGAAAACATGTGGACTAGGGAGAAGAAGTGGGACACGTCACTCATTGTGATCTGAGGTCCAGAGGGGTGGCAATGAAAGAGGAGGAGAAGCAACGGAGCCTTGTTGGGAGCCTCGTCTCAGGAGGATTGTCCTGTGGAGTCCAGGTAAAGTTTGCATGTAGACTCATCCTTTCCTTAGTCAATGAGTAATTTGTGTCTTCCATAGCTGATGGGAACTACATGACATAACAAACAATCTTGAAATTTGAATGTGGCAAATAGACCAGAAGAGAAATCCAGGCAGAAGAAAGGAGACTCTATCTGAAAAAAGCTCAGTCTTACTTAACTAAATGTTCATAAAAGCTGAGAGTAGTAAGCAGTCCAAGATTAGTTTCTTGCAGGAAGAAAGTAAATAACTGTAATTGTTTCTGTGTGGATATTCTGTGTGTGACAATATAAGCCTCTGAAAGGTACAGATTACCTATGTAGGCTATGTAGTTATTATGTATCTGTTGATGCACAACTGCACAGACCCAAGGTCATCTGATTTTCTTCATTTTATTCTTATTTTATTCGTTCCAAGACAACTTGCCACTTTTAATGTAGACCCCTATCTATCTATCTATCTATCTATCTATCTATCTATCTATCATCTATCTATCATCCATAGTGAATAATGGGCAAAATGTACCTAGAGGTGAATCTATCTAGATCTTATATCTTCTTCTTTTATAACCATTGCATTTTCTCTAATGCAATGTAACTCATTTTCAAAATCTTTTTTTAAAAAAAAACAAAACCCAATAAAACTCTGCAAATGAAAGCCAACTAAGAGACAGTTAATGTAGCAGGAAGCCTGAAAGGCATATTTATCTCTCTTGATCATTGAAAATGAAAGCCTGATATGCTTAGCATAGTAATCAGAGAATAAGCAATGAAGCATATAATTTTATCGCATCAAATTCTATGGGCAAAATTGGGCAAAAGAGTTTTAAAGAGCGAGGCACAAAAGGTATCTCCAGCTTTGTTTAAAATCTCAATAGCTACACTTTTTCATGCACAAATTTCACTTCATATTTTGAGTAGAAACATATGTCTTTATTAAATCTATCAATTCAGTAAATTCTTAATTTGCTATCAGATCTGAATTATTATGTGCAATATTATTTAGCGAGTTGTGTGACACAAATGCATTTCCCCCTTCATTCTAAGGACTCTACTAATAGCATGTAATTCATATATGGACCAAATTACCTGAGTTCAATGAGACTTCTTGCCTGATCCTGAGACTTTCTGCATGAGCATGTCAGTCCTGAAGATGATGCATTTTAACTGTTTATAACAGCATAACAGCATAAGGTTTGGTAAGCTAATGGCATGGTAAGCCATTGTTACCCAGTAATATATCTATCACAGATACATTTATTTTTGTATTTACTATCAGTGTACCAATAATTTAAACCAGTAGTCTGCATTAGGATACCGTAATGCAGCACAATAATGTAATATTGTTCTGGAGTATGGTAATAAAGGATTTTCCAGAGGAAAAAATTTCTTGCCACTTTCAACTTTCTTCAGTTAGTCTGGATGGAAGTGTTTAACCAGGGCATTGCTTTTTTTTAAAAAAAAAAGTGCAGAAGCAGCCTGTGTTTTAACAGCAGAAGCAATTGAATATGCTACTTACAAAAATAAAAAAAAAAAAAAATATAAATATCTGAGCAACTGAAAACTAGTTAAAGGTCTTTAACCTTCCTTAGCAACACTCCCACTATTCCTGGCCCAGTATTGTTTTACTCAGTAGATGCAGTCAAAAGCAAGCAAAAGCAGACCTCACTTCCTCACATTCTTGTGTTAAGTACAGCATGTTCTCATCAGGCTGCAGGAGATAGCAGCCTCTCAGAAATGAAGGCCATATTTGGCAATGGGACAGAATAACCTTGAATATCTGCAGCTGTATTGGGGGGGGGGAGGGAGTAAGAGTTCTGTGGTGATGAAAACTGAGGAGGTGAACATTTCCCCTTTGCCGTAAGGATTTAAGACAGATGCACATAAAATCTCTCTTTGCTATGTCTCTGCTTATCTCTGTCATATGTAGGAATAAAATATATTGGAAATAGAATACCTTGGGGAGAAATGTTGAAAGCAAATAGGGAAGAGAAAATTGGGGAGGAATCTGAAGCTGGGAACTGACATATTTGCGCATTACTTGGCTGCAGACTGTAGAATCCTGGTGACCTGAGAGCATCACACACGTCTAGTTGCAGCAGATGTTGTTGTTTTTTATCACATGGAAGAGGAATGTCATGTGAGGAGAGGGGATGCGAAATGAGGATATCGGATAGGAATGACAAATTCCCCATACATTCTTTAGGGATGGTGGGATTCATGACTAAAAGAGATGGAGAGATTCATGTTGGTGGTCACACCTGTTTGTTTGGATTTTTCAAATAGCATTTGCTTGTTGAAAACCTTTCTGTCCCACTTTTCCTTCAAATGGTCCTCAGCAGCTGACAACATTAAAAGCATCAATAAAAAGGAAAACAATTAAGTAGAAATAATACGGACAGCAAGAGAGCAATAAAAATGGCAACAGCTCAGCAGACGTAAGGGGCATTATTCCATCCTCAAATCTTTCTTTAAATTGTCTGACAAAACCCAAGCGGTAAAGTTGACAGGCAGGCCTCTCTATGGAGGGCATTCCAAAATTTGGATAAAGGGAGGTATATAAATCAAATAAATCAAATAATAATAAATAATAACAGTTATGTCCTGTGTTCAGGAAAGCCCACTTGTGCGCTTCTATCCATCATATTTCAGGCAACCAGTGAGACTTCACTTCTTTGGGTCATGGATGGAGCCTGGTAGAATCTGGCATGTCATTTGTTGAGCTGTGTTTGAATTTGGTGGACCAAAGCAAGACTAGGCAGAACTTGGCAGGTTTGGCGCATAGAAATATCTGCTGGATCATTGATGGAGCCTGAGGGTGCCAGAGGTGGAGATTTCAAAGCACTGAAAGGACCACATGAGGATTTGGGTCAAGGAAATGATCAAACTCTTTCTCAGAGCCCAAACTAGTTGTGATGTTGGTAGATAGGACAATGTCTCAACATAAAACTTCCCCAATCAAGTAGGAAGAAAGAACATAAAAACATAAGAGGAGGCTGCTGGATCAGGCCAATGGCCAATCTAGTCTAGTATCCTGTTCTCATTGTGGTCAACCAGATGCCTCTGGGAAACAAGAGCACCTTCCCCGCCTGTGTTTTCCAGCAACTAGTATTCAGAAGCATTACTGCCTTCAACCGTGGAGCCAGAGCATAGCCGTCATGACTAGTCGCCGTTGATAGTCTCACCCTCCATGAATTTGTCCAATCCTCTTTCAAAGCCCTCCAAGCTGGTGGCTGTCCTGTGGATGTGAATTCCATAGTTTACCTAGGAGTGGAGGTTGGATTTGTTGACCCAAAGGAGCCTGTGTGAAGAATTCAGACTCATTCACCCTCTGCCCCCTACCTTCCTGCTGCCCCCAAAGTGCTTTGCTCTCAGAATTAGCGCTTTTGGCATAGGAACTCAACACAGCATGGAGGCATACTGTATGGAGGTCAGCTTTGGGCAGGAGGAGGGCTGATGCACTCCTCATCACTCAATGCCGACTTCACCTTTCAATACGATGGCACCAGATCCATATTTCATCTCACAGATCTACTGCCATTGTGTCTAGCATGGCCCATATTTTAACACCATTTCATTTAAGCAGACCTGGAATGAATGCTGACTAGCACTGCAGCCGTATTTTGTTTTGTTCTGTTTCAGCACAAGCGCAGGGCTTGATTCAAACTTTGGCAGAGCTAATGAGAATCCTTCCAGCAAGATTTGGCTCAAGAAGTTCCCCCACAGGATATGTTCTCACGTGGACTTGCTTCGGCAGTCAGCCCTTCTCCTGAGCCAACTGGATTAACTAGCTTCCATGGAATGGCTTGAAGGAGAAGAAGAAGTAATTATCACTTATGTCAGTGAGAAATTCTAATATAGTGGCAGCGAAATCATTTGTTTTCCAATAGGCACTGCATTAATAAAATAGATGCTTGTAGATGAGGCAAGATTGGTTGAGAATCAAGGGAAATGAAGTCAGTGCTTTTGTGAATTTTTATTCTTTTTTCTTTGGTCACCTTTGGAGATGCCATGGTATCTGAGTTGGCAACCCCCACACTAACCCCTTATTTGCACAGTCCCTATATATGTACAAAAGCTACATACTCCAGAGTCTATGGCTGTGTACACACTATACCTTTAAAGCACATTCAAAACACGTGATTTCCCCTCAAAGAATTCTGGGCACTGTAGTTTACTAAGGGTTGCTGGGAACTGTAACTGCATGAGGGCTAAACTGCAATGCCCAGAACTCTTTGAGGGGAAGCATGTGCTTTAAAGATACTGTGTTTATGCATCCTATACACATAGTTGAGAACATTGCTATGGAGTCACAGCATGAGACCACACACCCACTTGCATGCTTATGACTGAGGCACTTCCCTCAGCTGTGGCTGCTGACATCTTGAAGTTAACCTTCAGTGCTGTTTTTAGGCTGATTCTGCTGTTCTGCTGGGTTTAATTAAAAACAAACCAAGAAACCCAAACATTTTTATCACTGATACAGTTGTGATTGTTTTGAAACTATGGTGGTTGCTCCAGGATTCTTTGGACTGAGAGTAGGCTGTTAAATGTTCCTGCTAAAGAAAGAAACAAACAACTGCTCCCGAAGACGCCTGGTTGGCAAGCTCCATCGAAAGAGACACCCAGGATGGGGAAAGAGGATCAAAATGGGTGGTGGGAGGAGAGCTGGGAGGGGTAAGAGATTGTAAAGTGTAGATGCAGAGAACAAAACATTGGACTGTCCTGCTGGCTGGATCTAGAGGCACAGATTCTAGAGGCACAGATTCTGAGGGAGCTTGGGTTGGGGCCAGAGCCCTTTCTAGAGCCCAGAGGATGGGGTAGAAAGGGGGAAGAGAACTGTAAGCTCAACAGAAAGCCAAAAAAGCCTGCATTTGCATGGAACATGTGTCTGCCTCCCTGTCTGAGGCATAGGGAAACCTGTGACCTGATAATGTCAAGGTGACCTGGCTTTTGATGGGATCCCAGTCACATGGGGATATTGGTTCACCTTTCAGGAAATACACACACCCTCCCGCAGGTCAGGGCTTAGACTGGGATCATGGAGAGAAGGTGTGCCTCAGTAGCAGAGTACATGCTTTGCTTGCAGAAGGTCCAGGTTTAACCTCTGATATCGCCTGAAACCCTGGACAGCTGCTGCCATTCGACGATACCAAGATAGATAGGCTGACGCTCCAGCTTGGTATAAGGTAAGTTCCTATAGCCTATATCTCTAATGCCCCTTGAGGTGACACCTTGGCTCTCAAAGGCTGTGACACTGAGGGGTCCAATACACCGTGATGGGGCCTTTCCCCAATATCTGGTCCAGCATCACAGTAGGAGCAGAGGTGGTGACAGACCCATGCCGAAAACCCAGACCTGAGATGAGAATGTCTGCTCAACAGTCCAAGGTTTGCTGCCGCTCAGCCTTACTTTGGAGGAAGAGGCAAGCATTAATTTCCTCAGGAGAGTGAAGAAAATCCTCAGGGATGATTCATACCCTGGCCGGCACTTTCTTGATCTCCTGCCCTCAGGCAGAAGATATAGAAGCATGATTAGTCACACCAACAGGGTAAAGAACGGCTTCTATCATTGGGCTGTTAGGCTGCTGAATGAAAAGATAACAACAGGGCAACTGACTTTCGGGTTTGGTGGCTGTGCGTCAGTAAACGAGGGGAATTAAGACTAAGAGAGCTGAGTGGGGGGTGCTTGTGTAATCTCACTGCATACAAGTTGTACAATAAAGTATTTCAATGTGTATTTACTTTGGAGGAAGAGGCAAGCCTTAAAATGAAACTCCTTCATCTCTGCCTCTTAGCTGCTGTTGCAACTAAGAAGTGCCACATATAATCTTGTCTAACCCAACTCTGGCTTCTGCTGGACAGCTCCCCAACTGGTCCAGGCCACTGGATCATGGATCAGTCCATGTTCTGACTGTTGGTAGCCACTGCCCTGCTCTGGGTTGATAGAAATGGACACAAGCTCTGCTTGTCTGAAGGACAAATAACAAAAGAGTTCAACCACCACAAGCAATAAGGGGTCTGTCACACTACCTTCAGCTGTCTGAAAACATAAGCACGACCAAAACAATTGTCCCCAGTCTTACATTATAAACAGTAGGCACAGGGAAATGGCATTGTTTTATAAACAATACTGTTGTCTCGCCAGCAGTAAAGAATGTTACACATCAAAATCAATAGGAATTCAAAGGATGATAATATGGGAAATGGAGGAGGAACGGGTCTCAGGAGACCCAGAAAATGCAACATCTGGGATTTGTGTTTGAAATTTTACAGTTTATGTTTTATAGAACCTGTGATCAAGAAGGTCAGGTTATGGATCCCCAGATGTGAGGGGATTTATTGCTGCCTTTCATATCCTAAACGAAGCAAGATCAAAGTCACCTCGTCTCACAGGACCAAGGCTGCCGAAAAGCGGGTGCATCCTCCTCTTTGGTCTATTTGACCTCAGAGATTTGTGCTGCCGTTTCAGCCTTTTGATATTACATACTTTGGTCCTTCTCTGCTGGGAATGGCTGATCAGACATTTTCATTATGGAATTCATTTTAAAAGGAACTGTTTATTTGGAGGGGGGAGAGGGGGAGCGATTAATTATTAATAAGAATTTATAGAGAAAGTCAGTGAGAATATTATTACCAGAGAAATATGGTACGGCTGGTACTTCAGGAAAAAAAATCTCCAGCAAATCATAGAGAGTAAAAGTGTGTGTGTGTGTGTGTGTGAGAGAGAGAGAGAGAGAGAGAGAGAGAGAGAGAGAGAGAGAGAAAGAAAGAAAGAAAGAAAGAAAGAAAGAAAGAAAGAAAGAAAGAAAGTGGTAAGCAGGTTCCAAGTATTTAGAGAAGATATTCTTGCATATTTTATTTAAACAGTTTAATAATGCAGCCCTATCCATGTTTACATTGTTGTTTTAAATGCTGTGATATTGCCACCACCAATTTTCAGTATCAGTCCTCAGGTTAACGTTGACTATATACGTATATCATCTTGGCCTTAAAGAGGGGCACATATGCATGAGGCTCCTTCTTGCTTTTGGCCTGAAGTTCTAGAACTGAACTATACGTATGGAAGAATTTTGTTGTTGGGTGGGTGGAACTGGTCCAAAACCCCCACACCAACATCCCACTTTGAAATGTATGCAGCTTGCCTGCCTTAATTTGTAGAATAGCAGGCCATGGGGCTCAAGCCTACCTGAAAACCAGGCATTTGGGACAGTAGGTTTAGGAGAAGGAGGGGGGTAATTATGATGGTGATAATTGTGAACTGCCCTTCAACAAGAATTCTCAGACTGGTAAGCAGTCTACAGTAAAACACAGAATAAAAACATCAACACCAAAAACCACCGTTATTGTAATTATCATAAATATAGCTGGCCGCAGCACAGAACATAGTCATAAAGTGATGGAGGAGACATCTCATTAACCTGTGCAGGCCAGGTGGAATGGATACATCTTCAGTTGGTGGTGAAAAGACTACTTTTCCCATTAGTCCTGAGCCACACTGGCTGGGGATGATGGGAGTTGGTGTCCAACAATGTCTACATGGTCACTGGATTCCCATCTCTGGTGTAGACTGACAGTGCAATTCTATGCACATGTACTTGAGCTCAGTGGGACTTATGTCTGAGTAAGTATATACATATGGGGTGGAATTGCATGGATGGAAAAGGGTGCCACACTGCGGTGGCAGAGGTGGTGTTGTCCATTTGGTAATGTAAAACCTGTTTATTTGAAATTGTAAAACTTAAAACATTTGAAAGGGAGGGGGGACTGCAAAACTAAGGTTGAAAAATTCTGTTGAACTCAGCTAGACTTCTTTTTGAACAGCCATAGGATCAGAGTGCTTGCCTTTTTTCTTAGCAGTGTTAACCTAACAATGATTAGCACACATAAAACAAGAAGGAAACTATATTTCATTAAATATGGAAATGAACTCAGATTTATTCGTATTTGAACCAACTCTGACTAATTCCTAAGGGTACCAAGTGGCTGGGTTGGAGCTGTTCTCAGGCTGTTAGGAGATGAAGGTCATACTTCAATGGAAGGGTAATTGAATTTTCTCAGGGGGTTACCATAAGACCAAGCAGCTGAAATACATGAATTCTGTGTCTCTGCCATTTTTTTTTATTACTTTGTCAGTCATTTCTCAAACGAGAAACTATGCAATTCTGATTAATCATGATATAAACCTTATGGATGATGGCCAGCAATACTGACTTAGCCCTCTCAAGGCAATAACAAAATCCTCCCCAGTTTAATGAAAAGCAAATTAGCACAACTCCTGACCAACTCGAGGAAGGCTGTGGTCAAACAAATCCATTTGTAAAGCAAAATGGGGCACACAGTGAATCAGTCATACGACTGTTTTCCCATAGGCCCAGCCTCTGCTTGTATTACCTCAACTCCTTTCATTCCTTTTGGTGTGAATCAGACCTGACGTGTCTAGTTTGCATACAGCTAGTGGCCTAACATCGGGGGGGGGGGGGCCACAGGGGAAATTGCCCGAGGCACAAAACTGTTAGGAGCGCAAAATTTGGTATCGTAATGCCTTAGACACATGTTGTGAATGTGGCCATAAAATAAACCTATACGACCTGCAACAAAATATTGCAGCATAGAGCCCCAGGATTCCAGCCACTTCGTTCTTCAAGCTTTTAATGTTTAATAGGTTATTGTATTTTTAGTGTTTTGTTCGAAGCCACCCAGAGAGGCTGGGGGGACCCAGCCTGTTAAGTTGTGGGTGAACATATCAGACGACACAGCGATTCTTCAAACAGCTCTTGTTTATTCACAGGCCAGAACGGAACGGAACTGAAGGGTTCAGTCAGCCTGCTTATATAGAGCTCCAGTACAACGTAACTGTAACAATTTTCTAAAACTATCCAATCACTGAACGTCACTTTCGATCCCTTATTTGCATAACTATCTACAGTATCCCCCTGCTGGCCCAGGGTGAGAACTTCAGTACATAACACAGCCAGATGGGTGGGGTATTAATAATAATAATAATAATAATAATAATAATAATAATAATTCTATTCTCCCTTTCCCTGATTTTCTGACCCCCTCCCTCTCTATAAGCATTCAATGAACATGGAACACTGGGCTGTTCTAAGGTCTCCCTTCGTTTTTTCCCCTATTGATTTGTACGTCTGCAAACCTTGGTTGCCCCCCAGGCCTACAGCTGCAATCTCCTTGTATGCTGCTGGTGCTGTTTTGGTGACATACACAATGACACTCAAGAGTCTGAACACTGGAAGTAGAATGAAATGCTAAGAGGCACTGTTTTTATTGGATCATTTTTTGCTGGAGAGAGTCAGGCCAAGCAACTGAACTTCAGACTCCTTTATTTTCCATTTAAAGGTTGTTTATACGCAGAATGTCGTATCAGAAAAACATAATACAGGGGGGGAAATGTGGTGGTTGTTTTTTCTTCAGCCAATAGACACTTGTAGATGGATTAATCCAATATATAAGGTTCCAGTTAACAAATAAACAGTTTCGCTGTGATGAACTGACAGATTAATCCAAAAACCCTCATCATATCAATAAAACATGGCTTTCCACTTGACAGTTAGGATTTAAATTGTTCCAGGATAAAATGAATTGTAGCTGTATCTTCTCAGAAGACATGTCAAGCATTCTCCCTTTCGTACATTTGTCTTTAAAAAGAATTCAGTCTATTCATTTCTGTTGTAAACAAGTATGTATTTAGCCAAGCTTGAATTAAAGGGGAAGCCTTATTTCTCCAAGTCTTTCAACGATAAGGCGCTTGCCAGCCACTTCCTACTTTCTCTGTCGTAAGAACATTTTTAAGACTCAACAGAGTCAACGGCCTTGACGGCCTTATGCCAATTCATCTAATAACCTTGATCCGATAGGATCTAATTTTCTGGCATTTTCATCAAGTCTAGGCAAGGAACACAGGAAACACTCTTCTACTGAGTCAGATTATACTGAGTACACCTTGCTCAGGACTGTCTACACGGACTGACAGCCGCTCTCCAGGATTTCATACAGCAGATGGCAAGGCAGTGGGGCAGCTCACCTGGCCTAATGTCACCAGCAAGGCCTCTCTCCCTCCCACCAAGCAGCAGCAAAATGGGGGGCAGGGGAGCACTACTCCTCTACCCCAGTGACCGCCACTGAGCAGGAGACATTCCCAACCCTATTTCGTGGGGTGTCATGGATTAAACCTTGGGTTTTCTACATAAAAGGCAGATGTTACTGGCCCTTCTCTAATTATTTTTTATTTATTTATTTATTTATTTATTTATTTTCTATACAGCACTATACCAGAAGGTCTTAGGGTGGTTCACATGAAATATCAAATACATAAGATCAAAACAAAAACAACAATCAATTAAAAAAAAAAAAAAACACCCGCCAAAGAGCCAGCATTTTAAAAAGGGTATAGGATGTCGTTCAAGTCAGGCAAAGGCCTGGTTAAAAAGGAACGTTTTTGCCTGGTGCCGAAAGGTGTATAGGCGAACTTCCTTGGAGAGATAAAATTAAGGCCCAAGTAAATGCCATGTTAATTGGAGGATGCATGGTTTTTGAAAAGGAAGCCTGAGGAGAAGAAGAAGAAGAAGAAGAAGAAGAAGTTGTTATTTATTATTTATACCCCACCCATCTGGCTGGGTTTCCTCAGCCACTCTGGGTGGCTCCTAACAGAATATCATTATCATTATTAATAAAGTGATAAAACTTCAAACATTAAAAACTTCCCTAAACAGGGCTGCCTTCAGAAAATCAGATAGTTGTTTATTTCCTTGACATCTGATGGGAGGGTGTTCCACAGGGTGGGAAAAGTGGGGCCGGTTAATTTAACTCATCCAGATACTATTTGCATGCCAGCGGAGGCTTCCCTCAAAATGGCAAGGATGCTTTTTGGTGAGGTCCTTTCTGTCTGACCTTGGCAGGGAGAGATGCAGTTAAACTTCCCCTCCCCATCCCACACAGTCCCCAGGCAGCTCAGGATTTCCTTCCATTACTATTTACACAACAACAAGTGCACTGTTTCTTTGGCCCTCTGGGGGTCCTCCCTCCTTGCAACACCAGCAAGCAGATGTGTCATTCTGAAATTCATATTGCAATGAAGTTGGAGATAAGTGCTCGTTAAACTCCTCTTAAACTCATCATGCTAATCCTAACAGATTTAGCATGTTAGCACATGTTTGTTGTTCAGCGGTAATACAGTGGTACCTCGGGTTAAGAACTTAATTTGTTCTGGAGGTCCATTCTTAACCTGAAACTGTTTTTAACCTGAAGCACCACTTTAGCTAATGGGTGCTGTTGTGCCACCGCCACGCGATTTCTGTTCTCATCCCAAAGCAAAGTTCTTAACCCGAGGTACTATTTCGGGGTTAGTGGAGTCTGTAACCTGAAGAGTCTGTAACCCGAGGTACTACTGTACTGCCAATTAGAACATTTTTCTCACTGGGCTGCATACTTTGCTGCCCTAGTCCAGCAAGGACATACAGAAGGTGCTAACATAGGAAACTAACTTCATGCTTGTCTTGCTAGCCCAGGACTAACTGCTCTAACAGGCAGCAGCACTCCAGGGTCACAAGGTAGGAGTCTTCCCTGGCCCTACTATTAGAGACCCCTTTTAACCGGAGATGCCAGCGATGAAAGGGGCCTTTCTACACACAAGCATGTGGTCTGCCATTGAGCTACAGCCCCTTGTTCTGATTCAGCAGTAGCCAGCAGGTTTTCCCAGGGACAGTTAGGAGACTGAAAAAGACTCTGGCGGTTCCCTCCCTGTGAGAAGCGGGGTTACAGGGAACCAGGCAGAGGGCCTTCTCGGTGGTGGCGCCCACCCTGTGGAACGCCCTCCCACCAGATGTCAAGGAAAGAAACAACTATCTGACTTTTAGAAGACATCTGAGGGCAGCCAGGTTTAGGGAATTTTTAATGTTTGGTGTTCTATTGTGCTTTTAATTCTATTGGGAGCCAGCCAGAGTGGCTGGAGAAACCCAGCCACATGGGCGGGGTATAAATAACAAATATTAATATTATTATTATTATCATCATCATGGGACAAACGAAAGTGTGGATGAGCGCTTAGGTTTGTGCAGCTGAAGCAGATTAAAGCACTCTGTCACTCTAGAACAACAAATCCACTTTAAAAAAAGAATTAAACTTCTCACACTTTAGAAACTGATAAGGAAATGCGCTGAAAAGTATGGAATGAACCATGATTAACAGGACAAAATATAAGCAGCCCACAAGCAAATCAGGACGAGTGTAAGTTAGATACATATAGTCATATAATCTCCTGGCAAAAATGTCAGAATGAATGCTCAATAAAGACCAGATAGGATCTAACCTCTATGTAAACTTTATGCAAGTAAATCAGGATGAATGCTCAATAGATTGCCTAGACTCCATTACAGTATTTTGGGGCCTGTGAGTGATGCACATCATTCAAAGGCTTCTTTCCTTTCACTGTCTTTCACTATATGTGAGGGCTATTTTGAATATGCAGAAACAGCACGTGCCACAGTCCTGCCTGGACAGCAGCACGTCAGGCTGTATAGGAAGGACTGAAGGCTTGAATGCTCCCCTGCATTAAACTTTTCTGCACATAGAAAACTAGCTTGTCAAGGATAAGGCTTTTTTCTGACTGGCTACTTTTCTAGAGATGGGGAGTGTACATGGAAGAACCATAGCTCAGAGCTAGAGCATCTGCCTTGCATGCAGAAGGTCTCACAGTCAATCCCCAGCATCTTCAAGTGGGGTCGGGGAGAGGCCACTGTCTGAAATCCTGGAGTGCTGCAGCCAGTCACAATAGAAAGTACTGAGCTAGATGGACCAATGGGCTGGCTTGGTATAAGGCAAGTTCCTATGTTCCTTCGGAGGGCTGTTCAACACATGCCTTCCTCACCTGGTGCTGTATATAGTGACACAGCCTAGTGAGGGCTGTACCATGTGTTATTTCGGCATATTCAAACTGATTCTGAAAGAACAGGAAATCAAAGCAGGTTTTATCCTTTTCTTACAACAGGAACACAAAGATGAAAGCTCTGGTTGCGCCCCTTGTGGGTGTCCTGACACTTCTCCTTTTCTTCCACCTCCTGCCCAGCAGCAGCTGTCAAAAGGCACTTCAGAATCACATTCAGGAGTGGAATTACAGAGAAGGAGGTAAGAGGTGCTAGCAAGCCAAGGCAGATGCAGGAGTCATTTGTAAGCTCCTTGAAGGCAGGAGCCTGTCCCCTTTTAGTTTTCTAACTCTGCAAGGCGCCCATGCGCACTGATAACACCGTCTTAATATGAAGAAGAACGTTTCTGATAAAGGCTTGTGTGAATTCTGGTTTCCTGCCCAGTCTTGAGTTTCGCACCAGTAGGGTTGCCATATTTCAAAAAGTGAAAATCCAGACACAAAAGTTGTTGAGCTTTCCCCCGGACATTTCAGCCCAGACATATGTTTCTGACAACCAAATCTTGGTTATTATGGATGTATGGCAACCCTTCACACTACAGGAAGCCAAATATACAATGCTACAGTATTTGTGTATATGCAGCTATTGGGAGTTGAAGTGCCCCCTGGTGACTGCGATGAGTCTTAGTACTATGGTTTTGCCTAAAGGAAGGGTGAGGGATCTCAACACCTGTCCTGCAGAAGAAGTACAGTCCTCAATGAGATTTACTTCTAAGTAAACACACCTAGGCTCAGAGATGTAGCTAAGGGGGGGGGGCAGAGGGCACTGGGTTCCACACCGTGTGGGGCGGCACTTACCACAGGGCCTGCAGCGTGCCCAAGCCATGCGTCTCTCCTAGGAGTGACGTGGTTGCTTGGGCACCTGCAGGCTCCATGCTGCCCAAAACAGCAGCATGGGGCTTGTGTCTGCTTGCTGCCTCCCCCATAGCCATCCTACAGCTGAGGAGAAGGAAGTGGGTGGACTCCTTGAGTGCATGTGCCACCCCAGGCACCCAAGCAGCTAGCTACACCACTGCCTAGGTTTGCAGTGATTGCGGCAAATACATTTCCCATTCACCCCCATCTTGGGCCACTGAAGCAGAAAATGCTCATGTAGATCACACCGACATCTTACATTTAGAAGCACATGTTTCTCCTCAAAGAATCCTGGGTTTGTCCATGGTGCTAGGAACTGTAGCTCTGGAGAGGGTGGATTATAGTTCCCAGGGTTCTTGGGGAAGCCATGTGCTTTTAGTTGTCTGGTGTGTGTGTGACTCTTGCTGCTTTGAAAACATGGCAAACAATATTCCGCCATTCAGTTCTCTCCAACATTTTGCATTCTTTGGCGCTTGTGATGGATTGCTGTTGCCTTTTAAAAGTGGTGAACTCAAGAGCAGCTGTCTCCACAGCAGGCATCTCTCACTCCAGTAGCTCTTCTCCACCTCTGCCATGCAGGGATGAGGAGATATCAATGCAATTAGTGCTGGAACAGGGGTTGTGGCATGAAACATAAAACTTTGGGTATTTCAGAATGGTCTAGAGAAAACCAAGGAACTGAGCCTATTTCTGCAACTCGGGCTTGATCACTTCTCATCCCATCTCAATTTATCTCACCTGACCCATTATTTATTAGAATTTTTTAAATCCTGCTTTCCCACAGATTATGCCCAAGGCAACTAACAACGTCAGCAGTAAAATTCTAACCGTTAAAAGAAAAATATCAAATTCAGAAATACAAATCTGTGAATGCTGGGGGTTAAAAAATTAGGAGCAGACAAAATATTAATAGAATAATATAATAATAGAATAATATAAGCAGCAGTAAGAGCAACATTTGGGAAGGTTTTTGAACACCAGAGAAGCCGTCAGTGATGGGAAGGGTGAGCCTCTCTAGGAAGAGAATTTAAGAATTTATCCATTTTCATAAGGCTAGAAACATGGTGTTGAAAAAAGAAAAAAGCAATCTTCAGGAACTGGATGTGCCAGATTTTGTGCACCTGGCTGCAATCCCACAGACACATATCTCTGGATTACATGCAGACATGTGTATATTAAGTGATACTTAATCCATGAAGATTTAGGTGTACTGGAAAATAAAATAACTGATTAATGACTTGCTTCTCCCTCGCTGAATCTTTTCTTTCTCCTCATTCTCACGTGAATTCTGATATCAAAGCCGATAAAGTGAATATCCAAGGCATAAAGAGTTTTACGCGCACACTGGAGAAGTGGGGGAACAGCATCTTTTGGCAAATGAAGCACTCTTTGTTGAGTCACCCTGACGCACTCCTGCCTGAACTTTCCAGGTAAGAATACAAGAGCATTGCTGGCCTTTTCTCTGCTCTGCTTTCTCTGGAACAGAGAATTCCCCAGTGTTGAAACTCTTTATACCCCAAAGGGGAAGATTGGATGAGCAACTAGGATTTTAGCCTTAAAACTCTGTTAGTGATGGAGAGTTACTAGAAAGGGAAGAAATATGCCTGGGTGTTCCAACTTCTTTTACCCGATAACATAAATACAGACCAACTCTCAAAGTGATGAGCCCACTTTTTCTCATACCAGGGATACTCTGAAAAGGAGAGGGCATGGTAAATTCTGGATTGAGGGAGGGGAAAGTGAGGGAAGGCAGTGACTTGGAATAGAAATTCATGGAGGTACAGAAAGCTATCTGCATTAAACAACAGTATGGGTGTCATGAGCCTCAGTCCCAACTCACTGTGATTTACACCTGAATAAGCATGAGTATAATGTTTCATACATTTCATACATTGGTCCAAACTGGCTAGTTTTCAAGCATTTCAGTTTAATAACTGATATGCAATTCAAGGTGGGGGGCGGTCCTATTCCCCTTTAGGCAAAAATATTCTCTTTTATTTATCATCCAGATATGATGGCGAAAGTTGAAGCAGAGCTTAGTGGGGAGAGTGGGGAGCAAAATGTCCTTAAAAACCCATCCCATTTTCAACAAAGCAGTTAGTAAAATTAACCCTACTTATATCTGGCAGAAACAATAAAAAGTGGGTTTTAATGGGGAAAGATACCAGAATGTTTCGGATCTGCTTGCTTATATTTTGAATCAGTTATGGCACCAGCTGTGAGCGTGAAAGACTCCCATGTGGACAACATGCTCTTAAAAGTGAGTGTAAAACTTAGCGTGAGTGGTAGTTAACTGTTCAAATGTCCCTAATGGGCTGTTTATATGGGAAGAAATGTTAATGTAAATATATAATAAATGTTGGTGCTAATATTTTTTCCAATGATTACACTGAATAATGTTGTTTCTGTTAGATCAGAAATGTTTTTAGCAGCAGTTTCTGTTTGCATCTGTGTTCAAAGGCGGCTTATATCCATAGCAAGGAGGAAATTCCTCCAAACTCAGACTTACTGCTGATGCAGAGTCGACATCCCTAGGCCTGCCCTTTAAGAGGCTAGTGGTTAACAGCAGGACTCAGATGTAAGTCCCATTGGAATTACTCTGAGGTAATGAATGATTGCAGCCTAAGAACGCTGTGTGCCAAAAAGTCCTTGAGTCAAATCTCCACTCAGGTTGCCTCCAGGCTGCCAGCCAAGTACAACACATCAACTTTAAAGAAGAACTGGATTTTTTGCAGTTTGGAAAGTGATGGGGGAAATGTATTCAAAAGAGGGGGTGTGTGAATGAATGACCAACAGGAAAATGTATAAACAGGATGAGCGTTAGTTTTCATATCACCACCTTGCAAATAACGCTATATAAATAATTACTACTTTTAGGGTATTTACGGTAATTGAAGAATCACCACCATCTATCCAAGCCTTGAAGTGGATTTCTCAAACTTGGTCAGACGAAGCTGCTAGATCTAATTATTTGTGCTGGTATATACTATTTTCTGCAGCATTATAACAGTTTGCTTGATGATGCCTTAACACAACTGTTGGTGTGCCTCATCCTAAGCATTGCGACCTGGCAGAGCAAGCCTCAGGCCCCCTTCTTATAGTCAAGTCACAATATGTCTACTCAGAAGTCCCACTGATCTCAATGGGATCTGCTCCTGGGTAAGGGCATATCAGATTGGAGCCTTACAGCCTTAAAAAAGTCCGGCAGGACTTAAAAAATATTTCTGCATACTCATCTCATGTTTTAAGTACATATTGCAGCTGAGGGCACTTAATATGTGATGTGCCCTTAATTTCAATGGGTCCTATTGCAAAAATGAGTAAGGCTGGGCTAGGTCCAGTAGGCATGAGATTTGATGGGTCCCTGGGGAGGAATCATTGTTAGCACTAACACCGCAAAAGGCTTTGATCAACTCCTATCAGCGGCAGCCTCCGACCACGCTGATTATTTATCATCACAACAGTTGTGCTTCTGAACTGTGCTGACTGAATTGTGTTGAGTCGTACTGAGCAAAACTGGCAGTGAACTGCCATAATGATCCTGATCTGTATACATTCTTAATATTGATCTTCTTTGACCGGCAGCCTCCGGCCTATCTCTGAAGCAATTGACAATCTCCTGAAGCAAGTACTTTCCATGAAGAAGAGGCTGGCAGAGCTGAACGAGCGTCTCCGTGTCATGAGCAGGACCCTCTTCCCCATCCGCTACAAGGCCCAACGGAGCCAGAGGCTTGGCAGCATGCATCTGAGGAGGGTACCGCTTCAGCAAAGGAGGAGGAGGCACATGAGAAGGAATTAGCTCTTCTCCAAGATGAAATTTTGCTCAATCTCTATTCCAGAGGTCCTCATCAGAAAGCTCAATAAAAGAAAGTTTTGACTAAAAGAAAATGTGTACAATGTTATTACTGAAGGTTTCTCTCTCTTCCCCATGAATGGCAGCCATAAAGGGTGTTTACACGTTACGTTCAAGATGTCTACAATCTGTGTACACACAAAGTTGAACAGTACATGTGACTCCCAATAAGTGTTTGGTAGCATGCATGCCGTTGCAGATCAGCCTAGAATCTGCAGAAGGATCTTTGTCTAAAGCAGGCATGGAAATTACAAGTCCCATCAGCCCCAGCAAACATGACCAATAACCAGGGATGGTGAGAGTGGCAATTTAGCAACATCTGGAGGTAAAAATGTTGCCCACTCCCTTTCCCCTTTGGCTGTGGCTTCCTACAGCCTACATATCCCTAAAACTCCTATGTATAAATAATTTCCTTCAGTTCCCTGCCTGAAAGAAAAGGCTTATTTCTGAGCACACAATTTGAGCTTTCTTACTTCAGAATTGGATTTGAAGAGGGTGGTTGGGAGAGGTGGTTTTCAGACAGTCTGAGCATTTCTGGTTAAGGATTATGAAGCTTCCATTTGAAATGATCCAGTATGAAATGAAAAGTACAAACATAATGATACAGAGAGTTGTCTTGTATGTATAGTACAATCCAAACAAAAAAAAAAGTTTACCAGTTTCCTCTCCTAGCATCTCTTGCATGCTTTTTGCTTCTTTTTTGGACTAAACTTTTATGTTTTATATTCTCTCAAAAGACTTGTGAAATTCACAGTATGGTTCTTTCTTTAGTAGGTGCTGAAAGAAAGGCAGACATACAAAAGGAAATCACCATCATCTCCCTGAACTCCTTTTAAAAATCCTTTTAATGATTTTGCAACCTAGATACACAGTTGCCTTCTCCAGCCTATATATATATCTTTCAACCCACTGGCAGCTCCCACCCAACTCTCAGTGAAACTCATCAGGCCTTCAACTTCCTCCATGACTTCACCCTTAGAAACTTCAGCTTTTGCCAGTCCATCTTCTCAGAGCCAATCCGATGTATGCACTAATATAAAAAAGATGTTCTCTCTCTAATGACCTTGAAACCAAATAAATTGTAGCCAATGTCCCTGTGAAAAGATTGTGAATTCACTCATTTCATATGTGCAGCACAAACTGAACCACTTCCTGTGGATATTTGCCCTGGGGTGTGGCAGACTAAAGCGACCAATGGCTACTAGTCATGATGGCTCTGCACTACCCCCAGAATCAGAAGCAGTATCCCTCAGAATAACTTCTGCTTGGAAGAATGAATTGGTGGGTAGATGTTTCTGGAGTCATGTCATGCTTGTAGACTTCCCATTGGCATCTGGTTGCCCACAGGAGGAACAAAATAATGTATTACAAGAGTGAGGAACCTCAAGCCCAGAGACCAAATATGGCCTCCAGACCTCTCTGTCTGGTCTTCAAGGTTTTCCCCAGGCTCCACCCCTCATCGGTTTTGCTTTGTGTCCTCCTCAAGTGCTTCCGCTTGGCTGGAGCGGGTCCTTAAAGTGTCACGATGCCCCTTGCTTGCCTGAAAAGAGGAGGGAGAAATTAAGAGTGTGCAGAAACCTCTGCCTTCTGAGTGGCTGGAATGTAGGTGACTTATTTTGCCCCACTCACTTCGGGCCCAACCAATCACAGGTCCCCAGAAATTGCCCATAAGGCCGTTTGGCTGCAATAGCTCCCCACTCCTGTTGTATTAGATGTAGCTGAGATTCGGCACCAGTGTCGCACCTCCACCCCGAAACAACCCAATGTGAACTGAGCATGCTCAGCATGCTTGAATGCTGGCTGACCGATGTGGGAGGAAACCGGGAGAGGAAATCAGAAAACCAGGAGAGGGAGACTGGATGTCTTTGAATCAGAATTTTGTTCCAAGGACTTTGTGCAACCTTTGCTAAACTCAATGGTGTATTCGTTGTAGTTGCCCCATATTTCAAGTGATACCTTGCTTGTTATAATACCATAATTCCTTTCTATGGGGTGGCGGAGAAGGCTGCAGCTCAGTGACAGAACAAATGGACCACACACAAAAGGTTCCAGGTTCAATCTCTGGCATCTCCTTGAAGGGCTATGAAAGACCTCTGTTTTGGGGTTATCTACAGATCCATTGCCAGTAAGTGTGGGTGTGAACAACACTGAACTCAGATGGAGCAACAGTATGACTTGGTATTATGGGCCAACTTCCTGTGTTCGTGTTTATTGGTGGGGAAATTTCACAATTAAATCTTTTCAGATTTTTAGTAAACATGTCCAGCAGCCGAGATTATAGGGGCGTGGAAGTGAAAAGGGACAACTAGAATTTAGTAGAACTAAATAACTATACAGTATGTCCAATAATGTACCGGGTCCTTTCATGGTAGCCACAGCTAAGCCCCCTTCCAAGATTATACAATCTCCTAAAATTACACAATAATCTTATAATTCTACAATAGCAATTAGAGATGCATTGCAATGGATCAATGCAGATCTCTGCTGTGTTGCCAAAACTATTATTTCTGTGCACATACACAGGCAAATGAATTAGAATGCTCTGATATCTTCTTTTGGGGTGCTGTCCTTGAAGTTCCATTGCAGGTAATGGAACTTCCACACCTTTCTCTTGAAGCGGCAGAACCTTGAGTTTTCAGTGTTCCCAAATGCTTAGCTTGGTGTTCTTCCCAAGTGCCTTCTCCAGAGTGACCCTAGGAGCCAGTCCTCAATGGCTGACTCATCTCCTTTCATTCCCAATTGGCTCCTCATCTCAGTGGTTAGAAACCTCACCTCTCATGCTGCTTCGGCAGCTCAACCCCTCATGACCCCAGACCACTATACTGTACATGTGATTATTGGACGTGGATTCATACATCATGCCCTTAAGATATGCATGCAAAAATGTTTTTAATGTACACTGAAAGGGCATGTGTGCTTGTATATACTCAACAAATACCTGCCTGACATATGAAACATTCATGCATGAAGGAGTCAGAACTGGCCACTGGTCCCAACCATGAATTTGCCACAATGTGTGACACAGTCCCCAGCAGTGTGCTTGCAGCAGAGGTCCATGGCACAAATTTGCATGGTATTTGCATATATTTGTGGGAATGTTGTAGATAGTAGGAGAGGATATATTGATTAAATACAGTGGTACCTCAGGTTACAGACGCTTCAGGTTACAGACGCTTCAGGTTACAGACACTTCAGATTACAGACTTGGCTAACCCAGAAATAGTACCTCAGGTTAGAACTTTGCTTCAGGATGAGAACAGAAATCATGCTCTGGCAGCGCGGCGGTGGGCTAAAGTGATACCTCAGGTTAAGAACAGTTTCAGGCTAAGAACAGACCCACAGAACGAATTAAGTTCTTAACCCAAGGTACCACTGTATTATCCTTTCTCACTCACGCTAGTGAGTCAATAGCAGAGTACATTCCCCAGTATATTGCAGGAAGCTAGTTGGTAGATTCGTTTGAATCTCTTCACTTAAGCAATCCAATCTGACTTGTCCAGATTGGGTTTGTTCCTAGTAAATTGCCCTTTAATCCCTCTTAAAAAGAATAAAGACACAACAGTCTTCTCTTAAAAGTAATAAGAAGTTTACGCACATTCAGTTCACAGTAGGTTCCCTGAAGACAGGCTTTAGCTGGAAGTTACAGAAGAGAGTATGAGTTCATCCCATATGGGGATGGAGTTCATGTGCTGCTGGCTGAGAGCCAGCAGACAGCAAAACAACATCAAGAGAAAAAATGGTGTCAAGAGTCAAGAGAGCATGGCATCAAGAGGAAGATGGCTGCATGACCAGCCCTTTTATGGGGTCTCACATCTACCTGGTCATACACAGGGGGAGGATGCTCCAGACCAGGTGTGACAGGAAGTCCTTCTGGTTGGAGTAACATCCCCCTGTGTCCACTCTGAGCAAATGGGAAGTGTTGTGCTTGACTGCTCATCTTACATCCCACACCTGCCCCAAGAAACATTCATGCATGAAGGAGTCAGAACTGGCCACTGATTCTCACCATGCATTTGCCACAATGTGTGACACAGTCACCAGCAGTGTACTTGCAGCAGAGGCCCATGGAACAAATTTGTATGATCTTTGCATATATGAATTAATATGTACAGTTGTCTCTGGGCAAAGAAAGATGGCATGTGGCTGGGGTCTCATATTAAAGGTTGTTTTTTTTAAAAAAAACAGTTTTTAAAACGAAAACGGCAGGAAATTTGGGGCATGCCTAGTACAAAAGATCTGGGCTCAGGGGCCCTGTACCACCTTCTAACCATGTACACACAGGCAGTGATATGCATCCAGGCATGCTGTTACCACCACCTCATGCTAACATGGTTGCACACTAAACTTGGTTCCATGCTAATTCTTGCTCAGGCTTTCGGTGTAATTTCTTTGTAACCTCTGAAGCCACTCTGAGAGCATAAGAAGAGTCTGCTGGATCAGGCCCATCTAGTCCAGCATCCTCTTCTTACAGTGGCCAACCAGATACCTGTGGGAAGCCCACAAGCAAGACCTAGCAGGCAACAGCACTCTCCCCTCCTGCGACTCCCAGCACACTGTCTCTGACAGGGGAGGGAGATCATAGCCATCAGGTCACCCCTACCTGTTAGCTTTTGAATTGGATCCTGCTCCGAAATTGGAGCTCCTTTCCACCACCGTTTTAGTTTTTTTTTATTAATTGTAATAAATAATAATATTCATTATAGTTATTACATTTACAGCTCAGCTTTCCTCCGAGGTGGCGCACATGCTCTTTCCCCTCCTGCTTTGATCTTCACAACAACCCTGCCAGGTTGGCTCAGAGACTATGGCCAGCCCGAGGTTGGGCTACATGTCTGAGCGGGGATTTGAACTTTGATCTCCGGGGCGTCCTCGTCCTACCCTGTCACCCCTACAGTTGCGCCAGGAGAAGCTTTACCCGCTTTATTTCTGCCTGCCAAGCTGCTGCTAATAGTAATGGCACAGGAGCACAGCAATGGACAAAGAAAGCTTGGCGGCCTTCGTTTCTCCCCCGCCCTGCGCAACCCCCACTCCACACCCCACCCTCTCTCTCCAAGGGCAGCTGCGCTCGGCCCTTGGGCAAAAGATGCGCATCCCGCTGCCGCGCCTCTCCCGCCCGCTTTCCGTTCTTGAGCAACCGGGCAGGAAAAGGGCTGCCGCTCTCACTGCATAAATACTAGAGCCCCGACTGAGCGGACAGCCTGCTGCGCGGCGTTGACCCGTCCAAAAGCACAGCATGTTTGGAAATCCCACCAGGACGAGGCAGGTAGGAGGGAGATGCCCGGTCTCGGAGAGGAGGCGGGGTTGGGGGTCGCTTGCCTCGCCCTCCGGAGAGGGGCGACGAAGTGGAGCTGCTACCCGCCCCCCGCCTGGATCTGAGGCTTGTCGAGCGCAGCTTGGCTTTGTAGAAGGTCTGCCACTGGCTGCTGCTAGCAGCTAGACGGCTTCTTTGGACCCACGTCACTCTCACGTGGTGGCTTCGCTTCGCTTGCCATTGAACTTTTGGTCCATTCATTTCTTTGCTTCTAGGAATGCCGCCGCACGAAGCGCCTTGAATCCGAGGCGCGCGCCACACAAGGGCCTGTGGAAACATGTCCCGGTCTGTGAACTTGGCAACTAACGCAGCCACATTGTTGGAAAGCTAAGCAGGACTGGGCTTGGTCAGGATCTGGATGGGAGACCATTCCAGGATGACAGGCGGGGGTCGACATACAAAACAAAAACACCACGAACGGAATGGATGACCCTTCCAATTCTACAGTTCTATAATTAAGAAGTGGATAGGGAGACATCTCATAATACTAGAACTCGGGACTACCCAATGAAGCTGAAGTTCATGGAATCATAGAATTGTAGGAAGGGACCACAAGGGTCATCTAGTCCAACCCCCTACAATCATGAAGGAATCTTTTGCCCAACGTGGGGCTCGAACTCACAACCCTGAGATTTAGAGTCTCATGCTCTACCAACAGATGGAAGAAATGACTTCATCACACAGAGACAAAGTTTCTGTGGATTTTTGTTCCCCCAATATGTAGCAGTGTCAACCAACTTAAAAAGTAAAGGGACCCCTGACCATTAGGTCCAGTCATGGCCGACTCTGGGGTTGCGGCACTTATCTCGCTTTATTGGCTGAGGGAGCCTGCGTACAGCTTCCAGGTCATGTGGCCAGCATGACTAAGCTGCTTCTGGCGAACCAGAGCAGCGCACAGAAATGCCGTTTACCTTTCTGCCAGAGCGGTACCTATTTATCTACTTGCACATGCTCTCGAACTGCTAGGTTGGCAGGAGCAGGGACCGAGCAACGGGAGCTCACCCTGTTGCGGGGATTCGAACCACCAACCTTCTGATCGGCAAGTCCTAAGCTCTGTGGTTTAACCCACAGCGCCGGTGGCTTCAAGAAAAGAAAAGAAAAAAGGATCAGAGAGTTCTGCCTCCACTGTTTGAGGCAGTAAAGCTTCTGAATACCAGTTGCTGGAAAACATAGGAGGAGGGAGTTGCTGTTGCACTCAGATCCTGCTTGCAGGCATCTGGTTGACACTGTGAGAAGACAATGCTGGACTAGATGGGCCAGCCTGCTCCTCTGTTCTTATTATGCCAGCAGCCCTTACAGGAGGTGCCCCTCTTGAATCATGTGCCACAGAGATTTGAATTAGCAACCCATCTTGAGACCTTCTCTTCTTGGAAGGGATAAATCCCCCCTTCCAAAAGATACCAACATGCCCATCTTCCATAGAGAGTCTACAGTCTTTGTGTGCCTTTTTTCACTGAGACATCCCTGACACTTTTGCATCTTTTTGCTGATTCCCTCATCCCAGGAGCTCCCTGCCCCTATGCAGCCAGTAGCAAGGACCTTTGATATCATGGCTGCTGTCAGGCTCCCTTTTTTAATGGAAATATAAACAGTGCTTGTTTTTTCAGCACAGAAATGTAGGGCTGGACAGACACACCTGTCAAATTTTGTGTGTCATGCAGATGGGTAAAACACAAAGCCCTCACTAAAAAAAAAAAAAAAAAACCAAGGTGGAAATACACCTCACAGTATATCATTTTTCTACCCTAGGAAATGCTGTTAAGGGAGTGGAGTTGTGTGACACTTAGGTGGGGGGGGGAGGGAATTATTCACAATTATCTGTGGAGAAATCTTGCTATTTGTGTGTAGCATTTTACACGGCGTACTTATGGCAAAATGCATATCTTAAATCCCTTATAGCTCCCTGGGGTAGCCTTGTGGCCACAGCCATTCAGTAGAAATGAAATGGTTTGTTTTATAATGTGCATTTTGTCTTCCCTGTATGAAACTAATTGCAGACTGAAGAGTGTGAACATCCCAGTGCCGGTGCTCTGTGGCATGTGGTATTAGATCAAGCTGCGTTATGGCTACCCAAGGTCATAACTCTTCCTTCCCCGAAGGAAAGAATGCCAGTCACCTGCTGTTTCACAGCTGGCAGTGTTTTCTCCCAGCACTCTGTTCTGCGTTAATTTGCATGTTCTTATCTGCCACTTATTTGTTACCGTTTGCATCCCACCCTTCCTGCAAAGAATTTAGGCTGCTGGTTTAGCTTCGCAATGCCCTGTGTGGTAGATCAGAGTGAGGCATAAAGCCACGCTAGACAGGTTTGAAGTTGTTCTGTGTGTGTAAACATGGCACTGCCCCAGTCATGTGGAAATGGGAGGTGCATTTGTAAAAACAAAAGGGGCGTGTGGATTTGCACTGCAGAACCTTCCTCGAACCAAGGTCTGTGTGCAGCTGATCTTTGCATAACTCCTCTGCCCATGCAGTTTCCCCTCAGATGTAGTCAGAATACTAAACTGAACCTGCCTAAGAGAAGAGTACCTTGGGGAAAGGGGCTGTGGGCAGGTCAAGCATGGAAAGGAGACACGGCCAGCCCTACCAGGCGGCAGATTCTAGGGGCCAGTAGCTCCTGGTTGTTCCTCCTGCTTCCTTTTTTTGGCACACATCCCCTCCTGGGGCCCCTAATCTGGCCTGCTGCCTTCACTGCCAGTCCAGTCAACTTGTATAACTGGAACAGGGAAAAGATGCCTCAGACAGTAAAATGTCTTGGCTCAGTCTTGAGGGGGATTTTAAGTTCCCTTCTCCCATGCATTTCTTTTGATTTGGCAATTGGATCCTCCCCCCCCCCCCCTACTTTTTATTGCAATAGGGAAGTTCTGGGCACCAAAAGAGAACTTGTGTACAGAAGTACTTTTCCCCCAATACCACTTCATGGTCCCAATGAAAATTTCATCTCCCTTTTCTCTGCCTCTCCAATGCTGCAATTGGCTCACCAGTTAAATTTTCACATACTGTATACTTATTTGAAGATGGCTATCATATCTCTGCTCAGTCTCCTCTTTTCTAGACTAAACATACCCAACTCCTTCAAGTCCTTCAAGGCTTAGTTTCCAGACCCTTGATCATCTTGGTTGCCATCCTCTGCACATGTTTCAGCTTGTCAACATCCATCTTAAATTGTGGTGCCCAGAACTGGACACAGTATTCCAAGTGTGGTCTAACCAAGGCAGAATAGAGTGGTACTATCATTTCCCTTGAACTGGACACTATACTTTTGTTGATACAGCCTAGAATAGCATTGCTTTTTTGCTGTCGAATCACACTGTTGAGCTTGTGGTATACTAATATTTTTTTTCACATGTACTCACGGCAAGCAGGTGTCCCCCATCTTGTATTTGTGCATCTGGTTCTTCCTGGCTAGGTCCCTATTGAAATTCATTTTGTTAGTTTGGGCCCAGTTCACCAATCTGTTAGGGTAGTGTCATGTTGAATCCTGATACATACAGTGGCACTAACTACCCCTCTCAGTTTGGTGTCATCTGCCAATTGGATGAGCATTCCACACGCACATCCCAATGAATGAGCTTCAGATATGTGCTTTCTCCTCACTAAATGATACTAAATACAGGCTAAAGTACAAAGTGCGCAATGTTGTTCTAGTTAAATGAAGTCTACATTTTGAATGCTACAGCCATACTTTCAGCATCTGTTCAATTCCTTGAAGGGATAGCTGGTCTTTGAATAGCAGGGCTGTTTAAGGGGTGCTGCAGGAATCAACTTTGCCTCCTGAAGGCATGCATGGGTTGCGTCTGTCAAGGAATTTATTATCTAACTTTTGTGTTCCCATGAGGGGGAAAAGCCAAACTATGAGGAAAAAGAATACGAAGCAGGAAAATTTGCTACCATCGAGCATGCTGGAGAAACATTTGATGCGGCCTGTCTTGAAGCTGTGGCAAAACTATATAAATACTTTGAAGGAAGCAACAACCAAGGTGAAAAGCTTTAGATACCTTCTTCACATCCACCTTAATTCAGCTGCTTAATTGTTCATTATCTAATCCTTGGGGGGAAAGACAACATGAACATGTATTTGTTCATATTTGTCATTTTGTGAGTGTCTCAGAAAAGTGGAGTCTTTGATCTGCATTTCTTTTTCAGGGGTTAAGATGAGTGTGGTAGATCCAGTGTGTATCACTGCATTGCTTGCGGATGATGGGTCACTACAGCTGAAGCTGAAAGTCTCGCTACAGATTCCAAGCCAGTTCCAGGCCAGTCCTCCTCCACCCGCTGATAAGAGCATCCAGATTGAACGGAGAGGGAAAATGGCTGTTTTCTTCATGTAGGTTTCTTAAGCCGGTTGTGTAACTCTAAAGCCAACCTGGTTCCCTCCAGGTCTTGTTGTGCCACAACTCCCATCATCACTAACCATTGGCCATGAGAGTTTACACGTCCCCTCTCAACATGTTGTGATATTGACCACGCACCCACACACCCAATGCCTAGCAGTTACAGTCAAACCTCGGAACTTGAACGGCTCCGTTGCCGAACATTTCAGTTCCCAAACGCCGAAAACCTGGAAGGAAGTGTTCCAGTTTTCAAACATTCTTCAGAACTCGAACGTCCAACACGGCTTCTGCTTGAGTGCAAGAAGCTCTTGCAACCAACCCGAAGCCGCATCTTGGAACTCGAAAGTTTCAGAACTCAAACGATCTTCTGGAATACAGTGGCAGTACACATTAGTACTAGATATTTAGGAATGCCCTGTTAGAGTGACTCTGAATCATCATGCTCAGAATGCTATTTCTGTTAGCAACACTAGGGAGAATGAGAGCAGGATGGGTCTGTAGTTTACCAGTTGTCCCAGTCAAAATGTGTACGCAAAGACTAGGCTTTGTGGTTGAATGTTAGCTTCTGTCTTCCTTTAAAGCTGCTCATACATCCCTGGGGGAGGTGTCCCCCATTTTGCGAGAACCCTGACTTTCAAATACCCAAGGCTGAGGCCTAGAAACTCTTTTAGTTGAGCTACGGCTCCGAGCCAGTAAGATGTTATACAGCAGCTGCCCATCAATGTCTAAAGTGCTAAATCCATTAGTAGCCCAAACAGATGTATCGAGAATTGATAGCCTGTCATTTCTGATGTGTCAGTTCCTTTGAACCAAGCTGAGAGATCTTGAATGAATTTGGCCTGCCACTTTCAGTTGGCGAGCATGTTTATGCACACTCACTTCCCAAGGGGGGGGGGGGCGATACAGCAGATCATTCAGCCCAAATGGCCTTTGGGTGTCACTCTGGTGTCAAGGGAAAGCAAAACTTTATTGCAATTCCTGCGATGAAGTCGGCTGTCAAGGACCACATTTCAAAAAGTAAGCCTCTCTTTGTCAACGCAAGGGGACTGGGAATCCACTCTAATTCTCCAGGCGCAGCGAGGGGAATATGAAGAGGAGGCTTCCATTGTTCATTCTAAATGTCTGGCACAAAATGTCATGTTGGGCTTTGGGAGCAAATTTCCCTTTGTGGCAGTTGCCTTAACCACAACCACTCTTTATGCTATTATGGTAGATGAGGTTCCCTTGACTGACATCTCTGGAAATTGCCACTAAAGACACATATTGATTCTAACCATGACTGACACCTGGGCAAATAGAATTTAATCCTCTTTTACCAAAGTCCCATGAAAACAAAAATGTAAAAAAGGGGGGGAGTGGGTTAACGGATGTGGTTGTACAGTCTTTTTTGTTTCGTTTCTTCACACACAGTAACCATTTTAGATGCTCTTCTGATTGAGCCATTGTGAACATATTTAAGGTGTTATCTATGTTGAAGGGAACCCAGTACCATTCTGCTCAACTTTCTGCTGAGGACACAACTTAGAAATGAACAGGAGCACAATGATGCTCTTATGCAACTCTCCTTCTTTTCAGTAGGGCTTGTGCATGAGAACATCCCAGTGCATTGTATCTCATGGGCCAGATCTGTCCTATTTCCTGCTTGGCCACCTCTAATGGCACTTGAAATCTGCCACCTGCTTTGCCTTGAGATCTGCTTCTGGGGCACACTACAGAAGGGCACTTGCAAATCTAACAAATCTAATTTAAAAACTCTGCTTGAATTATTCTTTTTCCTCTTTTGCAATTACACTCGGGGAGTGGTCTACACACCACCCTCTAATTTTTCCGTTTGTTTTTATTGTTCTCTTGTTTTTTCTTTGTTCATAGGACATTTCACGGCAATGCCAAAGGAGAGAACTATAAGAATTATGCAGCTCAGCTGAGATCTGCAGTAGGAACTGAGAAAGCTGACCACAAAGAGCTATATATTTTCAGCAGCTATGATCCCCAAAACAAATCCTTCGGGAATTGCCATGAGGTTTCACTGCGGAAGAAGTGAGCAGTCCAAAAACAAGAAAGATGCCCCAATTGGGGAAGGTGGAAGAAGGAGGAAAATATCCACAGGTGCTATAGAAAGCTGATGTGTGTTTTGAAATTTACCCAGCATGTTTTGAGCATATTGCTTTTTATCAAAGGTTGTTCCAGCTTTGCTGCTTTCTTTCATAAGCCATGAGTTGCATTTCTTGGGCTGTTTCCCATCCAAAACAGAATAGCAGAAGTAAAATACCATTAATAAAGAGAAATGCACTCAAAAAGCATTGGGTGAACCCAAAAATAAATACCGTAAATCAGCAGAGGGTTTTTTCTGACACCAAAACAAGTTTACCTCATTGTTGATAGGCTGTTCGCATTCTACTATCCCCCCTTAGTTCAGAATCTAAATAAAAACTATATCAGTAATAGGGGGAAAGGTCCTTAGTCTGAGCTTGCATGTTCCTACTGTCCTTTGGTTGTGACCTCAACCATGTCAGCTAGATCTCTCCCAAAGTTGTCCAGAGGGATAATAAGACAGCTGTACTTACAAGCCAGTAAAACTGGCACCTGTTAACAGATTGGTATTTCCTGCAGCACTGTCAGCCTGTTACACTCATCTGACCTGGGAGTTAATTTCTATCCTTAGTCCAAGTCAACCCTAGAGTCTGCTTTCAAGTAAGGTACACTGACAGTGCAGTACACAAACCCCTAAAATGGGTGTTCTTGTCCTTGGAGCCATGTTTGCATTAGAATTAGTAGAAGCTGCATCATTGGCAACAGCAACTATCACCAGCTGCCATTGTGTCATTAGGTAAGGCTCATGTGGCATTGGAAAGGCATTTGGGGCAAGTACATCTTTAGGTTGTGTCTAAATGCCAACAGCCTATTTATTTGGAAATACCTAAGCTTTTCTTAACTTCCGTCTCCTTTTACAATCGTGGATTCATATGGTTAGAAGGTACCTGGAGAAGTCATCTTTCTTTTCGTAAATCTGCCAAAGAATAAAATAAACTAAAATTGGAATTGATTAGTTTTCTCAAGATGGTGGAAGGCATGTGTGATATCTTCCAATAGTCTAGTGGTGGTGGCACTCACCATTCTTCTAATAGAAAATGCTCTGCAGGAGCAGGGAGAGAAAAAATGGGGGCTCAAGGAGGATCAGTTGGGGTGGAAGTGATAAATGACCTTATTTTCATCTGAGCAATGTTGGAGGGTATGGTATCCCCATATAGTGCTCTAACGGAGACCTTTGCTCTGCATTACTTTTTATTCCCCCCCTTTTGTGGCGCTGTGGGTTAAACCACAGAGCCTAGGACTTGCCAATCAGAAGGTCGGTGGTTTGAATCCCCACGACGGGGTGAACTCCCATTGCTCGGTCCCTGCTCCTGCCAACCTAGCAGTTTGAAAGCACCTCAAAGTGCAAGTAGATAAACAGGTACCGCTCCGGCAGGAAGGTAAACAGCGTTTCCGTGCGCTGCTCTGGTTTGCCAGAAGCGGCTTAGTCATGCTGGCCACATGCCCCGGAAGCTGTCTGCGGACAAACGCCAGCTCCCTCCAGAGCCGAAACCCCAGAGTCGGTCACGACTGGACCTAATGGTCAGGGGTCCCCTTTACCTTTACCTTTGAAGCGGGAGGCTCACCTCAGACTGAAGGATGAAGGACCTCAGTGCAAGCTGTGATCTGACTACTGCATTTAAGCCTTGGATCACTTTGTACCTCATAACTCTTTGTTTTCTCGAATGCTTGCTGAGATGTCTTAATGGAACACCCACCCTTTTGCCAAAGCCTTTCAGCTTCTGAAGAACTGTGCAATTTTCTACCTAAATATGGATATGAAGGGCTGTTATTAAGCACATTTTTTAATAATAATAAAAACAAATATAAAACGCATGTTTTGAGGGTGTAACTGCATCCATCAGAAGTATAATTTTGTGGAACAAACTAATAGTTTAGGTGTCCAAAATTAGTGCCAAAGCGACAAATTAAAACCTGAGGTGGTGCACATATGCATTCCTTTGACATCTCTGTTTGTGGGTGACAAGGTTTCTGCAGTGGAATGTCAGACGGGGCGCAGCAGCAGCAGCAGCATGATGCATGGAGTCCTGGTGGAGAGGAAAGCCGTGCACTTCAGAGGACATGCAAAAGGTTCCTTTCCAGATATTAGGAGACACAGCAGAAACCAGAAACCTCACTGCACTCCGGCTTCCAGGGCCAGCCAAAACATTAGGTAGAAGAAATTGGATAGAAGAGCAGATGTTCATCTTCAGATCCCCCAGACTATTCCCCCTCTGTTGGAAGGTAGAGCTCTGTGTGTGCCTCAGGTTTCCTAAGCTAGCTTGCTACCCAACAGAATGCTGCCCTGTTGCCAGAGTTGAAGTAAGGTTCAGCTGTCAGTCAGGCTGACTTCCGTATGTGCCACAGGAGGCACTGTCTTGGGGAAATCGTCTGGGACCAGCCCTACAAACTTCTCTTATCTTGTTGTGGCACAACTATCTTTAAGAATCAGTTCTTTCTTCCTCGCTGCCTGCATGCCTTGAAGTGAATCCAACTCACAACTTCTACGTGACACGCTTAATATTTCACCCTAAGATATATGGCCTGAAGACGAGCAGAGTAAAAAAGACTTTAATTAATTAAATAAAGAGGGAAATCTCAAAGCTGTTGCCATCTTAGTCTGTAGGATGCTGTTTGGGGAGCATTCCCATACCTGAAGGCGTTGATTTTAGGATCAGGACCAGGAGAAAAGGAAGCACTTTTCATTCAGCACATAATTAAGACTGTATGCAAACATAGGAGATTTTTCTCCTATGGTTTGAATTCTGCTTCTCCCAATCATTGCTTCACTATAAATTGTTGTATTTGCTTCACTGGCTGAAAATCCAGACTAGAATTTTATCTTACACACACACACACACACACAGAGAGAGAGAGAGAGAGAGAGAGAGAGAGAGAGAGAGAGAGCGCACTACCCCTTCATATGTAGATTGTAGATTATTTTATTTTAAAAAAAAAAACCTTGAAAAAGCTGATCTGTGAGGCCAATAATGGCTTTGTTACTGATACATAGTCCAGCCAGTCAGAACTCTGAACAACCTGATGGGAGCTGGGAGAGAAGTGTTTGCCGCAAGGGCCAGCACTCTGCACTGCCTCATATTATAAGCACAGAGAAGAATGAGTATCCCTATCATAGCAGCCTTAGCATCTCTGTGTTACTTTTCTCCGAGGTCATTAGCGTGCACTGATCTTTCCTCACATGTCACAAAACATGAGCAACATGTCCTCCTGCAGCAGGTTGGCACCCACCACGCTCATGTTATTTCAATGCAAATTATGTTCACTACCTTGTTACAATATGTAGATTGGCAGGAATTCTCCGGCTCCTGATATTTCCAGTGCCTGGCTCGATTCTGAATAATTTGTCCTCCTTTGTTTGAAGATGGAAGATTACAGTTTAATTGTAAAGTATTTTTTCAACAATGAAGCTCCGTGGAGCTGTTACACCTAGTTAATTAGCACCTATCATTCATTTTCCGTAGCAGAGGAGCGAGTTCCTCCATTGTGTGAACACCTGTTCCGAATGGATATGTGCATCTGGCAAAGGACTATCCTAAAACACTGAGCTTATATGATGCAGCGCGTGCTTCTAATACTCTAGGCAGAAGCGAGAAACACCGAAAACTGCAGTCACCATCCATGTAAATCAGGGATAGGCAACCTAAGGCCTGGGGGCTGGATGCAGTCCAATCGCCTTCTAAATCCGGCCCGTGGACGGTCCGGGAATCAGCATGTTTTTACATGAGTAGAATGTGTCCTTCTATTTAAAATGCACCTCTGGGTTATTTGTGGGACATAGGAATTCATTCATATCCCCCCCAAAAAAATATAGTCCAGCCCACCACAAGGTCTGAAGGACGGTGGACTGGCCCACGGCTGAAAAAGGTTGCTGACCCCTGATTTAAATTGATTTATAACAGGTTCAGAAAGGCTAAAAAGGCAAATTTCTTCTAACTACGCATAATTATGGAATTCACTGCCACAGGGTATGGTGATAGCCACTAGCTTTAAAGCAAGATTATAAAAAAAAATTCTTGGGAGGTAAGTCTATTTGTGGCTAACAACCAGGATAGCTAAATGGCCCTTCCTTGTTCCAGCGGCAGCATCCTCAAAACCCCAGCTTCTGGGAGCATGCAAACAATGGAGAAGGACTGTTGCTGCCTTGCCCCGCTCATGGACTCTCAGGAAGCATCTGATTGGCCATGCCTAGAAACAGAATGCTAGATGAACCACTGCACAATCCATCCGAACTATTCTTACATTTTTAGATTTCCCCGGAGAGAAGAAACAACTGGCTTTTGTCTACAATGTGCTTCTGTTCTTTGCTGCTACGTCTGTGCCCTTATGGTGTGAAGGTGGGGATTTACTAGAATTCGTCACTGTAATAAGCCTCTGCCTTCCTCACAACCTTTGCACAGCTCTTATGCAAACACAACAAAAAGCCTTGCTAGAGAATGTGCAGCTTCTCCCATCCCTTTTTGGATCCCTAAGCAAGTGGTGCTGATGTAAAACAAAACGAAACATAGAACAGAAAAGAGGCAGGGCCTTTGGCTCCACGCATTTAGGCTTGTAAAACACACGCAGGCCAGGCATTGCACAGGTTGGGCTTATGCAATGGGAATGAACATGTTCAATATCTGAGTACATCCTCTGCTTTGCGGCATCCTCTGCCCCTCACCCCAGATCATCATACTAGGTTAAATCCCCTTCGCTGTCCTTATATGGCACAGAAAGACCAGACCTTCCCCTCCTCCTGATCTGCTTGGGAAGAAATGGTTAGAATAATAGAATCTTAGAGTTGGAAGGGACCCCAAGGTCATCTAGTCCAACCCCCTGCAATGCAGGAATCTCAGCTAAAGCTGACAGATGACGGATGGCCATCCAACCTCTGCTTAAAAAACTCCAAGGAAGGAGAGTCCACCACCTCTGGTGGGAGTCTGTTCCACAGCTGAATAGTTATTAACGTCTGAAAGCTTTCCCGAATGTTTAGTCAAAATCTTGTTTCTTGCAACTTGAAGCCATTGGTTTGAGTCCTACTCTCCAGAGCAGGAGAAAACAAGCATGCTCCCTCCTCCATGTGACAGCCCTTAAGATATTTGAAGATGGCTATTATATCTCCTCTTTTCCAGGTTTAACATACCCAGCTCCTTCAAGCACTCCTAATAAGGCTTAGTTTCCAGACCCTTGATCATCTTGGTTGCCCTCCTCCGCACATGGTTCAGCTTGTCAACATCCATCTTAAATTGTGGTGCCCAGAACTGGACACTGTATTCCAAGTGAGGTCTAACTAAGGCAGAATAGAGTGGTACTATCACTTCCCTTGAACTGGACACTATACTTTTGTTGATGCAGCCTAGAATAGCATTACCTTTTTTTCTTCTTTTTCTTTTTTTGCTGCTGAATCACACTGTTGACTCATGTTAAGCTTGTGGTCCACCAAGACCCCTAGATTCTTTTCACATGTACTGCTAGTAAGCCAGGTGTCCCCCATCCTATATTTGTGCATCTGGTTCTTCCTGTCTAAGTGCAGAACTTTACATTTGTCCCTATTGAAATTCATTTTGTTAGCTTGTGCCCAGTTATCCAATCTGTTAAAATCATTCTGAAATCTGATTCTGTCTTCTGCGGCATTAGCTACCCCTCCCAGTATGGTGTCATCTGCAAATTTGATGAGCACCCCCTCAATTCCTTCATCCAAGTCATTTATAAAGATGCTGAACAACAACAGGCCCGGAACAGAACCCTGCAGCACCCCACTTGTCACTTTTTTCCAGGATGACAGGGAACCATTAACGGGTACTCTTTTGTCATTTGTATTGTTTTCTCCCTCCCCCTCAATATCTCATTTAAAGCTCTCCTGATCAGATTCTCAAGACTCTTGGCAAACACATTCTTGCCAACTGCTGTGAGGTACAGCCCATCTCTCGCCAGAAGTCTTACCTCAAGGAAGCGGAGACCATGATCCAATAAGCCACATCTTTCCCGAGGACACCACCTGTGCAGCCAGTAGTTTACCTCAAATATTTTCCTCTCTCTTCTTGAGCCTCGACCTTCAACAGAAAGAAGTGATGAAAATACTACCTGCGCCCCAAGTCTCTTCAGCTCCCTGCCCAGTGTCTCATAGTCCCTTGCTATGTGTAAGTGTGTGGGGGAAGGGGGGCTCGTTTAATTTCACTGCACAGAGGTGTTGTAGTGACAATAAAGTTTTTGTATGTATGTATGTATGTATGTATGTATGTATGTATGTGTTGCAGGCTATGTGTGGCAGCATTATTTGAACCCACAAGAATCAGAAAGAAGGGGTAGTGGTCAGTGAGCTTTATAAGACTTGGAAACTTCTCTGTCACATCATGAATTTTTGAACCCGGAAGACAGCACACCTCCCGTGACATCCTGTTTCCTCCACTCACTGCTGCCTCTGTTCCCCTCAGTAATGAATCACCTATCACCTATCGCCCCCTCCTCTGGGGAGTAGCAGGAATCATTCCATGGGCTGTGCCTTCCAAAGGCTGCTTCTGTTGTCCTCGAGTCTTCCCCTCTTGCTTATTGGCGCTTATTTTGATAGTGGATAAGTTACAAAGGCTGTCCTCTTCATTATGGACAATGGCCTTAATCAAGCACTACTGAACATTTAGGACAATTGGGAATTGACATCAAGTTGCTCAGGCTGAGCTTCTTGGTAAACATGCTCGGGATTAGACTGTTAGTTGCTCTTCTTTGCAGTCGCAGTATTTGTTCCTAGGCTTGTTCTCCGTGCCATCAATCAACTTAATCAACCCTTCATAATTGATGGATAAGGGAAGCATTTAGGGAACACGAAATTAAACGTTCTTAAGAGGTGACTTTCTGCGTCTTCCAATCAGACCGAGAAGCTTTGCTGCTGAAAGAGGGACTAGCCGACCAGGTGGAATGCTTTCATCATTTCCATTCTCGCTCGGTTACTGGGGTAAAGGACAGCTGAGTAGATTTGTGCCTGGGTTGATCGATTTTCATGGTCGCTTTGGCTTTGGAAAGCTGCCTCAAGGGTTGCTGGACTGTAACCCGACCAGAGCTGTAGTCACAGCAATTTCTCTTCTGCAATAGGGTTATCAAGTGCATCTGCTTGCTCTTCAGAAAGAGCATTTCAAGTACATCTATCTCCAAGCATTTTGGTTCTAACTGGACTGTAAGTAGCCAGAGATGTATAACAGCTACTATAAAGCTGTTCAAAAACCTAATTTATTGTATCAGGATCATTGGTAACAATGGCGTCCTTGACAGAAATAGATGGAATGCTGTGCATCTGGGTACTCCATCTTTGCCGAGTTTTCGAGCCAGCAACAAACCATTTTTGTCAGCCCATTCATAACCTTTCTGCTTATCACAAAATGAAACACATTGTGTTGAACGGGTCGTGGTATTACTGAATTTTTGTTCTCTAATCCTTCAGGCTCTCCTGCTTGAAGACATCAGCCTGTGTAAACTCTTATTTGATTTTTAGCAGGGTATAGAAGAATTAATTCTACGCCTTCTGTCTGCATAAAATACAGCCCGTATTCGGGCAATGCCTTTATTGTGAAACAGGGTGCAAACTTTGTGTTCTCCAGAACTCTTCCCTCACACAAGATGGTAAACCAAGCAAAAAGGAGAGAAAAAATATCAGGCTGATTATAAAGTCTCCTTTGGCTGAATCTTATAGGAGTCTTAAGATGGAGGGAGGGAGAATACATTCAAAGGAGGCCTTTTAGGTGTTGTGCAGGTATCAGGTTGCACTAAGGCTGATGTAGTCAAACGGGATGTCCCCCAGATGATGTTGGACTTCACCTCCCATCATCCCAATGGCTATCGGGAGGGCACCATGTTGGCTACTCCTGCACTAAGGACTTCTGGGAACAGTAGTTGATTCCCTCATTTCTGGGGGTACAAAAATCAGCTGAGCACCTTTACTTTTGTGTGTATATGCTATAGTTTGTTATTCTATCCCATTATTTACAGAAATAATCCTATAAAGCTTGGAAACGGTCCTCTCCCTACTACCCATCTGCAGCTGTTCCATATTTTCTGTATGAGTAAGTCACTGAAACATCCTCTTATTTAAATAGCGCTAAATCACCTTTTTGATGAAATGCAAGGTTGGCAAGACTAATACTGTCGATGATGAAAGAGGCCCTGGGATGGGTCAGGTTCTAGGAAGCTGAACAAGAAATCCTATGCAAATGGGGAAGAAATGTGATGTGTGTCAGGTTTGGGGTTGTTGTTTTGCTGCAGTTTGGGCCCTACAGACTCTACTGCTTTAATCAAAGATTGAAAATTTCTTAAATCCTCTTTCTGGCAAGCATGGTAAGGGAAGCTCTTTCTAAATCAACCTCTAATGGACAGTTGAAATCCCTTCTCCAAAAATGTAACATCATTTAACCGAGGTATAATTAAATGTTCCATAAAGCTCACACAAGTAGGTTAATGCGACATTACAGTTCAACTTTTCAGTTTCAAAAAGCAGCAAGAGCTCTGCTCGGGGCAGTGATTTATTTATATAATATATAACCTTTTATAGCGACAAATAACCATACACATTATCATTAACTGAATTTTGCATTTATATCCCACCTTTTTCTCCAAGGAGTTCAAGGTGGTGTACATAGTTCTCCCTGGTATCATTTAATCCCCTCCACAACCCTGTGAGGTAAATTATGCTGAGAGGCAGAGATCAGGGTTCGAATCCTCAGCCATGAAGCTCACTCAGTGACCTTGGATGCCAGTCGCTGCCTCTCAGCCTAACCTACCTCACAGGGCTGTTGTGCGGGATTAAATAAGGAGAAGGAGAACCTAATAATAATAATAATAATAATAATAATAATAATAATAATAAAGCTGAGAGGCAGTGACTGACCCAAGATCACCCAGTGAGCTTTGTGGCTGAGAGGGGATTTAAACCCCACAATAAATATGTCAGAAATTAAATCGTTATAACAAAAGGAAAAAATGCTATGGACAAGCGCCTAAACATTTTTTTTTGCTCTCTGGTGTTATCTGGTGTCACATGTTTATAACACATTCAAAACGCCGTTTCTTGACTAATGTAGCTGAGTCCCAACACTCTAACCACTGCACCACACAGGCTGTCAGTTAGGAAGCTTTGGTTCAGTGAGGCAAGGAGGACCCAGTTGTGTCCAGTGGTCACTTTGTACAAGAGCAAAAGAGAGGGAGGTGGCGCTTCTGAAGTCCACCAGGATTTTATCTCCCTGACCAGACTTACCTGGTGCCAAAAAGTCAACATAAAAAGAGCCTGATGGAGCCAACCAAACACCCATCTAATGCCAGTCTGTTCTCATAGTGGCTCAATCCCTGGAATGTAAACAGAGTCCCTGACTCTAAGCACTGCACCAGTGGCACAAACAGAAACCTAACACAGATAACCTATGGAAAGCCTGCAATCAAGACCCAAGAGCAACAGCACTCTTCCCATTTGTGATTCCCAGCCACTGGTTTTCAGAGGTGTACTGCTTCATGGCAGAACATCGTCATCATGGCTAGCAGCCATTGACAGCCTTCTCCATGAATGTGTCTGATCCTCTTTTAAAGCCGTCATGACTACCTCTTGTGGGAATGAGTTCCATAGCTGTTCTTTCATCTGTCTAGAACCTTCTAGCATTCAGCTTCATTTGATGTCCCTGAGTTCTGGTCATATGAGGGAGGGACAAAAGAATTTCTTTTTAAAAAAAAATAATAATATTTGAATTTTATTTACAACATAACATAAACCCCCACTCCCCAACACACAAATCCACCCTCATTAAACATGAACATAACATACAATGAGCTTAACATACAACAATACAAATAACCAAATAAAAGACTTCCTTTATCCTGTATCTGGCCTCCTTATTTACTTCTTATAAACTGTTTCCTTTATGAATAATTATTAAGATTTTTCTAATTATAACTTTATCCACAAAGTCTCCTGCAGGCATTAATTGAAACAAGTCCAGGTATGTATTTTAGGGCCCTGTTTTGTGAAGTATTCTCTGCATATCCCCCATGCTTTTTGAAACTCTTGTCTAGTGTGATCTCTAATTGCCTCTGTCAATCTAGCCAGTTCAACATACTCTAACAGTTTGTCTTGCCATTCCTTTTTTGTTGGCACAGTTTCTTTTTTCCAGTTCTTAGCAATTAGGATCCTTGCCACTCCTGTGGGACAAAAGAATTTATATCCGCATTCTCCACATAATGCATAATGTTTTATGCCTTGACTAAGGTAAAGGTAAAGGGACCCCTGACCATTAGGTCCAGTTGTGACCGACTCTGGGGTTGCGGCGCTCATCTTGCTTTATTGGCCGAGGGAGCTGGCATACAGCTTCCGGATCATTTGGCCAGCATGACTAAGCCGCTTCTGGCGAACCAGAGCAGCGCATGGAATCTCCATTTACCTTCCCACCAGAGTCTACTCGCACTTTGACATGCTTTCAAACTGCTAGGTTGGCCGGTGCAGGGGCCGAGCAACGGGAGCTCACCCCATCACAGGGATTCGAACCACCGACCTTCTAATCGGCAAGTCCTAGGCTCTGTGGTTTAACCCACAGCGCCACCTGCGTCCCATGCCTTGACTATGTCCCCCTTTCTCACCTTTTCCCTCATGTAAAAAGCCCCAAATCTTGCAACCTTTCCTCACAGGAGAGTAGTTCCATACTCATCATCATTTAACTTGCCCTCTTCTGAACCTTCCCCTCCTCTTGCCACAAGTGTGTTTGCACAATCACATCCAGCAGAGCTTTTCTAAGTGAAAACATGAATACTTCAATCAAGTCATGGGGCCATTAGAATACTCTGTAGCATGCTGTGACAATTTTTTGGAATACTTTGTTGATAAAACGGCTCAGAGCTGTTCTGACCTGGAATCCACTTTAGGAACAGAATCTAGGAGACGTATCCAGAGCCTCTTCTCAGTGGCGTAGCGTGGGGGTGCAGGGGGGCCGGCCGCACCGGGCGCAACATCTGGGGGTTAGGGTTAGGGGGCGCAAATCCATGGGTTAGGGGGTGCAAATCCACGGGTTAGGGGGCGCAAATTACTTGTCTTGCCCCGGGTGCTGACAACCCACGCTACGCCACTGCCTCTTCTTGTCTAGTTTGTTTCGGATGAGTTTCAGTCATTAACATCTGAGGATGCAGGCTGAGTACTTGTTGCTCCTTCATCATACATGTGTCCACTTGACCACTGCTCATCTCAGCGGGTGAAGGTCTGTTGAGGGAAGCTGTTCAGCTTTGATTGTCATTCACACATCTTTACAGGGAAAAGCAATGCCATCTGCTTTCTAGGAAGCAATTGTATGATAAAGTAGTCTTCCTCTGATTCCTTCTGGGAAATAAAGATATAAAATGGGTGGTTTCTGGCCAAAACGTTTGAGCAAGTGATGCTGTATCATCCTCAGGTACTTTTAGATGAAACAGATTATCTAAATCCTTTTTAATCAGGCTTGCAGCCAGGGCACAAATTGCCTTGTTCACCCTCCCCCTAACTGGCAATTTTTTATCAGAAGGGCTCTGGTAGTCTCTGCGCCCAAGCACTGCACCCCTGGTGGCTAAGATTATGCCCAGTGTATTTTCCATGGTGTTCTGTAAGCCACTTGAGGGCCTTCTTGGCAGATGACTAGGCTAGAAATTTGATTGTAAATTTTTAAAAATTGAATTTCATTCTTCTTTATTTTGCTTCTTCCTCCTTTTAATTACACCACTGCGAAAATGATCCAATCGGAACAGAAAAGTAATAGCCTTGCAAATCAGTGCACTGAAGTTCCCAGAGCATTAAAATGTATACTTGTCCACATGCCACAAATGATTCAAACCATTTTTCATGCCGGAAATCTGTGTCTGCATTGCAGGGGGGCGGGGGAGAGGGGGAAATAAAAACCACAAGAATGAAAAGATTGGATGATGCATGAGGAAAAAATGACATTAAGTGAATATCTGGTCCAGGAGTTTATTTCTGACAATGACCAAGCTGGTGGTGGATCAACCTGAATAGGTGTGTCTGCCTGTGATTTTTAGCTGCCTTGGGAGTGTGTTCTTGATCCCCAAAGAAAGCAAAGATAATAGTAGTAATAATGTCATAGATATGTTGTTTTCCCCGCAACGTGTAGCTCAGGCAGGCTCAGTATATTTGCCAGGACAGACAGGATCAAGGGCTCCCTGTCTCTTACTCTCCAGTCACCAAGATCTCATTTTCCCAGCCAGAACACAGCAAAGGTAAGTCATGAAAGTTCAGTTGGCAATTGAGGGGCTTTCTGCCTAAAGCAGTGCTGGGGGTTGGTAGATAGGCTTGCTTGCTTCCACTCATTGTGTTTGGGGGCTATTCACATTTTAGGAGTCTTCTCCATAATAACTAGATGAAGTATCACTGAAGGAGTTTGCCCATCCTTTCTTTGAATATACAGAATTATGCATATATGTACAAATTTGCTTTCTCAGCACTGCCTTTTATTTCAAAAAATATCTAGGTGGAGGAAGAGAGCTTCTACAGCTAAAGGGAAGAAATAGAAACTATGGATTATGTATAGCGTAATTTTTTTTCTTGTGGTACTCTGAAAACTCAGGCTGTTGTTTACGACGCGTTAAGATTTGTAGAGAAGCAAGATTTGGAACCCAGGTCTTCCTAGTCCAAACCCAGTACTATATACCAGATGTGATTTCAAGCCTCATAGGCAATAAATGTCTTATCAGATGTCCACAAATATACAATTGCCATAATGAGTGGCTAGTGCAATAAAGGTTATTGATTTATTTATCATACTTTGCTCTATTGAATCAATGCATAGAGAGAGACCGCCTATCATTTGCCAGGTTAAAAAGTGGCAACACTCAGATTAGAAAAGCTCTCCTGGTGGACACATTTATCCCAGAGAGAAAGGCCGAATCCAGACTAAGTTAGTCACAGTCAGTTAAAATTAATTAGACTTAAGTCAAGACTAGCTTGATGCACTGATTTCAATGTGACTTAAGTTCAATTAACAGTGTCTAGATCCAGCCCAAGATGTTTGGCTTTGCCAAAATGGTAACAAACTATGAATGGCCAGAGAAAAGAATACAGAACACAGTTGCTTCCAAGCATTTTCCACAAGGTAAGAACAAGATATACACATCCAACAAAATAATTTGCAGCAGGATGAAAACCAGGATCTGACCTATCACTGGGCAGAGTGAGATAGTTGATTTAGGTAACAGATTCTGATTGCAATTACAGGGTGGCAAATTTGCTTAGTTAAAATATGTATATGTTGCGTTTTATGGCATAGATCTCACATAGCGGAAAACAACCAAAGGAAATCCAACGGAGGGACACCTGAATTGTGGAAAATATACAAAACCAGAATCATAAGGAAGTACTGAGGTTTAGAAATAAATGGCATAAAAAGCATTGTAAAAAAAGGTAAAGTGGAACAATTAAGTCTTCAAGGCATATTTTAAGGGCTCTTTTCTGTAGGAAGAGTTGTGCAACTGCACGGCACTCACCAAGTATTAAATAATAATAACAACAAGAATGGTAATAAAGCTATTCATTTATACTGCTGGCATATTTATTTAAGGTATGGATATAGTGCCTTTCAGGTGAACCTCATGAAGCAGTTTACATAGACATAGTAATACAATAAGCATCAATTGCAACGATATAATAAAACAGCAAAGGCAGGTTTCAAGGGAGAAGACCTTTCCAACACTAGATCTCCCCTGCCCTTAGAGAAAGATGGTCTTTGAATAGCCCTGGGGTGGCAGTTGTGGGAGAGGCCACCTCAGCTGAAACACCAAATGTTTGAGTGTGGGCAGCTCTCAAGGCTCCTCCAGGGGGCAGGGGGTGGAGGGTGGATCTGAGCACATCTTGGATCACCCTTAAACGGGACTATATTTTGGTATATAAAAAAAATAGGGCGCCACGAATCTTGATAAAAATGCTGTAGGTGCAAGCACTAAATGGCTGCCGCAGGGAGCAAAACAGAGGTGACAGAACTGGGGTGGGGAGGAGAGAGAGGCTCCTTTGTCCCAGAGCAAAAATAAATCAGACTGGCTGATGGAGGGCTGTTGGCTACCCCCCTCTCCATGGAAAAAAACAAAACTGGAATATATTTGTGTTTTGAAAGTCACCTCGTGTCACTGCTAATTTTTACCCAACAGTAAAATTAAGATTCATTTACCTGCCCGCTGACAGCGTTACACATCAGTGTCAGTAATTGCACTCAGATCTTTGGGTCACTGACTACCTGCGTGAAAGTATTTGATCACAATTCTGTTTCTCTTCCCTCAAGTTTCTCCCCTCAGTTTAGGGCAGCTGCATCGTTTGTCATGGCTGCTAACACCACGGCACCTCCCCCAGGCTGCGGCGACATTGACCCTGATTATTATTACCTCTGTGACATCTGCGAAGCCTGGGGCATTGGTCTGGAGACGGTGGCTGCTGCAGGCATCCTGGTCTCGCTGGGGCTTCTGCTAGCATTCTTCGTCCTTAGCTGCATGGTTAAAGACAAGACCAAGCAAAGCATGGTCCCCATTCAGCTCCTCTTCCTTCTGGGCACCCTGGGAATCTTCAGCCTCACCTTTGTGTTCATCATCCGGCTCAATAAGCAGACTGGCCCTGCTCGCTTCATCTTACACGGGGTCCTCTTTGCCCTCTGCTTCTGCTGCCTTCTGACCCATGCTTTCAACCTTGTCAGGCTGGTGCGAGGAAAGGCACCCTTTTCACTACGGTCTATGCTGGTATACACTTTGGGCCTCACTGCGGTTCAGTTGATCATCGCCGTCAAGTACATCCTCATCACAGTCGGAAGAGACGGCATCGATTTGGAGAGGATGGGGAGAGAACAACGCAACAAGGACTTTGTCATGCTCTCGACCTATGTGCTCGTCCTAATGGGCCTCACCTTTGTGGTCTCCATGTTCACCTTCTGCGGACCGTGCAAGGGCTGGAAGAGGCATGGGATGCACATCTTTCTCACCGTTCTCTTCTCTAAAGCCATCTGGGCTGCGTGGATCACAGTGCTGTTCATCAGTGGCTTCCCTGGCGATGGTACCCAAAGCAAGTGGGATGACCCACTCATTGGTGTTGCTTTGGTGCTGAACGGATGGGTTTTCCTGATGATGTACACAGTGCCTGAGATCTGTTTTCTTGCTACCCCATGCCAGACTCCAGGAAAAAATCCTCGGAAGACCACAACCACGCAACAGAGCATTGAAGCAGCAAGTACTCAAGGTATGCAGCTCTTCTGATGTCTAAGAGTAGATGCGTAAACAAGAAAACCAGAATGGCAGGGATATTTTAAGCTAAGAAATGCAGAGATGAAGTCAAGTGGATTACAGTTTAGTATAATTTTAGCACATGAAAATGCTAAAGAAAATTACCATAGTTTGAATCTTGACTAAGGCTGAAAACCTGCCCGGTAGGCCAGTAGGGTTACATTCTGGGAATCGTACCTAAAGCTAAAATCACATATAGCCAAAACCCACTGGGTTCAATGGCGGGTGGGACAGCCAAAGTTTCTGCCCCCCAGTTTCTGCCCCCTTTTTAATTAATTATTTGTTGTTGTTATGCACATAAAGCTGAATGTGCACCAGTTAAATGTGTGCTAGTTGTGTGCTTACTGTCCTCACTTACTTGGAGTAAGTCACACTTTAACTCACCAAGGCTTGTGCTGTAAATGAGGAACCTCTGGTCCTCCAGATGCTGCTAGACTGCAACACTCATCAGCCGCAGCCAACATAGCCCAGAGGGATGATGGGAGTTGTAGTTCATCAACATCTGAATGAAGCCCTGCCTCAGTCCCATTGAACTCAATAAGCTTTAAGTTAGAGTAGCTTAATATAAGTACAATTGGTTTCAGTGAGCCTAAAATGTGACCAACATGGTCTGAATCCAACTCTTTTAAAAAAAGAAAAAATAGCTCTTAATCCCATTGAAATCAATGGGACTTAAGTTAGTTGTGCTGAGGCATCACTAAATAAGGGCTTGTGCACAGTTCCGCTTATCCTGTGTCTAGAAAGCATGTGTCTGAGTGGTTTTCCACTTGCCTCGCTCTTTCTAGGGACAGTCTGAGTAATTTTGCTCTGCTTTCCCCTGGAAAACTCACTCTTTAGAAATAAATTGGAACCAACAGCAATCTGCAGAAAACCCAATAGCTGTTTGTTCCCATTTATTGCTAAAGAGTGGCTTTTCCCATGGGAAGTGGAGCAGGAGCAGCAGGGCAAACATAGGAGTGGATAGGCTTTTAGTCTGGATACAACATTCTTAAAAAGAATAAGAAGATTAACTGTTTTGACTTGTGCATTTGAAACAATAACAACACCAGGTATGCATATTTTGAATTTTTTTAAAAATATATGGTATATCTCAGAATCAAAATAGTGAAAACACTGTATTTACATGAATGTAAGTCACACTTTTTTTGGCCAAATTATGTCGCAAAAATTAGGGTGTGCATTAGATTTGATGGCACATTTACATTTGCCAGCAAATACTTTTTTGGTTTCAAGTTTTTGAAAATCGAGGTGTGCATTAGATTCGATGACCTTCACATAAATATGGTAAGGGGGGAAAACTCTGTTAATACAAGAAAAACAGATGAAATAAAATGCAAGCTGGATATTTAGTTTTCTTAAAGAGTCATTTGTGATGACAATACATTTAGAATTTTACCGAAATTCAATTGGTAAAATAGAGCATGATATATAATTAAAGGCTTTCGTCATAAGGCTGGTCACCTCTTCTCAGGTTGAGCACTCCCATCTCATATAGCAAAATATACATGAGTCAACTTATTTTCTTTTTGTTAAAAAAAAATAATGAAGTGGACAACAGCAGGGCTACTGCCTGCCAGTACAACAAACAATATTGTTCTATTGCTTTTGCATTAGGAGTTACAGGATTATTCAGCAAAGACTTACAGCACTTCCAGACTGTCAGTGTTTCAGGGTAGGATTCAACTTACCAAACTGCACAGTTAAAACTGATCTGAAGTTCTTGTGAAACACTTCCCCCAAAGATCAGACTTTTCATAATAATAATAATAATAATAATAATAATAATAATAATAATAATAATAAATTATACCCCACCCATCTGGCTGGGTTTCCCCAGCCACTCTGGGTGGCTTCCAACAAAATATTAAAATACAATAGTCTATCAAACATTAAAAGCTTCCCTAAACAGGGCTGCCTTCAGATGTCTTCTAAATGTCTGGTAGTTGTTTTTCTCTTTGACATCTGATGGGAGGGCATTTCACAGGGACGGTGCCACTACCAAGAAGGCCCTCTGCCTGGTTCGCTGTAACTTGGCTTCTCACAGCGAGGGAACCGCCAGAAGGCCCTCAGTGCTGGACCTCAGTGTGTGGGCAGAATGATGGGGGTGGAGACGTTCCTTCAGGTATACAGGACCAAGGTCATTTAGGGCTTTAAAGGTCAGCACCAACACTTTGAATTGTGCTTGGAAACGTACTGGGAGACAATGTAGGTCTTTCAGGACTGGTGTTATATGGTCTCGGCGGCCGCCTCCAATCACCAGTCTAGCTGCCGCATTCTGGATTAGTTGTAGTTTCTGGGTCACCTTCAAAGGTAGCCCCACGTAGAGCGCATTGCAGTAATCCATGGAAAGTGATGGGGAAATGCACTTGGAAGTGTGGGATAATCCTCCTTCATGCAATGTAATTGAATCTCTCCTCAAACAAATCAGGCTCAATGAGCAGGTCATCAGGAAGAGCATGTTTTGAGCTCATCAGCTACTGAACTTAAATTATTGGTTTGGGACTTGGACTTTGATTCCATTTGCCAACCTGGAAGTGATGCCTTATGGGTAGTCCTCCTTTGAATCCATGACTGATTCTGCCATAGGAGGCTCAGGCTACCCAGGCTACCCGAATAGTTACGCCACCAACGTCAGTCAGCAGCTTTGGGGCAACAACCACACTGCTGGGATAGGGGTCATTGTGCGCCTCACTCTTCCACACTGAGCCACCATCTGGGAATTGCTGGCAAAAGTTATTACCCAATCAGTTGAATGGAGCCCCTGCCAGACTTCTGGTGTCAGTTCTGTGGCATTAACCCTCTTGTTTTTTTCACCCTTATTCATCAGCCCCGGACAAAGAAGGAGCTGAGGAAGATGTTTTGCTCCTCACAGATGAGAACCGCTTTCAGTCAAAGGTAAATCTGGATTTCGCTGGAAAGATAGGGCAGCTGTAGTCAAATTGTGGTGTCGCAGTGGAAGAGCATCTCTGCAGGAGGTTCCAGGTTCATTCCCCTGCATCTCTAGGTAGGGCTGAGAATCCCCAGTCGGAAATCCTTGAGAGCAGCTACCCGCCAGAGTGTAGACAATGCAGATCTAGACGTTCAATGGTCCAATTTGGTGTAAAGCAGGTTCCTGTGTTGGGTCCTCCCACCTGCTCCCCACCCCCACCCTTGCCTTTTGGGTGAGGTTTTTGCTTTGTTTTTGTTTTGTATACTTTTGATTCTAGCTTCCTGGCATGACTATTTTCAGAGACTGGGCAGAGGAGGAATGGTGGAGACTGCTTCCCCAGCCTGACCCTTCCAGAGAAGAAGGAGACAGTTCAGAATTACAACAAGGGTTTGAGGGAGGCCAGATGAGGGGGAAAGATGGGAAATAATGGGAGAGGAGAAGGAGGAAGAAGAAGCATGAGGGGAGAGACAGCTGACAGACTCAGTGTCTTTAGAAAGCATTCCAGACCCACCCTCCCAGAACCCGGTGGGCATTAAAAGAAGGAAAGCAGAGAGCTCAGAGGCAGAAGGCACAGATTAGCCACCATAGGGATGACATAATGGGAGAGATGGAGGGAGTGGGGTTTCACTCAGAGCAACACCATTACCCCAAGAGGCTGAATTTCTAAGCCTTTTTCTCTGAATATGGAATAAAAAGCATTGGTAAGAATTTCCTCGTCTTCTCTGTTCCTGGCAACCTGCCGTGGGGGGGTGGATCCTCTGAAGCTAACTGTTTTATAAATGGTTTAGTCTTTCCACTTTCTCCAGGACAACTGACAGGAACTCCTCCTTCCTTTCCAGATCTTTGGATCCAAACTCTGTTTCCAGATCCCTCGGGCAACCCTGCAGCCAGCATACAGGCCAAGTGTGGCGGCGTGTGTTGAAGCCAAGGAACCGAGAGCAGACATCCATTGAGTGGAATCCAGAAAGAGATGTCTAATGGCTTGCTGAATTATGGCTGTTCCCTTTGTCCTTCAGCTCCTGCTTCTCCAGCCTGCTCCACTTTAAGCTCAGCTTCTAAATTAAAACAGTCTTCCAAACATAATCCACTGTCCCTCATCATAACTTTTCTTTTGCGGGTGAGATGACTTCTGACTTCAGATATCTTTGAGGATTATGTCCTATTTGCGATTCTAGAGATTGGGGTGGCAACCAAGAGTTTCCTTAGTTATGTCCTTATCGCTCAGCAGTGGTGCCATCAGAGGAGGACTTTGGGGTAAGAGTCCAGGGCCCCAACTCAACAAAAATGAGCAGAGGGACACACAAACACAGCAGGTCTGACTTCTCACATATTGATGTAAGTGAAATAATACGCATAACCATCTCAAGAGAACATCAAGCCCAGACTCTACTAACTTGCCTGATTGCACCACTGTCTCCCTGCTTACTGCCATGCAACTCTCCCAGAGAAGCCTTCTGCCAGCCTTGCTCACTGTTTCCCAAAGAGGGAGAAAAACTTATCACAAGATGTTGATGGACTATAAAACTCTCATGACCATTGGTGGCGCTGGGTAGAGCAGATGGCAGTTCAACAACATCTGTAGAACCTCAGCTTAGCAACCACTGGTTCCTTTGTCCACTGGTTCCTATATTCCAGACGATGGTGGGAGTTAGGAGCTCAACAGCATCCCGTGGGCCACAGATTTTCCAACCATGTTCTGGAGAAGAATCTCTATCTAGGCAAGTCTTTCTTTCCCTTGAAATTTCATTTCACTTTGAGTTGCTTGCTGACCCGGAATAAACTTTTTGTGCTTCCCATATAGAGCATTTCATTACTAAAATAACAGATCTTCACAATTGCAGCTGTGCAAATATACAGGAGGAAATGGGAGGGGGGAATGCTTGAAAATAGCCAGTTTTTAGGACTGCAAGCTGGCACCTTTTAAAGTCTAGGGTTTTAAAAAACTTTTGATAGAAGACACGATTGGCCAGCTGCTTCTTGGTTCAGAGACGGGGGTATAAATTCAACATTTAAAACAGGCCCTGGTATTACAGAGGAACAGCTGGGTCAATGCCCAGGAAGAGGCATGATGTAGATTCTGAACCACTTGTACACCTCTTTATGGAACTGCGTGGATTTGTGTAAGAGCCCTGGGAGGTGAAGGACAACCAGCAACAGACCATGAGACAGGGATACAAGATGGTGCTCTTTGAATCCTAGCAGTAAATAGCATGAAAACCTACCCAGGTGGGTGTACCTCTCCCTGGGGCACTTCCAGACAGTTGCTATTTTGGAGTGGGATTCAGTCACATGCCGGCAAATTCTGTTTGGGAAGGATGTCTTGCCCGACAAACCCACTTCCCCCAAAGATCAAACTTCTTGCAATAAGGAAAGTGACATGAAAGTGTGAGACAGCACTTGCTTCGGTGCAACACGTCTAGCCTCCCCACAAACAAATCAGGATGGATGCACAATAGACAGGTTGTCTGGAAGGTCCCTCATTCTCTGCATTTTACATTTGAAGTTTATTGTGGGGTAAAAAGAAAGTTCGCTTAGGTTTGCTTATGCAGAGCTTCCCACAGGAGGCCCATGATTTCTCTTGGAAGCGTTAGAGACTGTGGGTCTAATAAATCCATTATTCATTTCCCAAGGACGGCCACCAGGCACTTGGAGATAGCAATGTGCCAAGGACTGTCCTTTATAGAGATCTTAGATACAGATTTGTCATGCCTAACAAGACAGTTAGGGGAGAGGTCAGCGCCCGTTCAGCCATGTGTACTTAAACGAGGAGAACGTTCACTTTCTGCTTTGCTACTTCATGGATATCGCAGCCATTCCTGGATGGAAGCTTCTTAATTCTCCATTTTATTATCTCTCCTATAATTCATGGGTGATATGAAGACCAAGGTATAGCACCAAAATGCAATGCAACCAAGCCCAGATAAGTTGACAGCTGCCAGCAATGAGGCAGATGGGGAAGTGGGTTTTATCTAAACAGAGGGGCCTGCACATCTGGACCTGTCTGCTCCCAACTTCACGTTCTGATGATGACATACAGAATTCACAAGACCCTTGGCTCTGATTCACCACCCAAGCTTGAGCATTTTGAGAAGAAATTATTTCACTGGCATGAAACAGGGCTCAAAACTAAAGCCTAAAACCTCTCAGCCCAGCCTCAGGTGGGCACAGGCCTTCAGGATGATAGGAAATGCTCTAAGGGGGGCGGGCACGAGTGTGGCTGCATAGGCCTTGTAGTATGCATAATGTTTCTTTGAAACACTGAGATTGTGCCAAGCACACACTTGTGGCCATCAGCACTCAGCACCATTGGGCCTGCCAGGGTCCACCACAATGCTAACACCTGTGCTGAGGAATGCTCTGTACATGGTTGGGTAGGGGAGCTGGCTGCTATTTTCCCACAATGCACCAGAGCTATGCAGCTTCATAGGCTTTGAGTGAAATCAAAAAGGTGACTTCAAGCCTCCCTTTGCTACTTGTCACAGGACTGCCACCGCCTCCACCAGGGAGCTTACTGGAACCAAGCCAATGTAAAAAGGTAAAAAGGTAAAAAAACAAAGGCCTCTGGACGGTTAAGTCCAGTCAAAGGCAACTATGGGGTTGTGGTGCTCATCTCGCTTTCAGGCCGAGGGAGCTGGCGTTTATCCACAGACAGCTTTCCAGGTCTTGTGGCCAGCTTCTGGTGCAACGGAACACTATGACGGAAGCCAGAGCGCACGGAAACACCATTTACTTTCCCGCCGGAGCAGTACCTATTTATCTACTTGCACTGGCGTGCTTTCGAACTGCTAGGCTGGCAGGAGCTGGGACTGAGCAACAGGAGCTCACCCCGTCACGGGGATTCGAACCACTGACCTTCCGATCAGCAAGCCCAAGAGGCTCAGTGGTTTAGACCACTGCGCCACCCACAGCCAATGTAGGAGGGGATCCACCAGGGCCCACTTGGGCAACCAGACCAAACCTGGACTCTGCTCTGTTCTTGGCTGTGAAACTTCATAGTTTCTTTAGATCAGCCTCCCCAGGCTAGTGCTCTCCAGGTGCCATTAGATTAGCTTCCATGAGCCCCAACCAGCACGGCCAACCAAACCATCTTGGCTGAGAGTCTTGGAAGGCCAGCTCCCTGCCTTGCAGACCTTTTCCTACCTGGCCTGGGAGGGCAGGGCCAGGACTGACACCAACTAGAAAAACTGAGGCTGCTGAACAGACTCTTGGGCTGGAGTGTTGTTTGGGGTTGGTTTTTTTTAATAGGGGTGGTTGTTGTTGGTGCTGCTACTGTTTTTTTTTTTTTTTTTGTCTCTTTATTATAGATCTTGTTGTGATTTATGTGGAAACAGCTCAGTTTTGTTTAGGACTACTTTTGCTATATTGTAGTTATGTATTTCCCCCCCCATGTTGTCTGCCACCTTGAGCATGGTTTAAACAGTGGAAAGGTGGCATACAAATAAAATTATGTATGCATGTATGTATGTATGTATGTGTGGCCAGGATGATGGAAGTTGTAGTCCAAAGCATCATTGCTACTGGAACAATGCAGGAATTGGGACAAACTGAAACTGACGGGGTTGCATCAAATTTTCCCTGTGAGTGCATTGGGATTACTGGTGGAGATCCTGCCCACAAAAACCACGAATATAGTATTTGTACACAGAATGATTTATAGTCCTGGTAATGAAGAAGAGGAATGTGTAAACAAAGGTACTGAACGTGCATCTGGGCACCTGTTGGAGATGAGGAATCATGCATAGATAAATTCCCAGTCGAATACACTGGTAGCAGGGAGACACAATCAGCTCCTCATGGGCTGGGGCCAAACCCAAGCAGACACACTGAGGCACATTCCCTGTGTCACTGCCACTTTCATTTTTTCCAAGGTGCTGTTTCCTACAGCCGCCAAGTAGAGGAAATTACACAGGGCTCAATGGCACAAACTGCCTCAAACTGTGCAGCCGCTTAAAGTTTTTGTCAGTCCCTGCTGACATCAAAACACATTGCCCCAGGTTGAAGTTATCACATCACTCCTGAGTGGCACAAGGAGAACCCAGTGTGGATTTGAGTTTAATTTTCACTTGCAACACTCTGATAAATGGCAGCACTCCTCAGGTGTAAATGCTCACAGAGTCCTTGGCTTGGTTCCCTCTTTCTCCCAATCAGATATAGTTATTTTAGAATTGCCAGAATTTTCTGAAAATTGCCTCTCTATGTTAGCTATCATAGTTCTACCATTATCTGATCCAAACATGCTGGTGGTTGATCTGTTGTGCTTTGGATGAATCTACTTAGGAAACACAATTTTATGAATAAGCATTATATATACTAGTTTTATCTGTTTTTTCATGATATTTCACTTTTTGCATAAACTATAGTATCTTAATCTATATACCAAACCAACTTCCTTATTGTATTTTAATCCTCTCATATCAGACCATCCTCATTCTCAAGAAACACATTTATGTGAAAACAGTGCAATTTAGTTAGCTTTAAGACTATAGCACCTATGATGCAGTGTGACCACAAACAGAATGTTTATGTGCAAAACATCTAGAGCCTTTTGACTGACATAAGCAAATAGATCTACCTAATACTGTCATAGACAATACTTTTGCATGAAAATTTGGTGCTTGGGAATAAGAAAATGAAATCAAAGATGGACTTCTGCCTTGTATGTTTGTGTGTTCAATTTTATTCAAATATAATAAATATTTTTCTCAACATTTGAAGATACTTTCATAACATTTAATTGTGTTATTGTTTTTCAACATTGTTGTAGCTTTCCAAGAAACAGAAAAGGGTCTTTCTATCATATATTCTTTATTCCTAATTCTGATATGGAAACAGAGCACATGTTGACGTTGTTTAACTGCAACATCTTGATTTCTGTGCTGCACTAAACGGAGGTCGGAAATGCTGCTTTTAATTTGCCTTATATGCTGTGGCCTTTCAGGCACTGTATTGTCTTACGTTCCCCAAGACGGCATTTAGAACTGACGCCATTCAGACCCTGCCCGCATTTCAAGCATGCGGAGTGGCTTCCTTCCTTGAGTCGCCTGCTTCCCCCTGTTATGTAAACACCTTGTTGCGTTTCCCCTTGCCTGCACTTGCTCTTTACTGATAGCAAACTGTGGTCTCAGATGTTGTGGCTCCATCCTTAGAAAGCTAACGGGTTGGGCATTCTGGCTGCTCTCTCCCCTGCTTCATGATTATATGATTCAAAGTGGCAGCCTGCATGAGAGGATAATGAGATCACAGCCTCTCATTCTGATCTTGATGCTGATGCCCGTTCAGTCCACACTGTAATCTAATTGCCATATTGTCCTATCATCCAAATCATAATCGGAAAATGCTTAAGACACTCGACAGTCTAATCACTCAGCACTTACATGAAGAACAAGAGCATGTCATTGTTAAGGAAAGCTTGTGATTGTAAGAATTAAAGACAATGGTGCACAAGAGGACAGAGCGAGGATTTGACTTTTCTTCTAGCCAGATCTAGTTTAAGCTCAGCTGTAAGGCAACACGGTGAGTTTTTTGGTGCAAGGCTGCCATCGAGTGGCCAAGCTTATGAAAGTGCAAGCGAAGCCCTTCGCCCAGGACCACTTCTCTGAAACATCCATTTCTGCGGCTCAGCAATCAGTATTTATTCAGATATCACCTGTTCAATTAGCAGGAGCTGGCAGGTTTATTACAAGCCACCTGTTTCCAAATATAAACACTTATCGAGGCAGTAAAAACATGCACAAAGACAATGACAATTCTTTATGAGCAAGTTCTCATTAACCATATCATGAAGTGAAAGTTATTACAGCACAGCAGTGCCTTCCTGCTGAAGGAGGCAGTTGGTGATGAAATTAATACTAGGCATTAACTTCCAATTTGACAAATTCAAAACACAATCGAGAACCTGCTTGGTTTGCCGCTAAGAACATGGTGCTGATTAAGGTTCACAATGCAGCAGTTTGGTATGTAGCTTTCTAGAGACTCAAAGGATGCTTGATCCTTAAGAACAGAGAGTCTTGTGGCACTTTGGTGTGGCATGAAATGTCACTGCAGAGGTGGACCTGGGGTCTCAAATTTCGGTGGCGCCCTATGTGACACCAAAATTTGGCACGCCCTGCCTCTCCCCTTCCATTCTACTTCATAGTTGCAGCACCCCCAAAGCTCTGAAGCACTTGCCCAAATCCACCTCTGGTAACAGGCTAGGCTCTCCCTCATCAGAGATACATGAGATCCCTCAGATTGCTGCAGCTGACTCAGGGCATGTTACATTACACATTGCACATGAGAGACATTGCACATACCATTGCACAAGAAAATCTTTAATAAAAATACATTTAAAAAAACAACAACTCTGACAATGCTTCTCGATGGCTTCCATGGAGGAGAGAGGGATGGGTGTGAGTGTGTTAGAAAGTAGATGACTGTACAAAGGTAGAATTCATTCATTGCTCCTCTTACTTTTTCATCCGGCTCCACCCACCACCCAAAAGTGCCCCCCCAAAAGGTTTCCCCAAAGGAAATGTGGCTCTCAAGTTGAAAAAGGACCCTCTGCTTTTCTAATCCATTCTTAGAGGCTATTCTTGGAGCACACTAGAAAGCTGCTTGGTCTTTGCAAATGCCACTATTCTCTTGACTGCCATTTGTTTTAACTGATTTTAATAGAGTATTTCAAATTGCTATAACCTGTCCTGAAACCTCCTGGTGAAGGGAAGGGGAGAAATGTAATGAATGCTCATGATAATGCCAGGGGGACGTGCTGAGTTCTTCCTCACATGCACACACACAGGTGCAGGTGCTTCCACTCAAATTCTTCCTCTCTCATACATACGCTTAGTCTCTAAGCTCTCCTCCTCTTCCCTCTTGCTGTCCATCAATACCAGCTCAGGTCCAATTCTCATATTAATGTGGTTTAACTACATTGGTATTAATTTCCATTGATAATTACAGGCACCCCCCTCACTTGCACGTGATCGACTCGTGTGTGACTGCGAATATGTGTGGGCCCGAGAAATAATTAAATAACTAGAATCATACCCAGAAATGGCAGGAGAGAGCGCAGGAGAGTCCTTGTGGCTCATGAGGAGACCCTCCCTGGAGCCTGAAGAGGAAGCCCTGAAGAGACCGGACGCACAGTGGGACTTTGTTTAGGCTGCTCAGCCTCCCCACCTAACAGCTGGTGTGTGGGGTAGCACAGCAGCACCACCTTCTTTCCTACACGTCCTCCAGTCTCCTTGCCGGCCCCAGAGCTTCAATTCCAGTTGTGGGTATTTTTGGTACAGTGTTTTTGAACGGGATTGGAGAGAAAGCAGCAAAAAGGGCACTTGTTTAAAGGTGATTTCCACTTATGCACGCGTGGGGCTGGAAAATAACCCAGCGTACGTGGGAAGTCGCCTGTATTACAAACGTATGGAGAGCATGGAGCATGTTTTCATGTTTGTAGGAGCACAAGAAGGCATTTTTTTCTCCTTAATTTTTGCATGCTGAAGTCTGCTCTTGATTGAGACAGTGCAGGGCAAAATATGTTATTTAGGAGGGACTGCATTTCAGGATTCGTGTTCTGTCCCACTCCAGGGCACACACCCTCACTATTGAGCACCACCTAAGGGAAGCTGTCAGAAAGCTGAGAGTCGCCCTTCCTGCCATGATGCAACAGCTGTATCTCACCACATGATGTCACACTCAGAAAAAATAATAACCACACAAAACGGATGGAGAAGCATCCCTGCACTGCATATTCCAGAGAGGTCTCGGCAGGGATTAAATAAGTAAGACTGGGGCACATTGGGACAAATTACAGTAACAAGATGAAGGGGAGCTACGGAAAAGAGAGAGAAAGATGAATTTGGACTGCAGCTTAAAGGGCTACACACTTTCCCCTCTGGTTTATAGTTTTAACCCTCATTAAAGGGAGAGAAGGGACAAGAAATGATAGGATTGGTTCTACGTGGAGCAGAACCGTGTTCTCAAGAAGCATTTGCTCCAAACCTTTCTCTAAAGCAGGGGTGGCAAAAACTGTGGCCCTTCAGAAATTATCAGACTACAACTCCCATTATCCCTGACCATGAGCCATGTTAAAAGTCCAACAAAGTTTGGAGGGCCACAGGTTCCCTGTGCCTGAACTAAAGATGCTTCCTCAGGCTCTCCTATCCCTTACAGCCCTGCCTTGGGAGTGTACGGCCACCATGAGAAACCATGGAAAGCGCAGGTTTCTTTGGGGGTTGAATATGGAATATTTAGGGCTAGAAAGGGGCAAATGTCTTTCCTTCCAACTTCTACCTTCTTTCTTCCCCAGTCAGAGAATTAAAATTTTCAGATGAACACATAAACTAATGGTGCTGGACTTCAACTCCCATCAGCCCCAGCCAGCGTAAGCCTATGGTCAGGGATGATGGGAGATGGAGTCCAGCAATGAAGTGGGGAAACCACATTGGCCACCCTGCTCTGCTCCAAACAGGGAGTAGTTCTTCTAGATCATGGGCAGAGATCCTTCACCCTCAGGCTACACAGGATTCTTTGGAGGCACTGGGGACAGAACTTGGAACCTCAAGCCCAGAGAGACATAGGAAGGGTGGGGAGCCTCACCTGGAACACTGGCTTGCTCCACCTAATCATTAAAAAAGAAAGTACAGGCTTGGAAGATTTGTGGCCTGGCAGCTTTTATTTAAAGAATGAACAGACACCTTGCAGGCCTATGTAATATATTGTTGAGTAGTGCAAGGTACTTAAAGGACTTGGAGAACAGGCTGACAACACAAATCTGCATATGTAGCTGCCTCTCTGAAAGTAAGATGGCATTGGCTAGGATCACCTAGCCAACTGCAGTGTGTCCAGCCATCCTATAAGCAATGAAGAAGAAGAAGAAAGTTGGGGGGAGCAGAGAGAGGGCAGGAGAGCTCATACCCTCCAACATGTTGCAGGGGAAAATTGGAACAGGCGCCTTTTGGTGACAGAATGACTGCAGTTGATCACAGTAAAGGGTGACAGAGGAAGAGAGAGACCTAGATCCATTCCATCACCGGACACCTCACTTTCCTCCTCCCCTCCACTCACTTCCACATGCACCCCTTCCTTTTTCCATCCCAGACAATTGTCACCCAACTTTCTTCATCCACGAATATGCCCTGCCCCAGCTCCTGCCCTCTCTGCGTGGCTGCATTTCACCCCCACCAGAGGTGGGGCTTGGAGAGAACCATGAACAAGAAGGCAGTTGGGGGGGTAGAGATTTTCACCAGCTTAGCGGAATGAACCTCAACAGTGGGTACTCTGGTGGGAGCACACTGCCTGATGTCACGCTTCCGCTCAACTGACTCGCCAAATGACTCCTGTGTGAGCACAGCACCCCAAAGGAGACATCTTGTGGGGCTGCACTCTTGTGAGAGTCAAAATGGGACATCCTGGGATCCAGTCAGAAGCCAGGATGGCTTCTGTAAGTCCACAATGTCCCACTTAAAGCAGGACAGTTGAGGAGTATGAGATCTGGGGCCTGCTGTAAAAGACCTGGGACACCCCCTAACAATACCTCTCACAGAGTAGCCTTCCATTTTAATGTGCTGGGTGGGAAAAACACCCCAATATCTGAATCAATGATTCCCCTGGGCAAATACTCCAGCCACCTCATATGACTATGTGCTCGTCCTCAGAGGTGAAAAGCAGCGTCTCTCACAGGCTTCTTTCCTCCTCAGTCAGCAAGTGCCCCATAAATGAGACCTCTGCAATACTGTGGAAGTTTCTGGGGCCTCCCCATTTTAGGCTGCGGGTGGTGGTGGTGACAGAGCCTCAGTGTGGAGACTTTGCTTCAGAGAGGGTGTTGGAACCCTTAAAATATGGCTTCCATGAGAAAAAAGAGAAGGATTCACAATTTGGGCCGCATTCACATAATACATTTAAAGCGCTATGATACCACTTTAAACAGTCATAGCCTCCCCCAAAGAATTCTGGGAGCTATCGTTTGTTGCAGATGCCTGAGGGTTGTGAGGAAACCCTTTGCTCCCCTCAAAGAACTACAATTCCCCGAGTTCCCTGTGTAGAGGGACTGATTGTTAAACCACTCTGGACATCAATCAATAAAATAACAAAATGCAATCCAATAACGCTGAAAGTTAATGTAAAAACAGTGGGTTGTATCTGACTAAATCATGCTCAGAGAAGACCTGAAAATCAATGGACTTAACTTAGTCTAGAAAAAGCTAAGGTCGCTGGATTTTGATGGGTCCACTCTGAGCACAGCTATCAGCGCAGTCTCAAGACCCAGCAAAGCACATGTAACTACAGTAAACCACTCAACTCATACGGGATTTGTGGACTTGGTAAAAAGATTATAGAAGTTTCTGCCGAAACTGCTGTTTTTGCCGTTCTTTCCTCTAAAGGCTGGAGTGGAAATGTGGTCCACAGCCCTTTTTAGGCATGCAAAGCATCTGCTTAGATCACACCCAGCCTACCTTCATTTCCAGTTTGATAAATCTCACCCATCTACTCACCTCAGATTCCATGCAAATTGGAAAGAGTGGCCATTCTTTGCTGTTATGCAACCATTTCCCTGACACAATCCTTCATAGAAGGATGATGTACGCGAATTGTATGCTCAGAGGAGGATAGTGGAGGAGAGATAAATTGGATTTTGTTTGCATTTTCATGTGAAATGACATAATTCATACTTCTCAAGCCAATATGCTAACTGAAACACAGTTGTTCTTTAAAAATGACACATCTCCACATTTTGTGATGCCATTCCCCAACTAAACACACCATGCAGAAATGCATTATATCAGGGGGAATTGTTTGCAAACAAAGTGTAAATAAATGTGTATGTACAAAATGCGTACAAAAATGTGTATGTCAGGAGTAATTCACACTGAAATGCTGGACTTTTAACACACACACGCATGTATTGAAATGTGGAAAACCAAATTTGTGAATGGAAAAAAGAGATAAACTTGAATGGAAAGATTTCTCTATCCCTGTTCCCTGCTCCCTGCTCCCTGCTCTCTGGCTGATGGATGGTGCCAGGCTAGTCTCCACCTTGCCTTTATGCTCTTGTCAGAAGACCAGAGAGTCTCCCTATTGCCCTTGATCCCTTTTCTGGCAGCAGATGCAAGTGCATGCAGCTCTCCAGTCCTTCAGTCAGAGCACTTGTGAAATCCACCTTGAAATATTCAAGACCTCTTGACATTCATCCTTCGGGTGAATTTGGTCATTGCTGTTGTCAAGCCAAATGTTGGGACCCAGCCTAATGTTTTGGACTGGGTGGGGAAGACTTTTTTTTAAGAGAGAAAAGAAAGAAAGAAAGAAAGAAAGAAAGAAAGAAAGAAAGAAAGAAAGAAAGAAAGAAAAAAAGAAAAGGCCCTCTATTCATCAGCCATGTCCATGTGCTTTAAAATGGGAGGGGTGCATTATTCATTACATAATCCAGCGCTGTGTGCAGTCACCATGGCAAAGAGAAAAGCAAACAGCAGCTTCCTTCGAAACTTTTGATCACAGCATAGCAGCATGTTGACTTTTAGGGTGGAGGAGAAGCTGGGCGACTTCAGGACGTTCTACGCAGGGATCGAGGAGAACACATTGAAAGAGAGGATGCCTTCAAAGACATGAAGCATGGAGTAAGGAGCAGGAGAGGTCAGGTGGAGGGCAAACCCCTGGGGAATCCATGGAGGTTAGCAGCAAAGGGGGAGGAATGTGAGGAAGCAAAAAGGCGGCAGCATACCTTCGAAGAATGAAGAGAAAGAGAAATGCAGAGTGGTGCCTTGGAACAAGTCAGCCCAATGGTCCCTCTTACTGCATACATTAGCCTTCCCCAGTCTGGTGCCCTCAAGCTCTGCAGTTGCCAACTGGTGGTCTGGAGACTCTGGGGGTCCATGTAACCCACTCTGGGGGTACGTGGCACCATTCATGTAACACAAACTACCACAGAGATATCAAAACCTTCAAAAGTAGGGGGTCTATGGCTTGGCTGTTGAAAAACAGGGGCTCCACAGTACTTAGCAAATTGGGGACCACTGCTCTAGATGTCTTGGACGGGGCTGGTCTACACTCATGGATAGCAGCAGCTATCTGGGATTTCAGACAGGGCTGGGACCTACTTAGAAGGGCCACCTTGTCCTGAGAGGAAGCTCATGGTCATTTGGGACTGTTTAGTTCAGAAAAAAGGTAAACAGGAGACATGGTAGAAGTGTATAAAATTAAGCACTGTACAGAGAAAATGGGCAGAAGAAAGTTTCTCTCTCCCTCTTTCTCTCCCTCCCTCTCTCTCTGGTAATACTTAAACGAGTGACACTGAATGTTGACAGACAATACAAAGTTACAGCTCCTAGTTAAACTATGGAATTTGTCACCACAAGACATGGGGATGGCCACCTACTTGGGCTGCTCGAGAAAGGGGTTAGTCAAATTTATGGAGGATCAGTCTACCAGCAGCTCTTAGTCCTGATGGCCGTGTAGTATCTCTCCAGTACTGGAGGCAACATGTCTCTGAATACCAGTTGCCAGGGAACATGAGTGGGGAGGATGCTATCGTGCTCATGTCCTGCATGTGAGCTTCTCACACAGGCATTTGGTTGGTGGGAAAAGGATGGTTAACTAGATGGGTATTTGGGCTATCCAATCAGGGTCTTCTTAATTTCCTGTGTCAGAAATCAGTCTGTCCTGTTGTCATTGGCACATTTGTAGAATATGATCTGTAAACAGATTAAGCCTTCCTACTTCCAGCTTAGTTGGCTAAACACATTTACTCTGAAATAAGCCTCACTGTGTTTAAAAGGATACCTTTCCTAGTAAGTATGTTTAGGATTACTGATATCACACATGAATGTTAGCAGAACTAAAGCTGCTTCAATACAAGTAAGCCAAGTGATGTGCCATTTGTTTCCTGGTGGGACACCTTGAGGGAAATATACTGAGCTGACCTTATCAGACTGATCCATAGTTTTTCCTTGTCCTCAAAGGATGTGAGAAAAAGAAGCAGCTCTGTGTTAAAAGTTTGTGCAAAGGGTGCACCCCAAATGTGGAGGACAAGAATTTTACCCAAGGCTGTTGTTGGACCAGTAAGGGGGCACAAACCTAGAAAACATATTCCATAAACCATCCAGAGCTGAACTTGTTTATGTGATGCTCCCACAATGCCTGCTCTCAGTTAGGAGTACAAAAGTTTATAAACATTAAACTTTATAAACTTTTGCACTCCTAACTGAGAAACTAGGCATGTTGATTGTATAGCTTGCAACTGAAAAGGGCTAGCAATGGTTAAAAGAAAACACCTCACATTCAGGCAATACTGTCACTCCCAGGGGGAGGAATGAGGTATCAAAGTGTGATGAGCAGAAATATTGGTTGAAAATCTGGTGTCAGACTCATGAATTCACTTATTCAGTGCATTTTTTATCCGGGGAAAGTCAACACTGATGGGAGTTGCATTCGCATAATGTCTGAAGAGAACCACATCGGCCACCCCTGCCATACAGGCAAGTTCCCTTGCTTCCCTTTGTCTCACCTCTTTTCATCTGCCCTCCAACGCAACTTATTTTTTGCCCCTTCTACTTTCCTACAGCATCTTTGCCTCTTTCATCTCATGGTTATTTTCGGCATTGCATGTATCTGATCCCAGACACTCTCACAACACCTCCCCACCCAGCACCCTCCTTTCTCTGTACAATGTAAGGATCTCTGTGAGCACACCCAAGCACAAACATGCCATATAAACACAGAAATGCTGGTAATTAAAAATGGTCTGGGAGTGTCATGATGATATATGAATCATATTTCTATAAAAAAATATTATTTTCCTTTTTCAGGGTTCATTGGCAATGAGACAAAGAGGGTTGAAGACTTTAAAACAGGAGTGCAGGGAAATTTAGGCCCTTTGTGTGTTGCCGAACCACAACTTCCATCAGCCACAGGCAGCATGGCCAATAGCCAGGCACGATGGGAGTTGTGTCTTAGCAAAAGTTCTCTTAGCAATATGATCTCCTTTAGTTCAGTCAGACATGCCCGTTTGCTCCCAAGATTGAGGGGGTGGAGCTTATGGTGCATGCATATGACATCATGCATGTGGCGCATGTATGTGACATCACTCATGGAGCATGTGCAATGTTACATCCTCTGTAAGAGGCTGAACACTCTGGCAGAGCCAGGCGCTGAAGCTGCGATGTGTCATGTGTGTGATATCACACGTGTGCAATGCACGTCAAGTCCCTCAATACTGAGGGGGCTGGGCTCCCTTCAAACAAATATCAAAGGTGCTGAAGACACCTCAGTCCCCTAGAGTTGACGCACCTGGTCACAGCCCCTTAGATATGCGAAGATGCACCCTTCAGTATAGTACAGTGGTACCTTGGGTTACATACACTTCAGGTTACAGACGCTTCAGGTTACAGACTCCGCTAACCCAGAAATAGTACCTCAGGTTAAATTTGCTTCAGGATGAGAACAGAAATCATGCTCCGGTGGCGCAGCGGCAGTGGGAGGCCCCATTAGCTAAAGTGGTGCTTCAGGTTAAGAACAGTTTCAGGTTAAGAACAGACCTCCAGAACGAATTAAGTTCTTAATCCGAGGTATACCACTGTATCTTGAAACCCTGCTATGGTCTTCGTACCTATGCAAAGTGCTTGGGTGGATATGTACCGTGAACAGAAATTGTCAAAAGAGCACATTATCAATACACACCGTCTATAATTATTTATTAAATGCAGACTAATGTTTTCCGTGTGGTATGAGAAATAAACAAATAAATAATAATATAATACATTTACAAGCACACAAGCAAAAACAAAACCTGAAGAATCCTTTCCCACAGGTTAAGGAGCAAAATTATGCACTCCCCCCCCAATGGATTTTAATGGGAGCATTGTTAAGCACAGAACTAACGTATCCCATTATAATCAATGGAAAAAGAAGCTTGACTTTCTCTGAATTGTGTCTTATTTTTCTTGAGCCAGTTGTAAAAGAGTTTCCCCAGCTCCTCATTAAAATCTGAAACAACTTTCTGGAAGTGTTTGCCATATGCGTAAGGCTTGTGATCGCCAGTGTTCTTCCCCATCTGCAATCATCATATAAAGCAATCATATAATATCAATCTTAATACTATTATGTGCTGGTCCTTATACAGCCAAAAACTGCACCAAGAGGAAGCTATCAGCAGGAACCCCAAGGTTTGCAGAAGTATAGAAAATCTTCAGGAAGGTGCAAAACTCTTAGGAGGAAACCACCTCTCCAAACAGCCCAATGAGGAGACTGAGCAAGCTTAGTGACCACAAAATTGTGACTGGCTCTTGCAGCAAGGAGAATGAAAAACCAGGACAGGGGGAATAGAGCAGAGTAGAGTCGGTGGAATCCTGAACAGCAGCACTCCAATATGCAACATTTTGCTAGAGGTTAGCATTGGTATGTCCTAAAATGCTGTTTAATTAACAGTGGTAAAAGAGTTGTAAGAAACCCCACTGAGTTGAATGAGGCTGATCCCAGAGTAAGCGGGTATAGGATTGCACCTTAGTGGCATTCAATGAATTCCCTCCGCCACCACCATTATGCTTCCAAAGTTTCCCTTTCTCTGTCACTGAAATCTGCTAACAATGACAGGCAGAGAAGATCTATAGGTAGGGATTTTTTGCCCCCAGGAGGGTTTGACTAACTGCTCTCTGTGGAGTTGTTGCCATGTTGACTTCAAGAGATCATGTTCATCTCTTATGTAGCTTTGGCAGGAAATGGCCATGCATCTGTTTGCCCATCCCAACCTCTTGCGATCCGCCTCCGCCTCTTCCCCCCATAATGCATTATTTTGGTTGTTCACACCACTGTTCACACACTCAGAGGACTTCCTCATGTTTGTGTTTGTGTATTACATATAGTCAAGGGTCCTCTCTACACAACAGCACATAAAATTTGCATGTGCTAATTTATAGGAGGAGATGCTTATTTAGAGATAATTATTCTAATCTACTATCCTGTTTCTATGCTGTCACACATCACTGCCTTCAAACTGCAGGATTGTCCTCTGCAAAGCAGAGCAATCTCCCCATCTCCCAACAGTCTTCATGTTAGGTCCCCTCAGCATGCTCAGTGGGCTTGGAAGTCTCACCAGGGGAGAGATTAGGCATCAATGGCAAAAGCAGGAAGTCTGTAAAGAAATCTCATTCAAAGCTGTACACAGTTTTTAAACCTGTTTTCTTTCTGCCTCCCTCTGCTTTCTTCCTGTGTTTAAAGCAGATCTATAGACAGTTTGGAATGACTTTCACTTTTAAAAATACTGCAATTTCCTGGTTTGAAAACTGATTTGTTTTTGTTTGGGCCACTTCCCTTTGTGACTCAGTTCCACAAAAGCAGATAGGGGGAATTTGACAGGATTTGAGGACAGCAGTGCTATTACAGGCCTGGCATTGCACGTGGGACTAAAGACAGCCACTGATACAGGCGACCTCTTTAAAGGAAGACATTCAGAGATTTCGCAGGCTTCTAAATGGTACAGTTATCATCGAATATTCCTGCAAATTCCAATGCTTCAAAGGCAGGGGGGGAGGTTAGAAGAAAACGCAAATACATAGATTTTAGGTATGTGGCCTGGGCCAAGAATACTCCTTGAGCTTTACTCACATTTTTACTCACAGGGAACCCCATGAGTGAATGGGATGGATATAATATTTCCTGTGTTGTGAGGAGAAAAACAAGCTTGGGCAAAATGCTGAGGTATAGAATTCTCTGTGGAACTGAGAGAAGCCATAAGCCCTATTTGGGAGATTGCCTCTTAAGCAATTGCAGCTGTCGAGGGGAAGAGCATGGCTAGGCTCACTGCCCCCCCCCCCATTTATGGGCTGCCCCCCCCCCCCGGTGATATAATCCTGTGCAAATCAGGGGTCTAAACCACACCGAGAGCTCCGTAGAGAAAGCTCCATGCTTCAGACCTTCCCCCTCAGCACTTGGGTGGCAGAAGGCAGGGCAGCAAAGTAGCAAGAGTGGCATGATTGTAACCACACGAGGGGAGAGGCTACATCAAAAAAAGCCTACAGCAATTCATTAAATGAAGGAACATGGTAAAAGAAAACATTATAAAGTGCCAAGTGTACGAAGGCAGATATAAAAGGTGTGCAGGAGAAAAAGACAGGCATCTTCCTTCATCCGCTGCAGCGCTGAGTTCTGTCCCTGATTTAATAAAAACTGAAGCACCGCTATATCCGTGATGATTTCCAGCACCTCCGCCAACTCAGAATGGCTTCTCTGGCATTCGTAGCAGGACGGCTACTTGACACCTTTCCCTCCAGAATACTCTTGGTATGGGCTGGTTCGGGTTTTTGGCCGTGGGATGGAGAAATCCTGCTGGGGCTCAAGGTTCTAGGCAAAAAAAGAGGAAGGAAGTGGAATTATAAGGTTTTTAAGTGACATATGTTCTGTTAAATGTTTCTTTTGAGAAAGCAGAGCTGCTTTTTAACTAGGTTGAGGAAGAGACTCAGAGCCATCTGCCCCAACTTTTGCAGTAGCAGGTTGGTAGTGGCCAACTTTTCCCAAGACCTAGAAGAAAATCCAACGCTTGGGTCACTTATAACGGAAGTGAGCCTGGGTAATGTATAGGGAAATCCTTCGTTAATCAGGGGGTAAAGGTCAGCCAAACTCTTAATCTGTAGTCGGTGATTCCTGATGTGGCAGGCCTTTTAAGAGAACCTGTCCAGACAAAACTGCATGCTAGATATATTACCACATGGTTAGTTTTGCAAGGAAATATACTTGAGCCAATGGGGCTGGGTTGGGGTCGTGGAAGCTTTTGGTGGCTGCAAAAAAATGATTCCCTTTTAATTACCGTATTTTTCTAGAATGCTGCATAAGGTGAATAAAGTGCTTCAGTGTGATCCCAACCCCTCCTTCCCCAGTTACTGGCATCTTCCATTTAAAGTTTGGACATGGAAGCTCCCCACAATCCCCTCTCTTTCTTTGCCTCTTTAGAGAAGAAGCAACTCATCCGCCATTCGCTATAAGCACAGAGACTCATCATATCCACAGCAATAATCTTTGATTGCTTAGAGGGGAGAGGCACACATTCCTGACTGGTTAACAACCATGTGATCAGAAGGAAGCATTGCCTTCACTCATACTTGACTTTATTTGTCCCCAATAATATCAGCAGTGGCATGGAAACTCTCGCCATGTGGTCTCTGGTTGGCTGGGATGTTGCTTGCAGGACCCACTATACAACTGCATCAAGCATTCTGCAGTTTACAGCCAATTCTATTACCTGCTCCAACATAAACTATTCTGTTGTCTCGATGCAGCCAAAAAGAACTACGTTACCCAGATGTCAAATGCAGCTTGTTAGCTGAGTTGTTCTCTGTGTCCCACACAGCCCCAAGACCACATAACCTCATGTGAGTGGCAGTTCCAAACACCAACTCGAAAATGTTTAATAATTATCCAAACATGTTGAAATTCCTTCATAGGCCACTTGATTGAATGAAGTTGCATTGCAACAAATCATTCCCGTACTGAAAATCAAAGACTGTTTATTTACCTGCAGCTGGAAGTGAGTTGAATATGGAGGATATGAAGGACCACTGTTTGCATTTGGAACTGAAAAAGACAAGCAAGGGGAGGCAGTGAGTCAGTGTATTTAATATTGCCTTCCAGACAACCATCTACAGCAATAGTTGTGTATACACAATACAATTAAAACATCCTGGGAACTATAGCCGTGGCACCCTGAGGTGCCTTGAAGGATGGTCAGGGGTGCTGTGGGCAACACTGGCCTCTGTTCCTTCTTCCCTTTCTCCCTCCTCTTTGACACCCTCTTGCATCTCTCCCAAAGGCTTGCATGGCTGCTTGTTACAGCAGCCCTGACTTCAAGCTCTGCAGGCAAATGGTGCCTCTGGGGCTGGCCAGGGGGTGCCTCCCAGGCCCCTGTGGGGCAGTGTGAGGAGCACCTCTCTTTCTGGCAGGGTGGGCAGCTCAGAGACTGGGGCAGCAGCTGTGGCTGCCCAGAGTACTCCCAAGGAGAGAGGAGAGGGGAGGAGGCTGAGGGAACACTCCACAAGGGAGGGTGTTCGAAAAATGGTGAGAGGCTGCCAGCCCTGCAGGCAAGGGGTGACATAACTGGGCTCCTGAGCCCCACAGGGGTGCCACAGAAAGAATGAAGGGAGCTGTGGAGCCACAAAGGTTGAAAACCTCTGATGTAGTGTGTTGTCAGCCCAGTCCAATTTGTATTTACTCAGAATGAAAGCCTTTGTCTTTTGCATAAAGGAAGGGCTGTAGCTCAAAGGCAGAGCATCAATGGGCATAGCCAAAGGGGGGGCAGGGAGGGGCAGCTGCCCCAAATCAATAAAAATAAATATAAATACATAGCTAACTGAGGTTCTGCCCCCGCCTAACAAAAGGCCTGCCCCCTAACCAGAGCATCTGCTTTGTATGCAGAAGTCCCCGGGTTAATCCCCAACATCTCTAGGTAGGACTGGGAGAGAACTTTGGCAGTGGGCTAGATACTGGTTTAGATGCCCCTAATGGGCCTTATTCCCAGGTAAGTGCATCTAGGATTTCAGCCACCCAAAAATATTTCCCATTTGGGGACCTGACTGAATCCTGATCCATGTTGATTTGAGATTTAAGATTTAAGAAAGAAAGAAAAGTGACAAATGAATGCCATAAATCATTATATAGGCTTTGGCTATATAAGCATTTACTTAGGTGGCAGTGAGCCTGCATTACAGGAAACACTAGGAAGCTGGCCTCCCACCTCCCCTGTGGCCCAGGATTGTCCTAAAAAGTGCCTGCCTTTCCTAAGACACTTCCAGTGTGGCCCTCTTTGTGCTCTGCAACACCAAATGAGAACATGGGAAGCTGTCATAGGGAATGCTTTAAAATGGGTTAAAAAAATAATGATTCAGCAGCATCTGAATAATTTTAGCTTGCCAAAAATGCTCTCTCTATCACACAAAGCACTTGCCAGTCCCAGACATACAGGCATTGCTATGGATAGCCATACCTTGTGCGTTGTCTTCCTGAGCATAGGCTCGGTTCTCTACTCCGTAGGTTTTTTTCAGGACTTTAGGCTGGCAGGCATCATTCTCCGGAGGGTAGTCTCCGGGCTTCCGTGGCGTGGTGAGGAAACAGAGCTCAGGCACTGCATATATCATCAGGAAGACCCACCCATTAGCTACCAGAGCAATGCTGATAGTGGGATCGTCCCATTCTGGCCTTTTCCCAAAGTCTGTCATGAACACGCTGATCCACGCCACCCAGATGCCTATGGAGAACAGGGCTGTGAAGAAGGTGTGCGTGCCATGCCTCTTCCACCTTCTGTATGACCCACAGAAAACAAAAGTGGAGACCACAAAGAGGAGGGCTATCAGGAAAAGCACGTAGATGAGAAGCAGAACGAAGTCCACGCGGCTTTTTTGTGTCAAACCTTTCGTGGAGTTCAGGGCTCTCAGCTCTTGGCTGTTGATGGCTACGTACTGTATGGCAATAATAATCTGCACAATGGTCAGGCTGATGGCGAAAACCAGCAGCGCCAGTACCGAAAATGGGCGTCTTCCTCTCACCAGCTTGATGAGGTCGAAGGCATGGGCCAGGAGGCAGGCGAAGCAGAGAGCGAAGAGGACCCCGAAAAGAAAGAAGCGTGTGGGGGCAGTCCTCTCGTTGAGCCTTATAATGAAGGCAAAAGTGAGGCCAAAGATTCCTAGAGTGCCCAGAAGGAAGAGGAACTGGACAGGGATCAGGCTTCGCTTTGTGTTGTCTTGGACTTTACATACAAGGAAAACGAGCACAAGGATCAGGATGGCTGTGACGACAGCACCAGCAGTAGCAAAGGATTCCACAACAACGCCCCAATAGTCCTTGGTGTCACAGAGGAAGTCATAGTCTCGATCTAAGCCTTGACAGACTGGCCGGGAGGTCATGGTGCCTCAGGACAGCCCTAAAGTGGATGCCGCCTTAAAGGAATACCTGTAGAAATTGAGAGAAGCATGAGAAAGCATGATTTGAAAAAGAGAGTGAAATGGACTACAACCCTACACTTCTATGAAGGAGATAATATCAGAACAGCTGAACCAAGTCAGACACTACCTAGAGATGTCAAAGGAATCAAATAATTATTAAATTGATTCAGATAAAGCCTTATTTCATTAACTGAGTTATGGATTATGGAATCTAGGCATATGGTGAACTAATCTAGTAGTACCATTATATCTACAAATATTATTTACTACAGTGAGGATCGTGTAATCAAAAGGCATACATTGCCTTACCTATGCCATCAAAAGACTAAAAGTTATTGTCCCAGTTCAGATAGTCACTTCCCAGCTTTCTTGGTTTGCCAGCCAAAAATGAGCAACCATCTGCTGAAAGACCAGAACACCTGGAGATGGGGGTGCTTGAACTTGTATTCCTTGCAAATATGCAAGAAGTGCCTGTGTATTTTGTAACTTGGGTATAGTATTTTCAGGGTGCAATTGCCTTTTGAAGTTTCAGACTAAAGAGCTATATATGGCATGGCTTGAAGTTTGGCAGTGTAATCTCCAGCGGGCATTAAAGGTAAAGGTAAAGGGACCCCTGACCATTAGGTCTGGTCGTGACTGACTCTGGGGTTGCGGCGCTCATCTCGCTTTATTGGCCGAGGGAGCCGGCGTACAGCTTCCGGGTCATGTGGCCAGCATGACTAAGCCACTTCTGGCAAACCAGAGCAGTGCACAGAAACGCAGTTTACCTTTCCGCCAGAGTGGTACCTATTTATCTACTTGCACTTTGAGGTGCTTTTGAACAGCTAGGTTGGCAGGAGCAGGGACTGAGCAACGGGAGCTCACTCCGTCAGGGGGATTCAAACCGCCGACCTTCTGATCAGCAAACCCTAGGCTCTGTGGTTTAACCCACAGCGCCACCAGCAGGCATTACTGGTTCTTTTTTGCCTTCTACATAGTCAAGCTTTGTTGGGTTGCTTGTTTTTACAGACTTTCGGAGTGGGGAGTCCAAAGGAATGAAAAATGGAAAGTGAAACTTGAACAGAGTTACGGAATAACAAATACATATCACTTTTCCCCATGAAAAATGCCTCTCTGTGTGTGATTGTGTGTGTTGAGTGCGTACAGTGGTACCTCGGGTTACAGCCACTTCAGGTTACAAACACTTTGGGTTACAGACTCCGCTAACCCAGAAATAGTACCTCAGGTTAAGAACTTTACCTCAGGATGAGAACAGAAATTGCGGCGCAGTGGCAACAGGAGGCCCCATTAGCTAAAGTGGTACCTCAGGTTAAGAACAGTTTCAGGTTAAGAACAGACCTCCAGAATGAATTAGGTTCTTAACCCGAGGTACCACTGTAATTGTGTGTGGGTCTGACCCCACTCACTTTAGGGTCTGGCACTGCCCTCTAATGGAATGTGACATTTCGGGGCAAATGTGGGCCACCAAATTTTAATGTTTTGAGTCAAGCCCCAACTGCCTGCAGGTTCAGGCAAATGCCACCGCATTCTCCAAAGGACTGTCAACACTGTATCAAGCAGGAACACCCCTTTCCTCCATCTGCCGTATGCTCAGAGAAATTCCTTCAGATAACTGAATACAGAAAACTCACCATAAAGACTGAATGTGGGGTAAGTTGCTTCTTCTGGTGAGAAATTTCCAAATCAGAACCCCTATGTGTCATTTTAACATTAGCACTTGCCTTGGTTGTACAAGGGCCAGGCAGAAATCCCCCCACCCTCTCCATTTCTGAGAAAAAGAAAAATACTTTTAAGCACTCAGGCTGTAGACCTATGCAAACTTGCTGCCCAGTAAACATGTATAGTACCGGGCTGCAAATCATTCATTCACTGCCTGGTTTGCTACCCTCCACTTAGAGGTGTACAGCTATCTTAAAACCACATGCAGCTGATAGCTAGAGGTCAAACAGCCAGATCCACAAACCAATTAAACAGTGCTGCATGCGTTTGAACAGAAGGAACACATTGACGCCAACGGGATACCGACTTGCTTAATAATAGCAGGGCTAAATCAACAGAATTCCAGGTACTCCGGTTAAGACTTGCTAGCTGCGAGAACGCAAAATAAATCTACAGGGAAGGCGTCAGTCGTGGCATGCTTTGCGCACCAGTGTGTATGCATAAATAAGGAATTTTTTTTGCACTTTTCAGATTCTAGGAAAGAGCCAGAGAATGGCTGTCAATGGGTGTCTTTGTAATGCTAAAAACCTGAAAAGAAAATCCCATCTGCAGACTAGCAGTCCAGAAATGAAGCTACAAACTGCACCACAGCAGCATGCCCTGGGGTCAGGCTGAGAAAGAGCCACAGGACTCCCTCCTACCAAACCTCTTGCTCTACGATCCCATCACAGCCTTTGATTTACCTTGAGTGTGCTCTGTGCTCCCACGGCTAGACGCGTCTTCTTCAGTAGCAGAGGGCAAACCAGGGAAATTCCTGCCGCACACCCACTCGGCAAATAATCTCAGCTCTGCTCGTTCTTCTCTCCCCGAGCGAGACAAGCAGCAAAATTGCTCTCTCACACTCTAAGGGCAGCTTTAAAAGCAAATGAGGAAAAAAGCAGAGATGATGGAGTAGGGACACGCCTATTCCAGTTCCACTACTCCTGGTGCTGTTATAAATATAACGTCCCGGTGCCAGGAGATGAGGTAAAAATGTCTGACGTCAACAGGACAGTCACCCCAGCAGCTGGGTGGGGAAGGATCCTGTGCCTCTCCCCACCCCACAATTGAATCCGTGACCATTCATCAAGTCAGTTGATAAATTGCACCTCTCTGGGAGTTGAGAAACCAAGAGGATATGGGCTGGTGGGAGACCCCTGGCCAACAATAACACCATTGTGCTCCTCCTCCCCTTCATTGCTTTCTATACTTACCTAACATTCAGCTAAGTTAGTGTACTGAGGAAGTTCAAGAGTGACCATGAGGAACAGTCTTTTAAGTCTCCCTCTCCCTCTCCCTCTTTCTTCTTTGTACATTCGATCCCTGGAGCAGAAGCTGCTCATGCCGGTAGACACTGAGGAATTTCTAGTGCTTATCCTACTGAACAAATCAGATGTTTTGCCATCCAGATCAGCTAAGAAAAAAATATACAGAGGATATGTGCACAGACTCACACTCAGAGCCGGCTCACCCATGAGGCAAGGCAAGGCAACTGCCTTAGGTGGTAGGATCCATGGGGCAGCAGATCTGGCCTCCAAGAATGCATTGCCCACAGCTGTTGCCATAGTGGCAGCGACGGCTGTGGTACAAGCCTTGGAAGTCAGATTTGCCACCACCTTGGTAGCCCCCCACCCAGTGTCACAGCTACAGTGGCCTCTTGGCAAATAAGAGGTGCTGCTGGTGTCCTCCTACCTCTAGGGAGGAAATGGCGGAGCTGCCCTTGGAGTCTCCTAGGCTCCGCACCTGCCCAGCTTGATTTAGAACAGGCCTCTTCCCTCCCATGAGGGTCTTTGATTCCCTTCAACCATCAGGTAAGGTTGATTTGACACACACCTTTCTTCCCGATGTGAATTTTCACTCACCCCCTTTGTACCTGATGTAGATCGTTATTTCCCCCTTCTTCTCTGGCAATGGATGCCATTTTGTGGTTCACCTCAGGTTCACACTGCACTTCCTACAAGTATACTTCACCACAGCCAAACCAGGCTCAAGGCCAGCTTTGAGTGTGGAAAAAGCATCACAGGTTATGAAATTTGCTTTGTGTTATTACTTCAAAATGGGTGCAATGTATGAAAGTAACCTGATATAAGGTAACTGTAGGTGTCTGCCACAGGCATCTTAACTGGGGAAGCCGTTTGCTGATGACGTAGTAGCAGAACATATCTATTCTCAGTGTTCAAATTAAAGGAGATGTGATGCCCGGACACTGAAGTCCAGCACCGAGGGCCTTCTGGCAGTTCCCTCACTGTGAGAAGCCAAGTTACAGGGAACCAGGCAGAGGGCCTTCTCGGCAGTGGTACCCGCCCTGTGGAACGCCCTCCCACCAGGTGTCAAAGACAAGAACAACTACCAGACTTTTAGAAGACATCTGAAGGCAGCCCTGTTTAGGGAAGCTTTTAATGTTTAACAGACCACTGTATTTCAATACTTTGTTGGAAGCCGCCCAGAGTGGCTGGGGAAACCCAGCCAGATGGGCAGGGTATAAATAAAAAATGATGATGATGATGAGCCCCCTCCCAGCTACTATTTTTCAAAGGCCACTGTGGGCATCATCTCAACAACAGCTGAGGAGGTGACTCAGGGGATTGTAGATTTCCTTGAGGTCCCTTTACCTTTCCCCCGGTTGTGACTGGTGCCAATGTGACTGGTGGGGCGGGAGGGAGGAAGGTCAACGTCCAAGGGAGCTAGAGCCAATGGCAGGTAGAGTCATCACAGCTAGTTGTAAGAAGGCAGGCAAGTGAAGGCTGGCTGAGGGCAGGCTGAGGTTGGTGGAGCAGTGCCCCATACCCCCAAATAATTTGAGCACTGGACTCTGGTTACATACTATTAGAAGCAAGGAAGGACAAATGGTGCCTCAGTGGGTGCCTCATGCCAGATTTAACTGCCTGGCAGCTGGGCAGTACCCCCCAAATAGGACTTGGAGACAAAGCTTCTGGAGGGGCAGAGGTGAGCCAGTCAATGATCCCAGCAGGCTCGGCTCCAGAACAGAAGGAGTCTGTTGCAAGTCACATAGCCAGGCATGAGGAAGGCTTTGCCAGAGCAGTGAACTGAAGTCTGAATAGGAGTGCAGGTCATCATTTTAATTTTTCACCTGGGCTGTCCAAATACCTGAGGTTAGCCCTAGGGGCCCAAGCAACGCAGGTGCAACCACACCCTGAGCTAATCTCGAATATGTTGAGGCCACGTGAAACAGCCTTTTGGCTGGTTTGACAGCAGCTTTGCCAAGAATGCTTTCATTGATTTTATTCTAAGAAGCGTCAAGAAACGATGTGTAAAAGACAGAAGAGAGGCTATTAAATATTAAATGCACACGGCAGGACAGGGCACGTACTATTGTGTCCTGTGTGCTTTTGATTGCTGATAACTATCATAAGGGACACATAGGATTTGGGATTCCTTCATGTGGCCTAAATAGCCTCACAATGGAAAATGGAGAGTCAAGATGCAGGGAAGATATAATCAAAACAGTGCTGTTTGGATTCACTGGCAGAGACTAGGGAGGCTTTGACCAACGTCAACAGAGCCAAGTCAGAAAGTGTCTCTGTCTGCAGCAAGCCCTGTTAGAGGACATTCAGCTATCAATGGAACATGTAATATAAATAAATAATAATAACTGTGGATATATGAGTTTTGACTTATTGATTTAAATAGGTTCCACCCTCTGTCCTGTCCTGTTTTTTTGCTGTATTATCACTGTGATGCCACATTCACCCACCCCCCAGAATTCTCCATTCAGTGCTGTTATCTTATATGGGACTGTGAATCAGAGCTTCAGAATACTGTATTTGCTCTGATAGCTGAAAAAGCAAACATAATCAGGGCACCAAGTTCAGTGACAAATATCCTTTACTATATACTTTGGTTGTGGCCAAAGACACATTTGATAATGTCACTAAAAGTTAAGAGTCCCATATAAAGATTACTAATAATATTACTAATGCTAATATTTATTTTGTTCCATCTTAGTATGGTTTATAATTCATGATGCTTACTGCAAATGATGTTTCCGTCTTTTATTTTGGGCTTTTGAAACAACAGTGTGTAACACTGTTCTTTAATATTGCCATTTGACAGCCAAGAAATTCAGCCAGTGTCTGAGATACAGTATATATTTTGCTCAAGCCTTACTGTGTTTATGTTAGCACATATCTGAACGCAGGTTTTCCTGCTTCAGATTTGACACTATACAGAATTCAAGAATCTTTCTATCCCCTGAAAAGAAGGTATCTGTTCAGATTTCAGCAACGCGATGCTATGGGGATTTCACTTCAAGACAGTACAAAGTGGCTTCCTCTCTCTCTCTCTCTCTGGGTCCCTCTAAACAATCTCTCTCTCTTTTAGTATTCATCTTGATTTGCTTTCACAAAGCTTATGCAGCTGTTAGTTTATACCCAGCTCTTATTGAGCATTTGTTCTGATTGGTTTGTGGGGTGGTTATATAGAAATGAACATCCATCCTGCATTCATTCTGACTTGCTTACTGGGGAGTTTATACGTCTCCCCGTTAGTTATCTACTCATTCCATACTTTTCAATGCATTTCCCTGTCACTTTCCATAGAAAGTCTGTGAAGCATTCAATGTCCAGAATAGAGCTCTAAAGCTTTTTGTCACTAGTCAAGCCACCAAATGAAACAAACTAGTCTGACATACTCTGGGACATTAGCTATGTCTCATCAAAGGCTGTGAGTACCATTTTTCTGGACCTACAGGAAAGGGAAGGGACTGGGAGGAGAGACAGCTAAGAAAGGGAGGGTGAACAAACAGGCAACAGGTTCCAGTGCTTCAGGAAGCTCTGGAGTGATATTTTGGTGTGAGTGAGAGCAGCAAACATGTAAGCACTGGGAAGGACTACGGCTTGAGGGTGAAAAGAAGAGGGTACCAGAATGTCGCAAAATGTCCCATGGGCAGCAAAGGGGCTTCTTCTTCCACTTTGTTCTTTTCATGCTGTAAGGAGGCTAAAATAAAGGGAAACTAAAATAAATCTGGAACTAGAGGCTTCACCTTTTACTTATGTCCTTTAGCATGTTTAACATAATGAGTCATTTGATTCTTACTTGGGCTAGAGTTTTAAGGAGTGGCTTTCCGGTGTAAATATGCGGTAAAGAAGCAGCTAGGGAGAATAGCAAACATACACATCATCAGGGGCACATTGGAAGTGTGATATGTAAAGCTGCCAAAAGAACACAAAATATAAAGTCAAATGTAAATTTGCTATGATTTATATAGAGAGGGGAAGGGAGAGAAAGTAATGGAAGCATCAAACAGCACTCTGGACAAGTTTGTTCTGGATCCTGGTACGATGCCATTAATTACTAAAATGATATATTTTGTTACTGTGACTAAGAAAACATAAATTTTAAATTCTGATAGCTAAACATCTGAGTTTCTGCCTTCATCGGTTGCTCTTCAACAGTTGCTCTTATGAAAATGCTGCTCTTTCCAAAGTTGCAGGTTTGAGGATGTGGTGCTCAGAAGACCTTCATTTGTCAAAATCATCAATTTGTGGTTTCTAAAATGTTTGCATAGGTCAATTGTAGCTTTACCTGCATACAGGATATGACATCCCTTTTTTTGCATTCAATGATATAAATTATATTGCAGGATCCACAGGTAATGTATTGTTTGATGTATTATTATTATTATTATTATTATTATTACTATTTACCCACCCTAAGGTCTCAGGGTGAGTTACAATATTGAAACACAATATTAAAGAGTTTAAAACAGCTGACTATGTTCTACTTCTCCTGGTGCTTTTGAAGGTAGCTATCACCAAGAGATACACACAGGTGATTCAGGGTTTGGAATTACATGGATGAGATCCATGATTGCTGATCTGTGGTACAGCTCTCACTAATAGTTTGCATAGATTTGGAAGCTGGCAGAATGATACCTTTAGCAAGCCATTCAGTATTTGCTAACAAAAGGTAGCTTTCTCTTATTACCAGGTGATAGGAGATGCTGGATGGAAATCTACCGCAAATGAGATATATTGCTCTTTGTTACTTGGCACCTCATTTGATGCAGGAGGCTTTCTCTAAACAAAATGGAAGCTTGGTGGATGTAGAGGATGTCCTCTTTGCAGAAGGTGTTCTTTCAGCTCTCTGATCCTTCATTGATATTTATCTTTGTTGCTGCAAATGAATTTGCTCCTGAAAGCCAAGGTGTAGACACTTTTTGAAAATGCATGCTTTGGATAGCAGGATTTCCAGCATAGTTTAGATATGGGCATTATCAGGGGATTTGTTATAAAGAACAGTGGCTATTTTATTGTTTGCAATGGTGAGGAGGACATCAAGAAAAGGGATGTGTGGATTGTCAGTGGTGCTGTTGAATGTAAACTTGGTAGTTGGATGAGAGGTGCGGGTGGTGCTGTGGTCTAAACCACTGAGCCTCTTGGGCTTGCCGATCAGAAAGTCAGCAGTTCGAATCCGTGTGACGGGGTGAAGTCCCATTGCTCTGTCCCAGCTTCTGCCAACCTAGCAGATCGAAAGCACACCAGTGCAAGTAGATAAATAGGTACCACTGAAGTGGGAAGATAAACGGCATTTCTGTGCACTTCAGCACTCATCACAGTCCTCCATGTGCCAGTAGCAGTTTAGTCATGCTGGACACATAACCCAGACAGCTGTCTGTGGACAAATGCCAGCTTCCTCAGCCTGAAAAGTGAGATGAGCACCGCACACCATAGTCACCTTTGACTGGACTGTCCAGGGGTCCTTTACCTTTTAGCTTTAGCTGGATGAACAGAGTTTTGATGTAATTTGTAAATTGTTCTAAGTTCAGACCACAAATATATTGGTGCCACCATGCAGGTGGTTTCTTAATGAGCTCTTATGGGTTGTCTTGTTAAAGTTTTCCCAAGAATAGATTTCCCTAAGATGGAGCAACGGTAGCACAATAGCCATGCCTTGTACTTGCAAGTGATGCTCTCCTTTAAATGTTGTTATTACAAGTAAGCAGTGCTTTTTTAAAGAGGGTACTGAAGGGTATGGGGACACGGGTGGCGCTGTGGTCTAAACCAGAGAGCCTAGGGTTTGCTGATCAGAATGTCGGTGGTTCGAATCCCCGCGATAGGGTGAGCTCCTGTTGTTTGGTCCTAGCTCCTGCCTACATAGCAGTTCAAAAGCACGTCAAGTGCAAGTAGATAAATAGGTGCCACTCCGGCGGGAAGGTAAACAGAGTTTCCATGCACTGCTCTGGTTCACCAGAAACAACTTAGTCATGCTGGCCACAAGACTCAGAAGCTGTCTGCAGACAAATGCCAGCTCCCTTGGCCTATAGAGCGAGATGAGCGCCGCAACTCCAGAGTCGTCCGCAACTGGACCTAACGGTCAGGGGTACCTTTACTTTTACTGAAGGGTATGAAGCACCGACACATTTCTCTTTTTGATTAAAAAGTGTGACACTTACTGTAACAACTTCATGGCGAGTATCGACACCTATTTTTCTATTTAAAAAAAGCACTGCAAATAACCTCTGTTGGAGGATTTTTAGAATTTCTGTTGTTAAGGAACGCATTTAAAGCCTGAACACCATCTTTATGTGGCATTGGTGTAAATAGCTGTGACATCCAAAGTATAGTATTGGTGTGGAATTGGCACTGCTTGTTTAGAGACTTGATTTCAAGTAAGAAGTCATTAGTGTCTCTGATACTAATGATGGGAGGCTTTGCACAATCTTTTGTAAGTTTAAGTCAATATAGAAATAAATCCTTTCAGTAGCTGTGTGGTTGGCTGATGTTCAAGGTTGTTTGGTTGTTGGAATGCTCAAGGTTGTTTGGCTTTGTGGATTTTTGGTAGCACGTAAAACCTGCCGTGTATGTGTTCCCAAGTAAACCTGAATATAAAGGGAGTTTCCTTGATGTCATTAATACATATTTTGTATGTAGCTAAGCAGCAAGAAGCAGGCATATTTGGTAGCCAGCCAACAGGCCAAAAAGCACATTATTCAGATGCATTCCAGAACACTGAGTATCATGTCTCCCTGTGTATATTTAAACTAGGCGTGCACAACTTATGACCTACCAAGTTGAATACAGACCAACAGTCGCCACAGTCTGTCACTTCCTACACTCTTCTGCAATCCCAGTCAGGCATTTCTGAAAGGTTTGTTTAGCCCCTCGTGGACTGCCAGACCCGGTTGCTGAGCTGTGTTTTGATTTGCGGGTCACAAAGTGTGGAGGCCTAAATTAAGCTCTCTTGTGTGCTTCGTTTTCTCTCTTGTCTCCACCCCGCAGCTCCATTAATGAAGAGATGCGTCTTTAATTTTTCTACATTCCTCCTTAGCTATTCAAGACATATGGCAACCTTGAATCTTTGGGCATTTTTTAGTCACTGTTTCTTAGCACTTTGATTTCATAAGACTTTGGGCCAAACTACAATTGATGTTAAACACACTCCTTAAAATTGTGTTATCGTTTAAAAACCCTCCCTGGAAATCATAGGTGTGACAGCCTGACCAGGATCACTGTCACCAAACGAATGCTGTGAAAAAGAATTTAGTTGTCAACTCAACGAAGATACTTAGCAAAAAAATCTGGGAGATCAAGCTACACATTCAATTTCATCATTGCGGAAATAAGGAAATATAAGGAAACAAGCCTCATATTTATTTTTAGATGGCACCTGACATTTACCAGATAGTCACATATCACACATATGTCGTCCCCAAGCTGTTGGAGATGAAAGGCCTCAAAAGTTTCTCTCTCTCTCTCTCTCTCTCTCTCTGCACGTGGGGTACATGTCCCACTGCGGAAGGGTTTTGAGAAAATACAGAAGATTACTCATCCAGATGTTATTCTGTTTCCATCCTTAGCGTTTTCAAATGTCTGGGATGGGCAAAATCTTGACGGCAAGAATAAAGGCTTAATCAGGTTCCTCTTATCAGTGGCTAGATTAACCACTTCAAGGTTCTGGAAATATTTGGAAAATGCTGCTTTAAAATACTGGTATATTCTTGTTTTGCTTTTTGCTTTATCTGAAAAGCTAGCCCAAAAGATACAGAAAGTATAACAAAAATGAGTTTTGTTTGACATGGTGTGATTTTATTTAATTTATTAATGAAGTAATTGAGGCTCCAGTAACCTCAGCTCCACAGGCAGGTATATAGAATTCTTTATAACTGTTTCTATTTTAACTGTAAGCCACCCTGAGTCCCTGTCACAGAAAAAAGGCAGGATGTGCATAATAATAATAATAATAATAATAATAATAATAATAGCTGTAATAGACCTTCCATATCTTAAGCATCTCCAGCTGCATTTGTTAAACCCTGCAAAGAAAAAAGTTGAAATAGTTTAAAAAGACTTCAATGATTAATCTGTAATTTGTTTTTCTTTCTCTTCCTTCCTTTGGGTTGAACGGGTGGCGCTGTGGGTTAAACCACAAAGCCTAGGACTTGCCGATCATAAGGTCAGCGGTTCGAATCCCCGCAACGGAGTGAGCTCCCGTTGCTTGGTCCCTGCTCCTGCCAGCCTAGCAGTTCGAAAGCACGTCAAAGTGCAAGTAGATGAATAGGTACCGCTCTGGCAGAAAGGTAAATGGCATTTTTGTGCGCTGCTCTGGTTCATCAGAAGCGGCTTAGTCATGCTGGCCATATGACCCGGAAGCTGTACGCCGGCTCCCTCGGCCAATAAAGTGAGATGAGCGCCGCAACCCCAGAGTTGGCCATGACTGGACCTAATGGTCAGGGGTCCCTTTACCTTTACCTTATGCATAATGTTCAAAGACTGTTTCTGCTTTGAGTATTATAAATGCCAATTCACTTTTATAATTCTCCCTCAAGATCAATATAAATTATACACACACACACTGGGTCCCTTACACCCCTCATCCACCTTTTGTCTGATCTCCACAACTTGTACCCATTCCTCTTGGCTCACATCCTAATATCAGGGCCAGAAGCACAGGTGGTGGGGGGGGGGCACAGACAAGGAGTCCCTAGAATAACACCAGATCCTTACCTCCTGCACCACTCAAAGGTCAAATTTGCTACGTGGGCAGGACTGTCTGCCTGTCAATCAGCTGATGTCACAAACACACCAGGGGACCTGTTTTTTGCATAGCGCTATGAACAATCCACTGATTGTCAGTGCTTTGCAGGTGGCCTTGCAGGCCATCCCTGAACCCCTTTTGGGTCCAGCCCCATCTTTACCTGCCCCACACTTGACATCACATATGATGTGAGCTGTAAGACAGAGGTGTGGTGGACTTGCATCTGGGTGGGATATACTATAGAGCGGCAAGCTTTTACTGTTAAAATATCAGCAGCCCATGGTGGTCACAGCTTCACCTGGCATTGGGACCAGCGTAAGAATGATGGTCCTCCTGTTGTGCCATGTTTGGCATGGCAGAGACACCAAAATGCCCTTTCTCTGGTGTTTCCTCCTACAGATGGGTGGGTGGGAGTTGCCTTCTTGAATTGCACAATGATTTGAGTCAACAAGATCTGTATAGATCGTATAAAATATCTTGGCCGATGCTCCAGTAGCACTTTAGAAGCCAAGCTTTGTTTGCTCTGTACATACTGGCTGCAATGTGCTCTGGCATCTGAGCAAAGCTAGTCATTTGACCAGATCATTCAAGAGGAGCCACCCAGAGTTTCCTACAGAAGAAACAAGATCTCGCTTGGCAAGCATCCAGGTAACTCCGTCCACTTTAATCTGTAAGTCAAAGATGGTGACCCTGTAGCCCGCCAGATATTGCTGGACTACAGCTTCCATTATCCCAGGCCACTGGCCATGCTGGTTGGGGGTTGAAGTTGGAATCTACCATCTGGAGGGTCACAGATACCCTATCCCTACAGAGAAAGCCTTATTTTCAGGATCTGCAACACCTTCTCTAATTAGACCTTCAGCCCAGAAAACTAGCTATGTGCCCAAGTGGGAAACCCGTCTTGGCTCTGAACTTCCAAATGAAGTTTGGAACAACACTACTAAATTGTACACTAAATATAAACAGAACATTTACAAAGCACTAGTTTCCTGGTACTTGATGCCAGGGACACTCGGTCTAAAAAGATGCTTAGATTCATAATACGTAGATAAGCTGTCCATTGACCCAGAACTTCTGGATTCAAATCCTTACCACCCTCAGAGATATTACAGACAAAATGGTAGAACAAGGACAGGGAGCATGTGCCCCTCCAGATATTAATGTTGGACTTCAGCTCCCATCAGCCCCAGCCCAAATGGCCACTGTTCAGTGGCATTGGCCCTAGAAATAGAACCGGCTGGTTTTTCCTTTAGCCTCACTACAGCTTTCTAAAATCAAGAATACCACCAGCGAAACAGAGGAATCACCACCAGACCCAATCTTGCAAGAAGATGAGAACCCCTCCTTTTAAAAAAGACTGTTTCAAAAAACACAAAGAAAACATAATTAAAAGGAGAAGGCATATCATGTGCTCCCACTGTTGCCCAAATAAGTCCAGTTTATTGTACACACCTTTTAAAAGATAACCTCTGCTTACCCTTTACGTATAGTGGAGACTAAGAAAGAAACATGGCAAATGGGATGCAAGAAGTTGATATGAGACAAGATAAGATGATCATCACAGGAAGATGACGGGTGGGAGGTAAAAGACCTTCTGTGAGAGGGAGGGAAGGGAAGATCTTCCAGGGTGGGAGGCCGGAAGAAGAAAGGGAAGCAACCAGGTGAGAACTGGGAGGGTCCACACCTTATTGTGTGAGACAAGGGCTAAGACCTACCTCTGATGGAGAGCTTTGTATTTCTTCTTTCCCCTTCTTTTCCCCCTTTTCTTTTCTTTTTCTTTTATGTTATTTTCTTTTTTTCATTTTTATTTAGATTGATCTGTTTTTATTGTATTCTATGCTGAAAATATTTTCAATAAAAATATTTCTTTTTAATAAGAAATTATTTATTTCCTTTTTATTCCACCATTCTTCCAGAGAGCTGAAGGTAGTGTACATGGCCACCCCTTCCTCATTTTACCCTCAACTCTGTGAGGTAAACTAAGCTGAGGGAGGTAGCAGCTAGCCCAATGTCACCCTCTGAGCTTCATAGTTATGTGGGGATTGAACCTGCATCTCCCCACTCCTAGCCCAACACGCTGACCACTATGCCACATGGACCTCCCTGCCATGCCTCACATTTGATCTTAATACATATCTTAATATATATCTTAATGCGGAGAGCAGCATGCTGGACCAGACAGACCTTTCACCTGTCCTGCAGAGCTCTGAAGCAATGAAAGTACTGCTCAGCCCAGAACATTGCACAGGGTGAAGTTTCCATGGAATCATAAACAAGGTGCAGCACTGAAGGTACATAAAGCATCTTGCATGGGGATGACATGGAATGATGGGTGAAGAAACCATATGGCAAGGATCATGAAGGTGTCAGGGTTGCAGAGCCAGGATAGGACCCTTGGGTGCATTACCTCACCTGGTATTCTGGTTTGCTCCACCTAATAGTTTTTCCAGAACAAAAAAACCAAAAAAAACTAATTTGTTATGTAGGTTATGCTGAGAAATCGTGACTGACTCTGTGCGCTTCGTGGCAAAGCAGGAAACCCAGGACTTGCCAGTCCAAGTCCAACACTCTCTGCACTGTGCTACACCAGCTGCCAGATGTTTCCCAGGTTATTCCCATGTTGTTTGGTGATGGAAAGGTACAGAGGCCAAATCATCATCACTATTATCCATTCCGCGCCCCCTGATTGTTCCCTGGGGGAGGGGGAGCAGCACCCATTTCAGTGCCTTATGATTCTCATCACCTTTTCTTATTTCCTGGCTCACAGCAGAGATTGTTCCCAAGTTGTCTGAGGAGGAGGAAGCACAGTGCAAAAAGCAGAAACATTATTACCAACTCCTCATCCATGACTAAACAACTAAACAATTAGACATAGTCATGCTTATATAGGTGAATGAATAGTAAAGGAAAAGGGACACCTGACTATTAGGTCCAGTCGTGGCCGACTCTGAGGTTGCGGCGCTCATCTTGCTTTACTGGCCGAGAGAGCCAGCGTACAGCTTCCGGGTCATGTGGCCAGCATGACTAAGCCGCTTCTGGCGAACCAGAGCAGTGCACAGAAACGCCATTTACCTTCCCACCGGAGCGGTACCTATTTATCTACTTGCACTTTGACATGCTTTCGAACTGCTAGGTTGGCAGGAGCAGGGACCGAGCAACGGCAGCTCACCCCATTGCGGGGTTTCGAAACCACCGACCTCCTGATCAGCAAGTCCTAGGCTCTGTGGTTTAACCCACAGAATAGAGCTCCCCAAAAGGGCGGCACACAGAACCCCACAGACCATAAATCTGCCACCGGTTGTATCACTATTGGTATTTTGTATGCAAGTGAAATTGTGCGCTCTCTCTCTCTCTCTCACACACACACACACACATGGGGGTGGGGAGAGAGAGAGAGAAGAGAGAGAGAAACTCTCTGATGCCTAAAGGCTGGGTTACCAGCAAGGCTCTATTTATAGTTTGCTATATTGCTTCACTACAAAGCTTGCATTTTCCCAGGGACAGAAGCCGAACAACAAGAAAAAGGTGTTGGCTTTCCTTCTTAGTCCCGGTCAGGGTTTAGATCACATTTGTGGGCTCCTTGCCCACTCTGGAGGAGCCGATAGCCTGTGGACACATTCCTCCACTTGTTTGGTCAACAGAAGCAAAATGTGTGGGTCACAAGCCATGCCCCAGGGAAAGATTTAATGAATGTTTAACCAGCAATTTGCTGCCTGTGAGAGGTGGAAAGCAATCCCAATTCAATACAAATGACAGACATGGCTGGCAAGTGCAGCAGGAGTAGAAAACAGTCAGAAAGAGGGAGGAAAAGAGGAAGGCACTGTCTGCCCTGTCAACAGAACTGCTAGCATTTCTTGATGCTACAACTTCAAGAGTAGAAACACACACTGGGCACAGTATTCAGGGTTCTTGGAATCTCCTCTTAAATTTCAAGTACAAATTTCTAGCCCTCATGGCTGAAAAGACAGATTTGGCCACTGCCCGGTGAGATATAATAACATTGGGGTACTAAGAGAGTTTTAACAAATAGTTCTTCCCCACTACGAGTAGCACAAACAGATATAAATGGTTGAGAATCAACAAATGTTTCAGGTTTGCTTAATTTGCACATTTTGCACTGGTCGCAAATGTCTAGCTTTGTTATTCTGTGGGGGGAAATGATATTATTATTACTATTATTATTGGTGCAAGTTTGCAAGTCTCCACTATGTTGAGCTGCAAGAAGAATTGCGATTCTTCAAATCAGGAAAACTAGCTAGGCCAGTTTTATTTGGTTTTATTTTGGAAAAGATCCGTCTTTAATAATAATAATAATAATAATAATAATAATAATAATAATAATAAAGAAACAACAACAACAATAATAGACAGCATCTTAAAAAGCAGAGACATCACCTTGCCAACAAAGGTCCATATAGTTAAAGCGATGGTTTTCCCAGCAGTGATGTATGGAAGTGAGAGCTGGACCATAAAGAAGGCTGATCGCCGAAGAATTGATGCTTTTGAATTATGGTGTTGGAGGAGACTCTTGAGAGTCCCATGGACTGCAAGAAGATCAAACCCCTCCATTCTTAAGGAAATCAGCCCTGAGTGCTCATTGGAAGGACAGATCCTGAAGCTGAGGCTCCAATATTTTGGCCACCTCATGAGAAGAGAAGACTCCCTGGAAAAGACCCTGATGTTGGGAAAGATGAAGGGCACAAGGAGAAGGGGACAACAGAGGACGAGATGGTTGGATAGTGTTCTTGAAACTACCAGCATGAGTTTGACCAAACTGTGGGAGGCAGTGGAAGACAGAAGTGCCTGGCGTGCTCTGGTCCATGGGGTCATGAAGAGTTGGACACGACTAAACAACTAAACAACAACAACAACAACAACAACAACAAATATTTTATTATTTATACCCCACCCATCTGGCTGGGTTTCCCCAGCCATTCTGGGCAGCTTACAGTATATATAAAAACATAATAAAACATTAAAGATTAAAAACTTCCTGATACAAGGCTGCCTTCACATGTCTTCTAAAAATTGGGTAGTTCTTTATCTCCTTGACATCTGAAGGGAGAGCATTCTGCAGGGAGGGCACCACTACCGAGAAGGCCCTCCTAGGAAATGTTAAATTCAGGACTTAACGGTCAAATGGGTCCTCCACTTTAGATGCTTGCTGCTCTCAAATCCTGCTACTAGGTATGTAAATTTAAATCCCCTTTTACCACCCAGAACCATAGCTCATTAAAGAGGGAGTAAGGGCCTTAGCTCAAAGAGGGCCTCAGACATGGGTAACTCATTCTGTTTCAATGCTTGAGGCAAAACAGGAAGGGGCTGGGCCCCCCATCATTGAAACCATTCCACCAAAGCCTCACTTACCAGGGTCATGAGGTGGCAGCTTCCAGCAAGATCTCATGTGAGCTCCACAAGATCTGTTGAGAATTCTGCCAGATCTCACCAGAAGCTGCCACCGGGTCTCATCACTTCACTGGTGGAGGTAGCAGGGGTGGGGGTGGCGCCTGTGGGGGCAAATGCCCCATGGTATTTTGCCATTCAAGATGGCTGCCTCAATCCACCTCATAAGTGGACCTGCCCTGGCCTCAGATTTGACACTTGTTTTTTTGTGTGTGTTTTTTGGCATTTGATAAGTTTCGCCATTTGTCTTTTATGTGCATCAAGCCAAAATGGGACACGCATGCTCAGCTTACACTTACAGCTAAAGCATCCCTGACAGATGGCCATCCAAACTCTGCTTAAAAATCTCCAAGCAAAGAGAGTCTACCACTTCATGTGGGAGTCTGTTCCACTGTCAAACAGCTCTTACCGTCAGAAAGTTCTTCATGATGTTTAGACGGAATCTCCCTTCTTGGAACTTGAAACCCTTGGTTCAGGTCCTGCCCTCTGGAGCAGGAGAAAACAAGCTTGCTCAATCTTCATGCCCAGCTCCCTCAACCATTCCTCATAAGGCTTGGTTTCCAGACCCTTGATCATCTTGGTCCTCCTCCTCTGCACATGTTCCAGCTTGTCAATATGTTTCTTAAATTATGGCACCCAGAACTGGACACATTAATCCAGGTGTGGCCTGACCAAGGCAGAATAGAGCATGACTATTACTTCCCTTGATCCGGACACTAGACTTCTGCTGCTGCAGCCTAGAATAGCATTAGCGGTTTTTGCAGCTGCATCACACTGTTGACTCATGTTAAGCTTGTGGTCTACTTAATGTTAAATTTAATGCTACATAAAGTGTTGAACAAATGTGATTGTATTGTATTGTATTGTATTGTATTGTATTGTATTGTATTGTATTGTATTGTATTGTATTGTATCGAAGTTGCAGAGAAAGCATGTCAGTATTTTTCAATGTAGCTACACTAATTATTTCAACGGGAGGGTATTATTCTAGCTTTGAATCTTATATACCAATAGTGAATTCCACAGAACCACACAGCTGGAAGAGACCCCAAGGGACATCTAGTCCAAACCCCTGCAATGCAGGAATCGTTTGTGGGCTCGAACCTACAACCTTGAGGTTAAAAACCTCATGCTCTACTCACTGAGCCATCCATTCTATGAGTGTGGAGCCTTATGCATCCAAAATGTACCAGCTGTGCACAAGGTGGAGGTATCAACAGGCTTGGGGGAACCAAAGTTTTGCAGAAGCACACTAACTCTTTAAAGGGGCAAGTAAACAGGAGGGACATTAAAACAGCTTATTGGGGACTGAGCATGTCCAATGAGTATGGGATACTAACCATCCCTAACTGTTGGGGCAGGTGCACAGAAAACCAGACAGGGAGGAGAAATGTAATGAAGGCACTTGGAAAAGGGCATGACTGGCGGGTTAAAATTCTGAATGCCACAGTTTCCACTTGTACCTTTCCCAATATAAAAAAAGCCCCTAGCGTTGCTTGATTTCATGATGGCTGCAGGATATGGAAGTGATTTCTTCAGTGATTCTAGTATCTTTATGGATAATTAATTTGCTACCTAAAGGTTATGGAAAAGACATCATCCCCCCCTTGTGTGCTAACAATGAGATCTCTCAGTTTCCTCAATTAGGTCAACTCCTGTGATTAATATCCCCCCACGAGAGCTATTAAAAACTGGTTAAAATCGCTGAGAAAAGACTGAGAGAAAAGATATATGATCTGCGTCATGGATTTCTCATCTCTAATTGCTAGGCTTCTTTTGACAAGTGGCCAGGCCAGAAACAGGGAGTTCCACCATGCACATGACATGGGTGAAAGGGATGTCAGGAACAAAAAGAGCTTGAGATGGTGAATAGACATCCTTCTTCGAGTTGCTAGCCCTGCTCTGATCACTCGTCATCCTCGTCACCTCCCAGAAAATGCAGTAAATCTGATACTTTCCTTGATGTCTCAAAGAAGTACCAGCAAGATTTTAACCTGCTTGTGCAAGAGCTAGCTTGAAAGCTGAATTAAAACCTTCGAAAGAAAACCCAACCAAGTCGAGAAGGGTGGAGGAATGTGGGGAGAGAACCTGAGGCAGCATCTGGGGCACACCTCAGCTGGTTTTAGCCAGCAGGAAGAGGGTCTCCTCCTAGTATCAAGTAGACAGATAATGAGCGTCTTTCTGATGATGAAATGGACCTCATGCACTTTGTGGAAATGGCTTGCTAAGAGGCTAAGACTCCAATAACTGAAAACACAGGATACCTTCCCACTGTTGACAGCAATGGCCAGCACTCAGTCAAGCCTCACCTGATGCCGGGAACAGATTTTACCAAGACACTCTCTTTCTCTGAATTTGTTCTCTGTGTTGCGAATGTCAACATTACTGTTGTTCTTATCAACAGAATCCAGCCTCCAATAATAAATGGATTCCAGGAAGGTGATAGTTTGATGGATGATTCCTATACTGTAACTAACACAGAGAATTTGTTTTTGCAGCTCTGCTGGCACGACAGAATGGAACGTGTATACTGAACCTTCAGACTGCACTCTTCCTCTTCCACCCTCAGGATGTCAGAGAATTCAGACAAAAATGGAAACTGGAGCAGAAATTGCTGACATTCACTTCTTCATCCCGTGTCCAGAAGAGAAATGGATCTGGCAAATGCAATCAGTATTCACTGTTTTTGTTACCGCTATCAGTAAGCATTGTGTTTCCTTTGCATGGGAATGAATGCTGGGAAAACAATGAATTGTGCCAAATTTCACCATGACAGACGGCAACATGAACGTCTTTTTTGTTGGAAGCCAAACTGCAGCAGAACAGAAGCAGCACTGCCTGCAGCAAATACGTCTTGGAACAGAAATGGATGGCTGCTTACATCCTTACTCCACCCTCTGCCCAATGGGCAACAGCTTGCCAAAGAAACTTCCTGCTATCAGCAAAGTGGTCCTGCAGGAAAGGATACCTGAAGAGGTGAAGAGGGTGTTGCTGAGGGCATGGCTTTCCAGTGAGCTACAGCAGTGGTGCATGCAACACACTTCTGCTCCAGGCAGTGCCAGATTTACGTATAAGCTAAACAAGCTATAGCTTAGGGCCCCACGCTCTTGGGGGCCCCCAAAAAAATTAAAGGAAAAAACTGCATGTACATTTCCAAAATATAAGATGAAAAACAAATAAAATAAAACCTACATACAGCAACAGTATGTAGTAATAATTATTTCACTACAGTGGTACCTCGGGTTACATACGCTTCAAGTTACAGACTCCGCTAACCCAGAAATATTACCTCGGGTTAAGAACTTTGCTTCAGGATGAGAACAGAAATTGTGCTCCAGCGGCGTGGCAGCAGCCGGAGGCCCCATTAGCTAAAGTGGTTCTTCAGGTTAAGAACAGTTTCAGGTTAAGAACAGACCTCCAAAACAAATTAAGTACTTAACCCGAGGTAACACTGTATTAATATAGGTAAAGGTAAAGGTACCCCTGCCCGTACAGGCCAGTCTTGCCAGACTCTGGGGTTGTGCGCCCATCTCACTCTAGAGGCCGGGAGCCAGCACTGTCCGCAGACACTTCCGGGTCACGTGGCCAGCGTGACAAGCTGCATCTGGCGAGCCAGCACAGCACACGGAATGCCGTTTACCTTCCCGCTAGTAAGCGGTCCCTATTTATCTACTTGCACCCGGGGGTGCTACTTCTTCTTAATTGTATTTCACTATTTATATACTTCTTCTTAATTGTATTTCAGTTCAACAATTACTTTAATAAAATAAATATTTTGTTATGTGCAAATGGCTTTAGATACCTATTAGGTCCATAAATTACCAGATAGCATATATTCAACACAAAAAACAGTGACAATTTGTTGTTGACAAAGGACAGCTGGACATATAAAGGGCCCCATTACCTTCAGTAGCTTAGGGCCTCATCTGCAAATCTGGCCCTGGCTCCAGGCATTCTGACAGAAGTCTTTCCAAGGTACCACAGAGACCCTTTTATTATTACTGCAATGTCAGGAACTTTGCCTCTGCCACAGAACTACCCTTCCTACCCTTTCAGTAGTCCCCAAAAAAGGAACACAATGAGTTAATAGGTGAGACAAGCCACACACACAAAAGGAAAGGATATATTTTATAGGACTCAGGGATTGCTTTAACACAATGCACTTGCCTTTGGACTTCTCTTCTCCTAGAACTATCTTCCCAGACCCATTCTGCCTGGTTGTTGTGCATCTGAAACATTTTGGTACTGAATTTGCTTGTTTTACTCTTTCCTCCCTGGACTTGTTTCCTTTTGTGCAATGTCTAAACCATAAAACTGAAGGCAGAGCCAGTGTCATGTTGTAATCTGGTGGATCCTGGCACTAGTGCAGTTGGCATAACTTCATATTAAAAAGATACCCCTCAATAAGCTATATTTGTCTCAAATGTGACATGGAAGGCATGAGTAAATATCCTGACCTTCTAACTCTTAATGTGGAGATCAGCACACTAATCCTATGTTAACAGCTGAGATTAATTATCACCTCCTGTAAGAAAGAATTGGGTTCCGCATAGACAATAGGATCTTCATCCCAAGGTAAACTCACGATTCAGGAAACATGCAGATAACCAGTTATTTCTTACTTGGGTCGTTTCCTTTCAACTTCAAACTTGGTGAAGTCAACAGGATAGTAAACATACATTCGCTGGATACAGGAACGGGTTAGATTCCTGCTACCTTGATAGTACAGGATCTAAAAGGAAGAGCTTAACTCTTGCACTGATCTCTGATCCCTGACTTAGTGTTCCTTCAATATTGGGTATATTCCCCTTTTCTTCTCTTTTTAGCATGGGTCTGTGGCACATTGTTACACCCACTCTCTAGGCTTTGGGGATAGTTAGGGATTCTTTTACCCTTTCAGATCAAGATGTGTCTGTGCTGCATGATTTGCGGCCTGCATATCTGAACCTGACTGTAACCCATAAACTTGTTTCTTTCTTTTCGCTTAGTAAACCAAACTTTCTGAAGGAGCGTCTCCACCTCCATCGTTCTGGCCGGACACTGAGGTCCAGCACCAAGGGCCTTCTGGCGGTTCCCTCACTGCAAGAAGCAAAGTTACAGGGAACCAGGCAGAGGGCCTTCTCGGTAGTGGCGCCCGCCCTGTGGAACACCCTCCCAGCAGATGCCAAAGAAATTAACAACTATCCGACTTTTAGAAGACATCTGAAGGTAGCCCTGTTTAGGGAAGCTTTTAATATCTGATGAATTATTGTATTTTAATGTTTTATTGGAAGCCACCTAGATGAGTGAGGTAGAATTGATTGATTGATTGATTGATTGATTGATTGATTGATTGATTGAGATATGTACCTTCTTTATGGGGCAACGGGCATGCATACTGACGCCAGCAAAAGATCCTAAACTTCTTGGAAGCATGTGTAGGGAGCACACAGGTGGTGGACAGACACGTGGGTTCAGACATACACCTCGTAACATTGTTACGGCACACACACAAAATCCCAATAATCTGGCCTAGTATAGGTGACCTTGAATGTTAAAGCTCTTTTTACAGCAGGAGGAAGGAACACGCAAGAGCTCACTATCTTACTCTCTCTGCAGACATGCTTACATGAACATGGTGTATTTGCTTTGCTTCATCTGGTCTTTGACTTAAAGGGTTCCATGGAACTTGAAAGGATTAAACACTGGTTAATTCTAATTGTTAGCAAAACAACTGCAAAAGTGTAGGTAAGGAGCTGGTCTCCTGCTTCAAGATTTCCTTTCCATATGTGTGCATGCTCCCTCCCTCTCTCTCCTCATTAAGTTCACCTTGTCCACAACAGCAACACACACAGAGAGACACCCTTTCGGGAGTGACTCCACAATCTTCCTTGGCTAAAAGGAAGAGTGGCCTCTCTCCTTGTTCTGGTGAAACGCTGTGCATGCTTCCCGATGTGCTTTTGCAAGTGCTGCCTTTGTTCTCGAGCTTTCAAAAGTGAATCAAAAGACCCACTAAACCAGACACATTTTGAAGTCTCCCTTTGAGCACCTGAGATTGTGCTGGAATAGCTCTCTCCACAGTGAAAGCATGTGTGGTATTCACTCACAGCATTCTTGCTATGTGGACTTTAACCAAAATAAAGTCTTGATGTGGGTGAAAAAGGAGACTTGCTTAGCAGTGTTTAATTTCTGTGAAGGGGAGATCTGGGGCTCAGATTCGTCTGGAATCTACATCATTTGAAATAAGCTCTGCTCCCACCTATCCCACATCAATCCATATGTTTAGCAGCATGAGGTGGTTATTTCGGGTTGAGGGAAATGCTCTCTGACCATGTGGGTTTGGGAGCATTTGTTTCCATTTCCATTTAACTGCAAACCCTAAACTCTGATGAACCATATCTAAAATTAAGGACCAGAATGATGAACCGGCAGCCTGTAGATGCTGTTGGATGACATCTTCCATCATCTCCGGCCACTGGCTGTGCTGGCCCTGGAGTCTAACATCTGGAGAACCACACGTTTCTCTTCCATAGTTTAGGGAACTAAGCCAGCTTTCTAAACCATAGTCTGAAATTGGCTCATTTCAATCATAAACCATAGTTAAGGCCAGACCTGTGCAGAGCTTGTCTGAGGCCCAGGATGGAAGTCTTGTTCTTGGCATGACAGTGCAAGTCCGGCAAGCCCCTGGCAGGGCCCTCTGGCCAGCCTAGCCCTCCAAAGCCCAAGGCAAGTGCACCTGGCCTCCCTCACACCTCTGCATGGGCCTAGTTAAGGCTAACCACAGTCTGACTGGTTTGAGACACTATGATAACAATTAGTTACAGATGGAAGGGGAAGCTTCCTGTCTCTTTATAGCCGCCCCAGGAGGAGGAGGAGCATAACTCCCAAGCCCAAGACTCACCTATGTAACTCTAAACCATAGCCAGGGTTGTCTTACCCATAGGCTCTAGGGGTGCAGGACACCCAGGTGCCGGGCTCTCAGGGGCACCAGGTCGAGAGTCTGGGGCCCGAGAGTTGAGTCCAGGGAAGAGTCCGCCCATCATTCGGAGCGCTGCGGTGGGCTCTTCTGCTGTGAGCGGCTTTGTGCTGTGAGTTCAGGGGCGACCGAGCCAGCGAGACGCTGAGGCAGCCGGCCAGCTCCTCCCTCCTGCCCTCCTGGGACTGGGTAACTGGGGGGGTGGGTGCCAGGCGGATCTTTGCACCCCAGCACCGCATATGCTTAAGACAGCCCTGACCATAGCTTAGTATTACACCCAAAAAAGACCACCAATTTGGCAACACACTCAGAAGGCTGCTTATGCATGGAAATTTTCCTTCCTGGAGCAGAGCAAATGTGCCTTCATTGATATAAGAATACCACACACCAGGGGCAGGATTCCATTCAGAACTGTCACTGCACTGTAGCCATGTAAAATCTATTGAAATAAGAAAAGGCAATGTAACAGCAGCATGGAGTGGGCTGCATGCTACAGCTCTCCTTCATGCATTATGGTTTTAACAGATACAAATGAAAGCACCCTGCTGCGTACTCAATAATGTTTGAAGTTCACACACATCTTGGTTTCCTGTTAGTACATGACAGAAAGAACCACACTGTTTTTCCACATTTTTTGAGGAGGGAGAGACAGCATGCATGTTCCAAACGGTGCCACTTTTAAAGGGTGCATGATCCAGGTTCGTTAACATGTGCTCGTTAGCATCTTAAGATGTAAAGCAACGCTAAACACCCCTGGGTTTCAGGGGTATAAACTGAAACAGGGGAAATTATCCTGTGATAATATGAATGTGAAATATAGGGTAAGCTAACAAATCATTCTGTCAACACCAGCTTCCAAGTAACATAATTTACAGAAAACTTGTGATTGCACATGGTACAACTGTTACTTAGAACTTGACACACACAAACCCCATTTTGCTTTTCTGTTGTTGGATGTTTTAAAAAAAAATTCACGAAACCTCTCCATGCTAAAATCAACATGGAAAGGTTTATATCCTCATAGTTGCATGCAAGTAAAAAGTCTGTGTTTGACTCTGGAGCAAAGTATAGCTTCTGACAGCCAGTGTCCACCAGCGCTTAGGATGGAGTGTGATTGGCAGGAGCAGAGAAATGTCAGAAAGTGCAATGTTATGGTGTTGCCACTACACTTCCGTAACTGCAGAATATCACAGGGATACAAATGTTTAGACTCAAATGCAGGGGAGGAAGAGCCTCTAGACAATGCCATTATTTGCATAACATCAAACCTAACATTCATAGGCCATGTTAAGCATTGAAGGGAGCTCTAGAGGACCCGTCCCCTTCTGCTATGCCTCACCAAAACAGAGGGCAAAAGAGAACACCGATTTGCATATGCTCATTTATATGTAGAAATGGACATTTTGAAATAATTACTATAGTTTAAATAGAAATACAGTTCATCTCATCATAGCGGCGAGGACTGTGACCTGTGTGGCTAGTCAGTCTGCTCTCCAGCACTGTGCCAGGCAGAGAAAATATAGCCAACACATATCTCCAGGGCTTAAAGCCTGCCCTGGCTGTCGCTGAGCCAATGGACCAAGCCCAAGTTTCTTGTGGTAATTTACAAGGTGCGCAGCAGTCCAGGGTGCAGATTCAATCATGTTTCTTCCTGCCTCCCTATATGAAAAGCCACCTTGACTACTTGCATCAGGAACCCAGAATGATGAACCATGAACTGTGAATTCTGCTGCCTTGGCCCAACGTCTCTTATTATAGGCTGGAAATCAATAGTCTTGCTGTGACTGAGAAGAGGACTGTTATCTTTGTGGAGCAGCAATAGAGAAGGTACAACCCTCTGTATGTTGTTGGACTACAACTCCCATCATCCTTGGCCACTGACTTTGCTCACTGGGGCTGATGGGAGTTAGAGTCCAGGCACAAAATCTAGAGGGCCAGGGATTCCCCCATCCCTAATGTACAGAGTACATGGGAGCTGTGTGGGTTTTTAAAAACCTGGTTGCTAGCTTTCTGAGTTCAGGCTGGAGGAGCAATGAGGAAGTTGTTGAAGCAGAATGGTTTCACCAACTATAAAACCCTGTTACGTGTTCTGTTGCTTGTTATATTCTCTGAAATGAGGGACATTTGAGGCAGTAAGATAAAGATACGCCTTAGAGCTGGCAAAGCTCTTTGCTAATGGGATAACCCAGTGCAAATATGGTATGTGTTAGATCACATGCAGATGACCTCTTAAAAGATTTCACACAAGACACCTGAGAATATAAAATCAATCAAGAAGTGCCAAGCCGCAAATTTTGAGGCAAACTGCCAAATCCAAAGTTTATACTGTAGACACACCTGTAACCCAATAAAGAACAGGGGATACACAGCTCGGAAGGGAGGGATGGTTCTGAGCAGGAAAATGGCTGACAAGGAAAGGATTAATCCCCTCCATGTGCTTAATCAAAATGGCTGCCTCCCAGGGCTGGTTTTCATTTTTAAAAAACTAATTGGAAGTCCATTAGATGTGTTTGCCATGCATATCAGAGGTCCCCTACCCCTGAGCTGGCTGCCTACAGAAGTGAAAAATCAGCAATAAGCAACATTGCTGGACTAGTTGCCATGTTCCACCAGCTACTGAAAATATTATTTTTCAAACAAGCTTTTGATTCTGCTGCTGCTTAAGATAGTGTCATGCATTGGGGGGGAGGGGGGCTTGAGGCTCTTATGGCAAGAGCCTTCTAACCCCTGGATGTGGCAAGTGTTAAAATATAAGCCAGACTGGCTTTCTGTTGAGACAATACCCTGAGTGATGGACCATTAAGAGAGCAAAGGACGTGGATCTGTGCAAGATGGCAAATGGGTGCCCCCACTCCCTCAACTAGCTGGTGGTTAGAAAAAAGGCAAGAGTGATGTGAGGTAGAAGCAAAGCAGCAAGCTGGGAACCAAGAAAGACAGAGCAATGCTTGATTTCTGTTTGAACGGTTTTAAGCACCTGGACAGCAGCCATGAGCAGACCGTCCAGTCCCAGCCTTCCGCATGATGGCGAGATGTGTTCCTCTTTAGATTATAATACTTACTATTTCTGCATTTGCATCTCTCGGTCTAAGTAAGCATATCCTCCTCTGAGCGAGGAGCCCTTGCACCTCAGGTTTATTGGAAGCAATGCCGACCCGAGTACTGTGACGCCTGAGGCAGAAAATCTCCATCTCTCTCCATACCTCATCGCAGCAGTAAAAATATAATAAACAAAATCATTGACAATTTGTAACCTTTCAGAAATGTGCTGCTGGAGGCAAGCACTGAATAATGGCAGGGCCAGCTGGGGCTGCCAGGAGTCAGGATCACACACATTCCTCATGGAGGAGGCAGCCCTGCAAAGATCTCTCCCTTTCGCAAGAAGCAGCCCTTTTCCGTCCTAGTGAAGCCACAGCTCCTTCTGCTGGCTCTATGCGAAACTGCAGGCATCCTCCGACAGGGAGGCCAGATTTGGATTTGGAAGGAAGCAGCAGTGAGCCTAAAATTCTGGATGTAATTGACTCATTGCATGGAGGGGGTGTCTTTAGATGATAGCGTCTTTATTCGCTTGTTTCCGAATGTGGTAAACCAGCTGTGCTGAATTTCAGGCAAGGGTATGTATTTTCCTGTCGAGATGACTTCCTGGACCTCGGCTCCAAACTCCCGCCTTGAGTTCGCTACTGGGATGCAGCATGAGGCAAACACAAAAACAGCCAGGGCAGCACCAGAGATCTAAGCTGCCAGCCACATCTCTGGGCCATTTGCCAGAACCGGGAAGGAAGCTAAGCCAGAAACAAATGCAAGCCAAGCCCATTTTGTTATTCTTGCACAACAACCTCTTGCACACATGTCTAACAAGGTTTTGCATGGGGTGGAGGCCTGAGTTTGTAGCCTGAATGCACACACCTGTGCTACGAACATTTCATGCAAAGTCAACTCCTTAGATCCTCAAGTATTATTGAATGTCCTTTCAACCACTGATCCCATTTTTGTTTGACCTGTCCAATGCCAACCCTATTTTGTGCAAAACTAAATTTACTTGTGATAGGTTTTCGCAACTAAACATGCTCACTGATCCAGCCTCCCCCAACCTGGTGCCCTCACATGTTTGGCACTGCATTGCCTGGCTAGAACAGATGGGAGCCGAGTTCAAAACATCAGGAAGGTAGCTGGATAGGGAAGGAAGGCTGTACTAATCAATAGATGAAGCATTATGCAAGCATGACCTTCTTTTTCAAATAGCTTCATTAGGATATATATTTTTAAAACCACACACATACACACGCTTAAAAGAAATCACAAGGTATACAATAAAGATATGGCATAAGAATACCCAGTCATCAGTCTAAAGCATATAATATTATTTAATCTACAGCAACCAAAAATATCTGGATGTCTTTGAAAGTTCAATGTTGCTTTTGTTTTTCTTATTCATGTAATCCATAAGACAATACCAGCCAGTTGTAAATGAATCTTGGAGTCTCTGTCCTTTGCCCAGGCTTATTTTGACGGTCAATTTAATTATTAAGGGCAATTGCCAGACTCTGTTAAACCAATTGGATAAGGATGCCCCAAGTCTCCCCCCAAACAGGCTATAACAAATCTAATTACTAACAACAAATAACCAAGATTTCTAAAAGAAATACCTGTATTTGACCCTGTGTATTCAATAAAGTTAACACAAGGGACTGAGTTATTTGTTGACCAGTGATAATATGTATCTCTAGAAAGACTGTCTCCCCAATACCTGACACCGTAAAGTAATACCACCACATATGCTGCCATGTGCCTTAGTTCCACATCCTTGCTTACAGACCAGGTGAAGGGAAGGGTTAATAGGTGTAAGATGAAGAGGTATGAGGTACCATTTCTGCAATATTTTCAGGGAAGATTCCTTTGTAGATGCTGACCTTCTCGCTTCACTGCAAGCACACTCAGCCAACGCTGGAAACAGTAGAAAGTGGAATGTCCAAAGAGCATTTTGTAAGAAAAAAGGAATCTTTATCGGAGAACACATAGTTGTGCAGATAAAGACCTGGCTAAAACTCCTGGCAAATGCCCCATCATAAACACACAGACCAAGTGGTTGCAGCTCATTGTCAGGGAGTCAGAAGTCAAATTTTTATGTGTGCAATTTATTAGGAGAAAATTTAAGGTGTGTCTTTGACCTCCCTGCAACGACTCTTTTGGAAGAAAAAGGCAAGCATCACGGTATCTATGGGAGCCTCTCTACATCCCCCTTTCCTCTCATGGCCACAGCTCAGCTTAATATTCAAAGGGACTCAGGAGTTTCAAGCAAGGGTCACTGGACTTTCTGGTCCCGTGTTTGCAAACTGCAGAAACTGCCATGGGTACCACACTCACCAATGTATTATTTGGTTACACTAGAATGCTTATTTCATGTCTGATTTCACTGGGCAGGAGGAACCAGATACCAGGGAAGACCTCTGGGAATTCATGTGTACCCATGGGTACCACACTGGCAACCCCTAGTCCACAGAGATCACATTGCTTCTCCTACCTACTTTCACAACCACACAGTTTCCCAGAAACTCTCTAGAAACCAATGAATTAACCATACCCAACCTGTGTGTCTGTAAAGTGCATTGAGCCTCTTGGAAATCAATAGGGAAAAGCCAGACTGCTTTTAATCAGTTGGACTCACCGTTACAATGACCCAGAACTGGCAACAAAGGCAGAAAAAGAGATTCAAAGACAATCTTATCACTGTCTCGAAACACTGGTATCAGCAGCCTGTGTATACATGGAGCAGAGCAGATGCATTTGGCAGAGGCTCGAAAAGCTGCCTTTAAATTATACGCAGGGCTTTTCTTCCAGGAGGAACTCATTTCTGGCACTTTTCAGGTGGGCACCATTGCCATTCTAAGAGGGAGGCATTCGTGGTGAGTGCCGGCACCCCTATTTTTCTAGGAAAAAATAGCACTGATTTTACATATGCTAAGAAAGCAAACATTGGGAGCAGGGAGAACAAATAGGAATGGGGTGCAAGCATGGTCGGTCATCTGAATGGAAGACATGGTGGCAAATTTTAGAAAATAGCATTGGGGTGGCTGTGGTGGGGTGATCTTGTAGTTCCCCTAGCGAACTTTCGCTACTTTAACTCTTGCTTACATTCTGAACTTCCACAACCATTGCAAACCTGTTAAGTCTTAAACTAGAGCAGGAATGGGCAAGTCCCCCCCCCCTGGATAAAATTGTTTTGGGCCCAAGGGGAGGGGGAAACATGTCAACTGTGGGTGGGGCCAAACCCAGTGGTGGGCAGGGCTTCCCCCTTTTTCTTATATACAACACCCTCTTTTTCCTCTGCCCCCCTTCTCTCCCCAGCAAACTTCTGGGAAAGGGACATCTCACTCTTGCCTGAGACCTGAACTGCTTGCTCGCAGAGGGCTTATGAAATCTGACTGAGGGCTGCACAAAATTAGCCCGAGGGCCACAGTTAGCTCATCCTTGTTCTTGACTGGTATCAGTTCCCTGTAGCCATGTTGACAGCCTCGCCCAGAAACTGAACACCGAATTCAAGTGCTTCCCATTTAGAGCAACTCAGCTGTTTCCACGCATGCCCCCGAGTTCTCAGAGTAGCGCTATGATCAAGTCTTGCATGCTACCTCACACACACTTGTTTTGTTTATATAAGCATCGTTCTTGCCGTCATCGCGATCAAACAAAGAAGCTACTTCTTAGCACTGAAACTAGGAGGAGGGTGGTTTGGGGATTTTTTATAGCAAAACTGGATGTGCATACCTTTGGCAGGTGAGGCGGCCGTGAAGTATGTGGGTGTAGCAACTATGTTGGTTTTCTAATCTTTGGTTTTCATAGCTGCATGTTAAATTAGCCTGGGAGGAGGCTACAAGTTTAAAAATATGGCAAAGGAGGGAGGAGAGTGCAGCCCACTGGTTAATAGCAGAGGGCCTTAAGCCAAGAATGATGGCTCTCTTCCACAGGCTTTGCTCCTTCTGTGCAAAATGTACATGAAAAGACAATGGATACACTGTTCAAAACCCATGCATAGGCCAGAATACTTCCCAACAGAAGGCGATAGCCAACTAAGTTGCACTCAGAATAGATCCCTTGACATTAATGGACACAAGTCAGTCCTGTAGCAGGAGACTCTTTAATCTTAGGGTTGTGGGTTTGAACCCCACGCTGGGCAAAAAGATTCCAGAATCGCAGGTTGGACTAGATGAGCCTTGTGGTCCCTTCCAGCTCTACAGTTCTATGGTTCTAGGTCTACTGATTTCAGCAGGTCTACTTTGGGAAGGACTGTTGGTGAAAATGGGCCTGTCCCTTACCTATCACTGGTTAACTGAGATTTATCACATGAATGCACAAACAGCAATTGAGGGAAGGAAATGTGTGGAATGGCACACTGGCCAGTTCTGAAAAGTATCTGAAAGGATTGCTTTCAAGTTTAAAATTTTCCTAGCTACAATATCTAAATGTGTCCCCAAAAGGGCTCCCTTCCTTCCCCACAATAAGCAGGTGTTGTACTCAAAATGACAGTGTGGCTACACCAGATCATGCAGATAGCTGACTTGCTCCTACAAAACCTCTAGGAACGCAGTTGGGGTAGGCTCTCGGAAACAGACTGCAATTTTAGGATACAACTGCGAAGAGGCAAAGCCTGCTTCTCATTCCTGCTACTGAGGTGAGCAAAAGGAGGAGGCAGGTTTAACCCTGCAAGGCAAGTTCTGCCTCTTAGATGCTTGATTTTCTTTTCTCCTACAGAGAAGAGCTATCATCCATTCCTACAGAGAAGTTGTTTTCTACTGGGCTGCTGCACAGTTCACACACACACACACACACACACACACAGATCCTTGCTATATATAAGTCCCCCGCCCCTACCCTGCACACCCACATTTTCACCCATGATGACAAACAGGCATTGCACAAGTACCAAAGACGAAAACTGGTCTCTTCAGGTTAGGGCTGTCAGAATGCATGACTGAAAATCAAAGATGCCTGGTAAGTAGCAAGTAGAACAGAGTTCTACTACTGCTCACAGCTCTATTCTAAAAACAGGGTGTGTTCAAAATAGAAACAACTTAGAAGCACCAGATAATCAGCCAGTCCCCTGACTGGACAGATCTGCTTGAGCAATGTCACCTTTAAGGTTCACAGACTGTGAAAGAGCCACAATAAAAAGAGAGACAGCTAAAGGGGAAGAGGATGGAAGGACTTTAATTAAAAGCTCTCTCATTCCACCAACCTCAACACTGCAGACAGGCAGGATCTCAGCAAGACAATCCACCTTGCCAAATACCTTGAACTAAATCAAGACTGCCTCTCAGCTTTATGGCCTCAGGGCTGAGATAATGAGGAAAGAAAAACCCACTTCAACAGCATTCTGTACTCACAGGCAAACAGCCAAGCATCTGCCAGACTTTCCCCTATTTGGGGGATCAGTCTTTTCTACATAACACTGGTCTGGGTTACTAGGCAGCATTGTACATAAAAGCATTCACAACTGACAGGTGCTATCACAAATACAGGTAACTTGTATCTTACGCAGGGATTCGGTTCTGGGGGTCCGCATGTATATGCAAAAATAACAGGAACACCTGGAACTGCCCCACCCACCCCACAAGGTGTAAAGCCACTTACCCAAATTTGAGAAGGCAGTGTGAGGCTCTGGTAGAGTCCTAGAGCCCTCCTTCATCCTTCTCTAAGTCTTGCAAGTGTTTGGCCAGTTTTGGAAAGGAGACTCAAGGGCTCTAGGACCCAGCCAGAGCTCTTGTGCCTCCTTCCCAAAGCCTAGCAACTCACTTACCCAGCTTTGAGAAAGTAACACAGGGACTCTGGGATGCTGCCAGAGCCCTAGCAGTGCCTTCCCTAAGCTGAATAAGTCCACTTTGTGAACGTGGGTGGGAAATAAATAAATGGAGAGCAGGTTTCTGCTGCTCTCACTTATTTATTTGCCCACAAACACCTGCACAAAGCTGTGATTACATAAGTAACTTTAAGATGCAAGTTACCTATTCCATATTCTTTGCCTGCACGTCTTGGAGCCAGCACAGCATGCATTTTTTATTACTTTGTTTTTATTTTGGACAATTTTCTTATAAAATTAGGGGTGCAAATGTCTCTTTCCATTGACTTTGATAGTAGCAGCTTGAAAAAGTTCTGCCATATATCCATTTCATGTAGCCTAGGGAATCCACTGTGGCCTGCTGGTAGACAGGAACAATTGCTGGCAGCAGAAGTAATAGGCCTCCCCATAGCATTAAAAGAGATTTCCCAGGCTTGCAGGAGAATTGCTTCTGGATTACAGAAGTTTACAAAAGATGCTAGTGGATCAGGAAACCTTTTGCTCTCTGGGATATGCTGAAAGGTCAATTCCGATACTGGTGACTCAGAAAACCAAGCAGCTTAAAAACGTGGAAAAATAGTTCTGGGTGTCTTCCTTTCTCAGGCTTTCCATTTCTTCCTTTTCCCACCAGCCACTTTGTTCCTGACCCCCATTGCTCCCTCGGTGTCATCCTCTTCCTTTTCCTCTTCACGGGAACGCTTCTTCTTTTCCCCCTGCTGCCGCAACTCCTGCAAGGAAAGCCAGACAGCAAGTTGCTTGAGCATTCAAAGCATGGAGGCACAGAAGCAATCAAGAAGCTCAAGAGCTGAAAACGTAATACCTTCAGTCACCATGCAGGGTGGCCGGTAAACATTGCACAAACAAATAGAGTCAAAACCCAGCTTGCAAGGATGCATGAGGAAACAGTGCCCCTTATAACTAGGAACAGCCTTGTGTAGAATTAGCTAACAATACTCTCAATGCAGTACAAATCCTAATGTTTCAGCCACACCTCTGCACAACAGAACCCCAATGATTTGTTGCGCATGCATGTCCACGGAGAAACGGACCCACACGGGGGTCTGCAGAAGCGCAAACATAGCCTTAAGTTCAGCCTACCATCCGAGCAAATCGCTGTGCTTCAGCCACACGTTCGGTCAGCATCATGACCTCCTCCTCTTGCGTGGGGAAGGCAGGCAGCTTCTTTCCTATCAGGTGCTCGATGCGCTGGAAGAGCTCCACATCGTACCTGGGGGAAGTGAGACAAAATTCTCTCATCCGAATGGTTCTTCTTAACCAGTGGCCCATAAACTAGTTAAGAGCCCACCCCCTTAAAAAAGCCTCTTCCCCCAACTCAGTTGCATTTCCACTTCAGAAAGCTGCTTCTCTACTTATTCAGAGGAGAGGAGAGGAGAGGAGTAAAAGTTGTGGCCCAGCGGAAGGAGCAGAGGGCACAACTTACTGTGTGACAAACGTGATGGATTTTCCAGAGCGCCCAGCCCGAGCCGTCCTCCCCACACGATGAATGTAATCCTGAAAGGGATCCAGAATAAGCCACAGAACGCAAGGCAAAGCAAGGCAAAATACCATTTAAAAAGAAAGTGTTTTCCGAAGCAGTTATGCAAGAGACCCCAGAATGCTCACTAGACGCAGCTCCTTCTGAATATGTATTCAGTATGTTTCAAGAGTGTCTAAGGAGGTGAAAAAGATGGGCTTGACCACGTGGCTGTAGCCATCCGCCTCCTCATACAGTTGCAGGCATTGTATCTTCACAATAATATTTTTTATTTTTAGATTCTATACCACTCTGTAGAAAGGCTTCACAGGCAGTTTAATAAACAAAATACAGCAACCATGAAACAGTTTGTAAACCCGCATTCATAAAGCATCGCAGAAGACAAATATGAAACCCAGCAATTCTCTGGATTAAAATGAATAATTCAGGTTAAAGCTCTGAACGGGTCGCTTTAAATAAGAGTCATCTTCTCTTGCTTTCTGAAGGCCAGTAAAGAAAGGAGACAAGCAAAGCTTCCTGGGCAGGCAGTTCTACAAGTGGGGCAATGCACCAAGCAAAACTAAGAAGGCACTCCTAGCCACAAATGTTCATCCAAGAACCAAGCAGCAAAGACCTATGCCAGAACACCCTCACGTTGCAAGTCTGAGCCTTCCAAGGAGTGTAGTCACAGCCAGAGCAGGACATTTGCCAGCTCTCTGATCTAAAGACCCATCTAACCCCCTATTGTCTTATTGATGTATTAATGGTTCCCCATCCTTTCAATGCTCAGCTTTTTGAGGGCTCACGTGGAGGTGGGCGTTTAGCTATTCCATCGCTATGGAATCCTATGTTGCAACTATGGAAGAAGAGGGCTATCTCTTTCTGCAAACTCCACTAGGATATCTCAAACTAGGGGCTGCACAATTGTAACCCAGCACCCTGCCTTCATAACTCACCTTGGAATGGGTAGGAATGTCAAAGTTTACGACAACATCCACATGGGGTATGTCCAGGCCTCTGCTGGCAACATCGGTAGCCAGCAGAATGGAACGTGTTTTAGCCTTGAACTTGTTCAGCGATCCTAATCGCTTATTCTGGGGAGAGTAAGACAGAGAGAAAGGGCAAATGAACATGCTTTAGATTTTTCCAGCGTGGGAAAGCGAAATGAGTCAGGTTTTGTGAATCGTTCCGCCGTTACAGTCTGTTGTTCTACAAAAATGAAAGTCTGTAAAAGATAAGCTAACAAAAGGGAAAGCAAGCTTGGTGACACATACAAATCATATTTGCCCTTAAAATATGATCATTATTTCAGTGTGGTATTCCAGAAATGAATGTGTTCAGGTCAGCCTGTACCTGGCTCATCTGACCGTGGAGGGGGATGGCAGTGAAGCCCAGATTTCTAAGGAGGAGGGCTGTCCTCTGAGTGTTGTTGCAGGTGCTGCAGAATATCATGAATGAGTTTCCAGCAAGTTCATTCAGAATATAGACCAGGTAGCTGTCCTAAAAAGAGAAAAGAAAAGAAACTGAAATAATTGAAAGGAAACTAATGGAGATTAGGTGAAAGGAAAACACTTTCAAAAAAGGACAAAGGGACAGAGAAAACCCTAGTGGACTACGAAACAACAGTCAGGAAATAAGTTAAAGAAAATAAAATAGCTGAAAAAATAAATGTTACCTTGAACTTGGAAGGGATGAAGACATAGTATTGCTGCAGTTTTTCAACTGTCTGGTACTTAGTTGAAACAGCGCATTTGACAGGGTCCTTAAGAGCTGCACGCTGGAGTTTTTGCACCTGAACAGAAATAATTAATGTTTTCAGACACAAATTTAGCTGATATGACCTGTTAATTTCCACCACCACCTCAGCTGAACTCATGCAAAATGCCACACCTTCCCATACCTTTTTAGTCATGGTAGCAGAAAAGAGAAATGTTTTCCTGTCTCTGGGAATGACTTTCAGGATCTTGTCTACCTGTGAAAAAAGAAGGCAAGTGAAAGTGAAACAACTAGAAAGGTAATTAATGTGCATGCAGATGAATACTGCATCACTGTGGGAGTGGTATCACAATCCAGTCTGATGAAAGCAACACTGGAAGCGCCTCCTTTGAAAAACAAGGCACTCTGCTGCTCCACAGAAAGGAGGGAGCGGTGCTGTGAGGGTCGAGGGGGACCGAGGCAGCATGGGGGAGAAAGCATCCCAATGCCTTCAGATAAGGTCTTGCTACTCGGGCTACAACTGCAGATTACTACACGTGAACCGGGAAGGGAAGAATCTCTGGACAGCAACCTGAGCAATAGTTGATAATAGGACTACAAGTCTAGTATCCACATGCCTTGCAACATCTTAAAACCTAGTACAGTGGACCCTCCAGATAAGAATTAAATTCATTCCAGGGGATCCATCCGCAACCTGAAAATCCGTAGGCAGAGGCGCTGCTTCTGCGCACGGCGCAATTAAGCGCTTCTGCGCATGCACACAAGTGAAAACCCAGAAATATACACTTCCGGGTTTGCCGCGTTCATAACCCAAAAGTTACGTATCCAGAGCAGTACGTAACTAGAGGGTCCACTGTATCTGAGAATGTTTCAGATCCCAACAGTCAACAAGGATCCACTGGAGAGGCAAACACAGGAAACATGACAACATACTGTCAGCTGCTAAGTGGTGAAGACAACAGAGGCTGTGTGTTCCATATTAGGGAATCAAACAGAGGCAGGTCCTACAGCCCATCTTGGCTGTGAGCTCAAGAAGACCTGCTCCCTGCCTTGACCTTCTTCCTCCTGGCCTGAGAGGGCGGAGCCAGGACTGACTCCAGCTGCAAAAGCTGCTGAACAGACCCTTGGGCTGTGGTATTGTTTAGGGTGCTTGGTTGGGTTTTGTTGTTGTTGTTACTGACATTAAATTTTGTATCTTTATTTTTCAATCTTATTATGATTATGTGGACACTGTTCCAATTTGGTTGTGTACTTTTTTATGTATTTTATTTATTGGTTAATGAATGTTATGTTTTTAATTCTTGTCATGTAAGCCACCTTGTGTGTGATGATGATGGTGATTAAAGTACATGTTAAACGGTTTTGAAAAGCACCATCTCCATGATGTTGCAAAGGACCATTCTAAGGCGACAAGAGTTGACAGTGCTCACCTCTGTCTCAAAGTCCATGTTGAGGATCCGGTCAGCTTCATCCATAACTAAATACTTCAGAGCTCTCAAATTGAAGCCCTTTGTGTTCTCAAGGTGGTCAATAAGGCGGCCAGGTGTAGCTACAGGAGAATACCAAACAAACTTTCAACTTTACCAAACAGAGCATTCAAAAAGAAACACTAAACACAACACACAAAGCACTATTGCCATGTATCCCCCATTCACTCGTTTGCCAATTCTCAGAGTCCCATGACTTCCTTCTGCCAAAAGCCACAGCCACTGGAGTATGGATTAAGTCAGAACTTTATGCAGGCTTAATACGGCATGGCTAGTTGTATCCCAGTGGGGGGAGGGGGGGCGTGTGGAGGAGGCTTGAAGTAAATCAGGAAGTTATTTTGAGAGATTTGCTCCATGGAGGTTGCAGTCAAGTATGGTCAACCTAATATAGTTTTTCACTCTCAAGCCAGATGACAAATACTCCAGCCCTTCCAGTCAAGCAGCACACATCAGTTAACACTCATGAGAGAAACACTAATTTATCAGAAATGATAAATGAGCAAACTTGTGGTTCAAAGGCAAATGCTCTGCCTGAGCCATGTGGACCCTAGGATGAAATTGGGGGAGGTGGGGAGAGCTCCCATGCCTGCTCCTGTTTCAAATTAAAGTACAAGACCTGTGGCTGATGCTTAGCATTAAACTAGGAAGGTATCAGAAGTGTGAATAAAAGATATGTTTGCTGGCCTAATGCTTTTCATGACCTCATTTATGCAGATGTAAAAGACACAGGTGTGCAATAGGCCTCATTCATATGAATTATTAAGATCTCATTACAATCATTTGAATCATTGATGCTGCCTGTTTCTTACCAATTATTACATGGGGTTTCTTGGCTAGGGCCAGAGACTGCGCCATCATGTCAATTCCTCCCACAATAACAGCTTTGAGGGGAGAAAGAGAAGAAAAGTTAAATGAAGCCCATTGAAATTGAGCCACTTCACAACCGCCCTCCCCATTACCTCCTTTACAAGAAAATAAAAGGCAAAATTCAGGCCCCTTATCCATTGCCAAGCTTGCTCATAGGCGCAGCCTAGTATTGGAACTGGATTGCTATGTTTAGATGCTAAGAGGCGTTCTTCGAACAAGACACCCCAACACTGACAAATACATATTATAAAAAAGAACCCTGCATTAGCTTCAGGAAGGAAGTCTTAGCCAAGCTTCCATTCTATTTCATATGGACTAGTGTAAGCAGCTCCAATCAACTGCTACATATCCAGAAAAAACCCCTGCAAGAGGTAAATAATGAATCCAAAGCAACAAGTTTGATGCTTAAAAGGCAATTAGATTATGAAACTGGAATAAATTGTGCAAACCAAGCACTCTTCATTTGCACGGCTTACACAATTTTTTTTTTTTTGGGGGGGGGGGATACACATGGAGAAATATTAACGGTGAGAGTGAAATAAGACCCACCTGATTAAATCTCTCTGCTTGCTTCTTTGTTTTTAAGAGAAACTGCCAGAAACTTCCAGTGTTAACTTTTCGATCATAAGGTAGGCATGGGTGTATTTTAGCACAAACCCACCTAATTTGCAGTTCCTTCATTGATATGCAGACCACAACACAATTAACAATGAGGCTGCGAACCTTCCCAAATTTTGCAAAGCAGTTTTGGCTTCAAAAATGTGTAAAAATAAATGCAAAAAATAAATACACAAATGAGTGTTTGGGGGGACATGGCTTTAATGCATGCGAAACTGATGAGGAATGGAACTAGGCTGCTCCATCCACCTCTACTAGAGGCGTACTAAGATTCACACTTTGAAGTGGGATATAGTCCCATTTCTTGAATCTGGTATTTCACTATTCTTATTTTGAAAAGCATGCGACTGCTTCTTCTCCTTACAAATTCCATTTTGTTTTCTGCTAATTCTTAGCACTGCAGCAAGGCCACTCACCACTCTGGACACCAATGGAAGATCCAAGTGCCTCAAACTGCTCGGAGATCTGAAAGGCTAACTCCCGGGTCGGGGTAAGGACCAAAGCAAAGAAGCGCTGAGGTGTCTCTAGCAGTGCCTGAAGGATGGGCAATGCAAAAGCCCCCGTTTTTCCAGATCCAGTCTCTGCTAAGCCAATGATGTCACGGCCTACAAGAAAAGAGGTGTGTCACATGCAGGGCTGAAGGAATACAACAGCACAGATGGAGGAAATTCAAAAGCAGTTCTGGAAAGTAACAAGAGCAGCACTAGAAGAGAAATCTTTGCACTAGTGACAGCTTGAAATCAGCTAACATAACTTAAGAAACATCAACCAATGTAATAAGCGTATTATTTGAAGATACAGGGTACAGGCCATGGAAGGTTTGTACAAGACCCCTGTGTTAACAGCTCCTCAACCTTGGCTCTTACCAAGAAGCTGGAAAGAAGCTGGCACAGGAAGAGTAGCAGCAGTGGCTATCTGCACTATGAAACACTCCATGAAGAGTTCCAAAAGACATTTCCCTTCTCTGTTTAATTGTCTTATTGTACAGGTAACATTTTGGAGGGCAGTTAATGAAAATGGAAGTCTCTCCTGAGAAATAACATAGTTGAACTCACCACCGAGAAAAGTAATATTAAAGCATTTTCAACCAAGTCAGATGGGTGGGGTAATAATAATAATAATAATAATAATAATAATAAATTAATTAATAAATTCAGTCCTAGAATTGTAGAGTTGGAAGGGGCCCTGAGGGTTATTGAGTCCAACCACCTGCAATGCAGGAATCTCAACTAAAGCAGACATGACAAACGGCCACCTGACCTCTGCTTAAAACCTCTAAGGAAGAACAGCCAACCATGCCTCGTGGGGAGCTCAGCAGCTCTTACTGTCAGAAAGTTACTCCTGATGTTTAGGTGCCACCTCCATTCTTATAACTTGACATTGCTTCAGCTCCTCCCCTCCGGAGCAGGAGAAAAAAGCTTGCTCCATCTTGCATGTGGGAGCCCTTGGGATATTGGAAGATGCCTCTCATATATCCTCACAGTCTCTTTGGGTTTGAACGAACTTGGCTATCTCACTGCTTAAAAAAGCCCAGGCCCCACTTGACTTCTTGCTGATGGGGCTTCCCCACAAATGGTACAGCTCCCCTGCCAGAAGACTTGTGGAGTTGGGGAGACTTACACTTTTGCCGCAGGACAGACCAGGAAGCTGTATTGCTTCATAGTCCAAGGTGAGGGGAACTCCATATGGATCCAAGTCTGTGTAATACAAATGACTGACAATACAGTTCTATAATACAAGAAACACAGGAGAGCCTCTTCTTATTTCTAGAAAGAGATTTCTCTTTTTCCTGAATTTCAGCTCCCAGTCTCACCTTGGAGTGCAACTGGAACGGCCTCGACTTGGATCTTTGTCGGTGTCTTCCATCCCAACTGATCACAGGCTTCACACAGCACATCCGTCACTCCCTATTATTCCAAAGAGAAAAGAAACCATAATTAGCAAGGGATCCCAGTCTTCAGAATCCAGCAAGTCCTGGTTCACACAACTCGATAAACCAACCTATCCTCTCCTGTCCTTTTAGCATACTACAGCATGCCACCTAAGCCAAGGTTGCCTGCGATCTCCTCCCAGGGAGACTGCATGTTTGGGCTAAGGTATGGTTTGGTTGTTAAATGTGAACCTGACCGTGGTCTTTTCGATAAGCTACAAGTATTATTTTCATCTCAAAACTTTGATAACTTGAAAACATAGGACACTTAAAAAAAAAAATGAAAACAAGCAAAATAAGGAAAGAGCCACTGGTGCTGTGGATAGGCCAAGCCTCTCCTCACCCAAAAGGGAAAAGGACCCCTGGATGGTTAAGTCCAGTCAAAGATGACTATGGGGTGTGGCGCTGATCTCGCTTCAGGCCAAGGGAGCTGGCGTTTGTCCACAGACAGCTTTCCGGGTCATGTGGCCAGCATGACTAAACCATTTCTGGCGCAACGGAACACTGTGATGGCAGCTAGAGTGCATGGAAATGCCATTTACCTTCCCGTCACAGCGGTACCTATCTATCTACTTGCACTGGCATGCTTTCAAACTGCTAGGTTGGCAGAAGCTGGGACAGAGCATTGGGAGCTCACCTTGTTGTGCGGATTTGAACCGCTGACCTTCTGATCAGCAAGCCCAAGATGCTCAGTGGTTTAGAGTAGACCACAGCACCACCTGCTCCAAACACCTGACCTTACCCAGGTCACGGTAAAACTGAGAAATCGTATTTTAGTTTCTTAGCAGGACAGCAGCACACAATCACATAGCAAAATATCCCTTTACACAAGAAACCACATTTATCTTTCTCCTTTCGTTTTGTCCACTGCAGTGCCTTAGAACATTGTCTGCTGTAAAGCAAGATGCAAACCCGCTAAGCAATTCTGAGCGCTGGGCCAACCAGACCATAAACACCCTCACCACCAACCAAAGTATAATATAACCCCTCTAGCTTTCTCTGCACACGCACTTTCCCATGGTTTCAACGGGGCATTTTCTCAGTGGAGAAAGAAAGCTTGTATAAGCAACTAGTGGGGAAATGACTGCCACGCTGTAAAGCACTACCTAGCTGGGCGACCCCAGCCTTGAGCACTGCGATTGCCTGGCTGCTTCCAGAAATGCTGCCCCCATCATAGCAGCTCCTCCGCAGAACTGAGCAGAGCGGGGCGGAGGGGCAGCTTCGTCTACTCCGGTGCAATGGCTGGACTTGGTTTTAAAATAAAATTCAAAAGTCAAACCGCTGGGCAAGTAAAGGGTCGTCGGGAGCTAAGAGAGACAACGAGTCTTCCCCGCTCACCAGTTCTTGGAAGGTCTTCGCGGTCTCCTCGACGGCTCCCTCGCCCTCCATGCCGGCCGCCACGTTCGGTACCCACTTCGTTTTCCGGGTTGCCGCGAGGTACCCTGGGACTCGTAGTCCAAGCGCGTTCGGAACGAGCATCTGAGCCGCAGAGATAGGAAAAGAGTAGAGTTACACGCGACACCAACTTCCGGTTGCAGTGTAGCCGTCTTCCACTTCAATGGAGAAAATTGTGCCGGAATTTGGAGGCGCTTAACGGGGAAAGAAGCCTGCGCCTTATACCTCGGGTGTTATTTCATGCGGCGAATGTAATTGTTTGGAAGCACTTAAAAACAAAACAAAAACAACGCGTCTCTGGTGTAGTGGTGAGAGTGTAGAATCAGCACATAGGAGGAGATCTGAGTTCGAATCCCTACTCGGCCACGAACTTCGCAGGGTGATCTTGGGTAAGTCAACCCATCTCGCAGGGCTGTCGTCATCATGAGTGTAATATGGAGCTGGGACGAGCCATGCATACCCCATTGCCCCTTCTCGAGCTTCTCGGGAGAAAAGGGTATCGATGCAATTAAAAAGAAGTCAATAAAAGCGCAAGTCGTCCACGTGCAAGTCAAAGAAGCACGGCGCTTCCATCCATGTGACACGCCGGGAGGAAGGACACTGGCTGGCTGAAGCGCTGTGCAAACAAAACTGACCTTTGCTGTAGCTTAAAAGTGCATTTTCTATGCGGAATGTTTAGCCAGGGATTCAAACGCACCTTCAGCCTGGTATGTGAACTGCAATTTTAAGTCTGCACTGCGCTGCACTGCAGGGTTGTCAGCCACATTCCCCACAACCTACAATATGGGGGTCATATCGGGGAATTGGCATTAGCTAAGCAAATTTTTAAAACGTTCTTTTATGAAATAAGTAAGCACTCTGACGCAAGAACTTCGTTAGAAAAGCCACGAGCTGCTGCTTTTTACTGTTCCTTTTCGTTCGGATGCGGGTGCGCTGAGACCTAGTCACAGCCACGTAAAATCTCGGCTTTCTCCATTAATTTTTATGGACAGCGCTGATTTCCACCCCTGGTGAGATTTGAAAATGGATTCCAATGTAGCGCTCAAAAGTTTATATACAGTGCATTAAATAATGAGAGATGTGTTACTCTTCATTCTATTATCTCTGTAGTCCAAAAAGCCGCGAGGGCTGCTGTCCGCGCGGAGGGTTCTGTGACTTGCAGTTCATCTCTGGAGGGCAAGCGAGGTCGGGAACTAACAAGAGGAAAATAGCTGCGGGGAAGACGAGTTCGGAAAGAAAAGGGAGCACTTTTGTCGTGTAATAAATAAATATTAGGAGATCCCGAGGGGTGGGGGAAAGGAAATAAAATCCATATATTTATTTAACAAAATTTATTCAACAATATATATATCCTGCTTGATAGAACCTCTAAGTGATTTACAATTTAAGTTTGTCTGTTTGTTGAACTTGTTAGTTACTTTATCTTATTTAGGAAAATCCAAAGCAACTTACAATCAAACCTAAACATAAAACATAAACTAGTTTTGATGTGTTGGGGCCTGTAATGGTCCATTGGGGCACCATGATGGGGGGAGTCAAAAAGCAACTACAGTGGTACCTCGGGTTACATACGCTTCAGGTTACAGACTCCGCTAACCCAGAAATATTACCTTGGGTTAAGAACTTTGCTTCAGGATGAGAACAGAAATCGTGTTCCCGCGGCGCAGCAGCAGCAGGAGGCCCCATTAGCTAATGTGGTGCTTCAGGTTAAGAACAGTTTCGGGTTAAGAACGGACCTCCAGAACGAATTAGGTTCTTAACCCAGGGTACCACTGTATAGTTCCCTATCTTTTATTATCATAGAAACAACAAAGCTGTTGAAAGCATTTTTAAAAATGAAGTTTTTAGTTACATCTTCTTCTGAAGCTGATGCTGTATTTTAATTGGCTTGCATTTGTTTGTTTTTTAAATACTTTTTTATTATTTTCTTAAGTTGCACAAAAAGAGGGCAGCACAAAAGATGCCTCATAGCAACCCTGTTGGCTAGGCTGAGGAAGGATGACTGACTCAAAGTCACGCAGCAAAGATTTGTGGGTAAGTGGCCCTTTGAACCCAGTCCTCCGAAGTATACTCTTAGCCCTCTAGCCACTGCTGGGTCAGGCTAGCAAAGGACACTAAATCAGATAGCTCAGTTTGATGGTTTCTGGATTGTCGAGGAAGCATTCCCTTTGTGCATGCTCATAAGCACAGCTCCCAAGTGTCTTTTTAAAAATGTGGCAGCGATCCTCACTTGTACATGTGTTTTAACAAAATAGCAGGGAGGGGACTAAAAGTCACAAACTGTATGAAAGTAGAGGGTTCTTCACAGACTCACACAGCAACATCTTACCCAGCACCAGCCATTTGATATTAGATTCAATAAATGAGTCTAAGAGATTTGCCTGCAAATCTTGCAAAAGGAAACTTGTTGAAGGGCTGGTATAAATCCTGATGATTAATAATACCAAATAAAATCAGAAGCAGTTCTTCCTTAGATGTGGACTATTTGCCAAACCTAAACCTAGCAGTTGATTGACAGTGATTTTCAGAAAGTCCCAGCAAAGTATCCCCGAGGACTCATTCTGGATACTGAAGGATCTCCGATACCCAAGAGGCATGATTGCAAAAGCTCCTGGCTACGTGCGTGAGCACTGTGGAAATGATGACGTCCCTGAGCCCTCAGTTACTGGAGTCCACCTATGCTACATCCTGTCCTTATATAACAATAGGCAATAGGCAGGAAATCTAAACAAGCACTTTGTGTGACAGACAGCATTAGCCCAAAACTCCCTCATGAGAAGAACTTGTAAAGAAGCAGATTGATTCTGTTTTGATTTAAGGAGACGGCCAGTGTGCTTATTTTTGCACCCCTTAATACCTACACAACCTGCATGTTTGAAAATAAATGCATTATTACGAATGCACATTAACTCTCCATTAACTATATTCAAAGCAGCCTGCCTCCACTAAGGTTGCTGTGGCATTCCCATTGCTTGAATAAACAGTTTTGTGAGTAAACAATATATACAAATAGACGCAGACACAAGGTTACTTTGTTCTCATTCATTTAATTTGTATTTTGTATTGGATCAGAGTTAGTTATCTGTGCAAGTTGTTCCTTGGTTTTACAAATACCCAAAATAGCAAGCAGGTCCTTTGGGCCACTTCTCTTGCCCCTTTCCCCAAAGAGCAGAAAGTCAAGGATCAGTTTAGAGGAAGCTCACCCCGTACCCAAATTCCTTAGGTTCCAGTGCATTTAAATCTTGTCTCTTGCCCACCATCCCACACTTTAAGATTATAATGTGTCTCCTTTCACCTGAGCCACAAGCAAAGAAATAAAGAGCATCAGTCAGGTCTTTGAGGTATAGCATCGCTGTGTGTAATCTATGGCCTAGTTCTCACCAAGTTGGTAAACCTGCGTCTGAGCTTACATGCATCTTTCAAACCATCTCCTTATCTTCACAGGCCACCCGTACCATTATGCAGTGTCCTTCCCACTACTCATGTAAAGTTGTTTTGCCCTCATAAGCAACATACCCACTGCCCAGTTCTACCTCTTCTCTCTTCCAACTTTTTATTGCTGTTTTCCTAGGGATACCATCCCACAGAGAAGTGACCAGAGGAGAAATGACCGCTGGGAGGAAGGCGGAGAGAGGAAACAACATAATGTACCTGTAACAGCACAACCAAATGCTTTCATGTGCCCCAGCTGCAATAAAACATGTCTCTCCCATATTGGTCTCTACAGCCACAGCAGGCGCTGTAACTCTCCAATGGTTTGACTGTACTCCCGATGGTGCACTATTCCATTGTCTCTCTAGACAAATTGATGCCAGCAAGAACAGCTGTCCTATCTTCTACCTAATTCTTCTGCTTAGTTCTTGCTCATCAGCAGTGTTTGAAGACACAAAACTGACATCACAAGTCACCCTCACATCTGCATATACTTACAAACATTTGCATATCATAAGCTCTGTCTTAGAGTAGGGATGGGGAAATGTGTGTGTCAGCTTTGGTTTCCCTTGTTGCTCATTTTTCTAATTGTAAGTTCAGTTCTCCACTTTTCAAATCTGAAAAAAGGGTGAAGTGACTTAAAAATAAATAAATTCACACGTGAATTGCTAGTCCCATCTGCTCTTCTTTCACAGGTCATTTGATGGTAGGGTCTGTGGGGAACGGACAAGGGGAAGCGGACATCAAACAAGGATATTTCCATGCCTCAGATATAACAAACTTTGGCTCCGTAGAATGCGCTCTTCCATCTTGGAGTGGCTGTATTATTATTTCTTTAAATAGAAACTTCAAATCCACATTTAAATTACCCAAAACAAATAAATACAAAAATATACCAATACACCATGTCCCTGAGCATGTGGTGTGGGAGAGGAGACCACCCACTTTAGATAGGTGATAGTTAAAGCTAGGAATGGCAGCTGTTGCCTACTAGGTTCGTAGGGCAGAAGGCAAGGAGGTCAACCATATTTGCGCCACAGCCAATAGCAGGTGGAGGCACTGATTCTACCTTTGTCCCCGTCCTCCTCCCTGATGAGTTCTACAAGGGCAAAACCAAGAGTGAGGAGAAGGAAGCAGGCAGGCAGCACCCCCTTCCAGGGCTGGTTTGAAGGAATAAGCACATAGGAATCAAGAGGAATCATGGGGATTCTTTAGCTGCAATTCCTACATTGCAGGGTGTCGGACCTGGTGACCTTCTCTGGGCACCTTCTTGCTCTATGATTCTAAGACTGAAGTTAGTGGAGCCTTAATTTGCCTGCCTGTACTGGAAGAATGCATGATAAAGAGCGGATGAAGTTTGAGCCACAAACCAAAGCCAAACTCCTGCCGCACTTGCGAGTGCAATTCCCATCCGCTACTAAGAACATCACTGGAAAATATTCAGGTTCATTCAGGCTCTCTGGCCTTTGACTCCCTCATTATCTGCCTCGCAGAGCTTTGGAAACTGCAAGTTCTGGAATCTGCAGCCGTTTCCTTCCTAGGCTGACTCTGGTTCCCTCACGACCACAGTTTTCACCTAGCTCAGCGCTGTGGGAGAAAAAATTAATCAGCTTTGGCAAGTGTCCCCGTCCACTTCTCCTGATTACCCTGGGTAGGTGGGGCTGCGGGGGGAGAGAAAGCATAGCTGTCAATGTTTCCCTTTTTTTTAAAGGGAAATTCCCTTATTCCGATTGGGATTCCTCGCAAGAAAAGGGAAAAGTTGACAGCTATGGAGGAACGTATGCTGGAGTCCATGCATGCAGAAGCATTAATTGCATCAAGTTCAGTGTTTTAGCACCAAATGAGAAATGTGGAAGTCTCCCCTAACCCCCTAAAAAAGCAAGGTATGATGTGCTGTGAGACAGCCATATGCAGACACCAGACCTTGGAATGTGCTGAGAGCATAGACCAGCACTTGTGTAGCTACAATTTCTATTTGCCGTGCACAGACATAACAGGAGAGCAATACAGACCGAGCCCCTGAGGGGTGTTGGCTGCAAGAATTGAGAAATACCTGGAGAAAACTCTGATTTGGCACTATCCTAATAGGAATAACACAGTGTGTTTTAGGTCTTTTAGGCCCCTTTCGTCATTTTCAGAGGATGTGGGTGATTTTGTCCCTGGACATCCTCCTAGAGTGCTATTCTTCTTGTCTTCAGCGGGGATTCTTTCCTGTTCTCCAAAAGTCCACAGATCTCATCCATGGGCCTTGCACAGGCTTCTAGGCTTTCTGCCAGCTTCTGGACTTTTGCCTTGAGCACAGCATGACTCACTTTGGTCACCTCTTCGTTGTGCTCGGGGACCAGGAAGCTGTGGGAGCTGCAGAACACCATGAAGCAGATGGAATTGTACAGTGTGACGGAGGCGTTTCTCTCAGCCGGCAGTAACCTAGGATCCGTTGGGCCCTGGCTGCGGTGCAAGAATTCCAGGCAGTGCATGATTTCTCTCATCTGAGCATGGCAGCTCACTGCAATCTCCTTGACCTTCCTCACCTCCCTGGAATTAGAGAGGACTAAGGAGAGGTCGGAAGTCACTGTGACGGCCCCTCCTGCAGCCGCCACTCCTAGGCCCACCCCAGAAGCCAAAAGGGATGCCCCTAATGTTGCAGGGCTCAAGGACAGCCCCACGATGGCCACGATGGCACCTGTGGCGCTTAACGAACTCCCAGTGAAATTGGCGATGAGAGAGCGTCTGTGCAGTTTGTTGATTCTCCGTGAAATCTCCCGGAGACTCCTGATGTGCTCCCGAAGCCTGCTTCTCTGATCCAGCAGTACGACATGGAAGTGATGTGTAGGATCAAAAGTGTGAGGGGGAAAGTTGTCCTCCATAACCTTGATGGGAAGCTGGGGGAAGGGGAGAGAGAAAGGCATTTAGAAAGGTAACAGCACACTCTGGCAGCCAGGCCTGCAGATGCTTCGGGGACATTGACACCACCTTTCCCCCTAGTACAGTGGTACCTCAGGTTAAGAACGTAATTCGTTCTGGAGGTCCTTTCTTAACCTGAAACTGTTCTTAACCTGAGGTACCACGTTAGCTAATGGGGCCTCCCACTGCCGCGCAATTTCTTTTCTCATCCTGAAGCAAAGTTCTTAACCCAAGGTACTATTTCTGGGTTAGCGGAGTCTGTAACCTGAAGCATCTTTAACCCGAGGTACCACTGTATAGCTAGATCCTATAAGCATCAGTGGTTCCTTTGAGCAGATCCTATCAGACTTTGCCTCTAAAGGTAATGATAAGGATGTCTCTGAATACCAGTTGCTGGAGAACAGCAGTGAGAGAGCACTATTGCACTCATGTCCCGTTTGTTGACTTCCCGTAGGCACAGGTTGGCTACTGTAGGAGACAGATTGCTGGACTAGAAAAGCCTTGATGTGATCCAGCAAGGCTGGAGCCTGATCACCTCACCCCTTTATTTGTTGTTATTGGGTGCAACAGATTTAGCACACATCTACCCCTCTGAAAATTGTCTGTGTATAATTAAAGTTAGATACAACCCGTTATGTCTGTCGGAGGCCTGGGCACAACTGCATGTTTTTCTTTATTAATGTCATCATTTCTTTTGAAAAAAGGTTTCCTGGTTGTCACTCTCCTTCAGTGCTTCGTATCACACACCAAAGAATTATCTGCCCTCGTTGCTTGTCTTATCAAATGCAGGCTACCAGCCACAGCCCTAATCTAATGTCACCCTGTCACGTTTGACAAGTACTCATGCAGCAGATTGTAGCATGCCAATATAGAGAACAGGATGCCCTGGAGCTTATCAAACAAGAAGTGTCTACAGCCCACAGAGAAAAGAAAGGAAGGACACCCAGATAATTCACACACACAACCTATTCTCCTGTCAAAAAACAACTCTGAGTGAAACTTCCACAACATAGCCACTCAAAAGCAAGATTCCTGGCACTTACTAGCAAACCCATCTTCTCTAATATCCCATATTCATTTGCTGGAATTATTTACTAATTCTTAAATTGTAATTAATTGATTCCCCCTGGATTAACATTTCCCCTTCTGGATGACTTTTCCAAGGGCAAGAGGACCATACAATCATTTTTGCTTCTTTATCTAGTTTGTTTATGGATTAATTCATTTTTAATGCTCCAGGTGTCATCTGGAGGTATCTTCCAAAGTAATATAAACCTGTCCTTAATACTCTTCAAAACAAGCACTGTGTATCACCTACCTGTTTATTTTAGCATATCACACATGGTGGAAGTTTCACCAATTAAGTGGTGACCCATAAGAATGACAGAAAGTAAGGCAGGATTATAATCATTGATTTTACCTTCTGCTTAAATCAGTGGGATGAGAAATAGGGTCTCTCTTTTTTGGTAAACTCCATTATTTTATAAGATAGCAGAAAGCAGGACAAAGCTCTTCTAAATAAACGGCTACAGAGTTTTTGAGGACAAAGGAATAATCCCACCTACCATGGTTTTCAGTTCAATCCAGTGTTCCCAAGAATGACTCTCAGGCTGTTTCTGGACAAGCCAAATTTATACTTACTACAGTCCTATTGCCCCCCTGGGACTGCTTTTACATCACACCAGGAATTTGTCGTTTCCTGACATTCCCTCTGCTGCCACCGGCACCCTCCTCCCTGCCCGACTAATTCAGAAGGATGTGACACACTGGAAACTGACTGGGGACAGTGCAGCTTGTATCGTATTCAGGAAACAATCCTTGCAAGTGAACATTATGTGTTTGCTTTTCCCAAAGCACATTTACACACACACACACACACACACACACACACACACACACACACACACACTATTCTTGACTCAAAGGGAATGTAGTCATCTCCCAAAGGGAATACACTACCCTTCCTCTTCTTGAAATAACTGGTGACACTATGCTAGCCAGATGACTGAATCTTCAGAGTCTTATGTAAATATAGAGAAAATAAGGTATGATCTCAGCCAATCATCACAATTACTTTGGAAATGAAATGTTTTATAGAACTGCTGCTTTCTGGTTGTCTGGGATGCACAGCAGGCGGGAGAGCAATCCAGCTTTTAAAAGAATAGTGCAAGCAGCTATCGTAGTAGCTACCCTAATGACATCATGGAATGCACATGGATAAATGGTTGTGCGGTGGGTGGCCATGGTAGATATTCTTTGGTGGCTGTGCTGACCGGCTACTGGCTTGGGGAAGGGCCAGCCCTCAGGATTACAGCACCTACTTTGCTGCTAGGTTCAGTCTCTGACATCTCTCGGCAGGGCTGAAAGAGAAATCTGCTGAAACCCTGGAGAGCCACTGCCTGTGACTGTGGACAGTACTGAGCAAGATGGCTCAATAGTCTGAGGTGAGAAGCCACATCACTGCACACCCATATTTTGTTTTTTTGCAAGGCCACTGAAATGAGAGGCTTTCCCCCTGCACAGCAGGTAGATGCTCTGCTATGGAGGAAAATGTTCTGGTTTAAAGTCACCCGCTACAATTCTCTGTATACAGATGGGGGCCTCCCATTTAACCCATCATCTCTCCCACAAAGCCAGTGCATGCAAGACAGCCTATGCTCTGCAACGAGCAGAAAGAAAGTGGATGCTTACAAAAGATTGCTTACAAAGCAATATTCCAGATGCAACAGAGCCATCCACATGCAGGAGGAGGACACTCACCTACTATGCTAACTTCAGCTGACAGACTAATCTTATCTACTCTATCCAGGGCATCAGGCAGAGAGGGGTGTTCTACAGCCCAAGATCCTGGAGCTGGTAGGAATTGAACCTGATAAATATATACATTATACACAGAGAGAGCTGGCCTTATAGGGAATCCGACCATTGGTCCACCTACCTCAATATTGTCTACACTGACTGAAAGCGACTCTCCAGGGCTCCTGGCGGGAGTTTCTCCCAGACCTAGCTGGAGGTGCCAGGGATTATACCCAAGACCTTCTGCATGCAAAGCAGAGCTCTACTACTAAGCTAAGGCCCTTTTCTTAATAATCAAATGGAACTATGTGTAGACAGCTGTCAGATCCAAGTCTCCTGTTTTCTTCTTCCAATCAATAGGATCCAATACAAAACAAACAAATGAAAAAAATTGAGGCACAACCATATTTATTCTCTATGTTAATACAAGAAGCACTTACATAGTTATTTCTTCTTTATGTATTGCTCCCTTGTACATACAAACATGGAAATGTGAAAATAAATCAGATGATGTTGATCTATAACACGTATAATACATTTTCAGCCTGCAATCTTCTGAAAATAAAAATCAGACAGACAACCTAAATCATGGAGAATAGTAAGATAAAGAGGATTCCTATTAGGAAATGTACCTAATAGGACAGGGCTGTGGATAGCAGATTTGAGGTGAGCAGACTGTGGTACTGCTCAGGTCTAAATCGAGGGTTCCTTTGTCTCTTGCCAGATATTGAATTTGTTGTAGTACCAACAGGAAAGAAAAGGGATTTCATGTCCGTAACTCTGGAACTAATCTCTTGCAAAGAATAAATGCTGCCAGTAGTAGTGTGTGGAATCCAAGACATAATAGCTTTTGTCTGTTTCGTCAGGAAAAGGGAAAGCTGTGCCAAACAGATCTAGAATACAAAAAAAGGCAAAAAGAGCTGATTAAAGAACAGAATCGCAAATCTCAACAAATTCTAGCTGGTCCCTTTTACACTGCTATCCTTCAGTACACCTAAACCAATGGAAACTGTTCTGGCAACCATAAGCAGCTCTTGTACAACAAATCTGCTCCTCCCCCCCTCAACCCTCCCCCCAATGTTTCCAGTAAGAAAAATGAGGTGAAACCATAGTGGAAATGCAGCATAATCCCTTGATGGTGACACCATATAACCTCTGTGCAAGTTTTGTGAAAACAAATCAGGACGATTGATCAATATACATTTTGTTTGGAAGCGACTGAAGTCAGACCTGCATAGCCTAAAACTTCACTTCCTATAGGTTGGTAGCTGTTAAGCATGTGAAATAATGGTGCCAATTTGAAGCAAGCCTCTCTGCCCAATTTGGGGGAATCTGTCTAAGTGGAAGCCCAAAAGTTCACCCAAAATTCAGTCCAAGTCAGAGTTCAGAACCAGCCCTTATAAACCTCTGCAAAAAAAAAAAAGAGGTAGGCCTAAGTTTGAGGTTAGTGAATTTGAAGAGAAGTGAAAATTAACTTACTTTGAATTGATGAAGGTTAGAATTGACATGGGTTTAAAAATTTTGTGGTTTTCAGGGGTGTTGATTATGGAAAAAGAATAGAATTATTAAAGATTTTGGGAAATAAGGGAATGGATTTGCTGATTAGATAATGAAACTAGAATACAGAAGGGGGAGGTATGTCGGGGAAATTAGGTTTAAGGAAATAAGAATGGAAATTACACGTGGTTTTTTTTTTGTTTATGTATGTTTTTATTGTTAAACTTGAATCTTGAATAAATATCATTTTTTAAAAAAAGAAAATAAACTTACTTTGAACTTATATTTCTTCCTTTTCACACAGGCTGTCCTGCAGAATTCAAGATGGGGAGAAGATTATATAGGTCTACATCCAAAATAAAGAACTGTCCAATTCTGACACACTGAGCTTCCTCAGTTGATGAGGGGAAAGGGTCCTCATCTGCCCACCTCCACCAGTCTCCTTAGAGTGGCTGCTTTCTGGCTATTGGGATGAAAGTCCCTGTTCACTTTTGCAGTTTGTACATTCCAAGTGGGTATGTCTTGACTAGAAGCATTATATTATTGGGTTATTTGTTCCAGATAGCACTGCCATGCCTTATTAATAAATAACAACAACATGTATCTGGTGGGAGCAGCAGAAAGGTTTTTATGGGAGGCTTCCCCATCCACTGAGATTTGTCCTACCCACTAGTGTGCATGGAATATAGCAGGATGCACACCTTAAAAGAGTGCACACACACACACACACACACACACACACACACACAAAAATCCACTTGTAGCTCTCAGCAGGAAAAAATGATTGGAAAGCTGTACGCATGTGAGCTTTCATCATCCCTGGTCATTGCCCATATTGGCTGGGACTGGTGGGAGTTGAAGTCCAATAAGATCTGAAGCGCCCCAGGTCACTGCCTTAAAGATTGTGATGGGGGTGAGTGGGATAGAGGGCTGTGCCCTGGAAGATGAAATGAGCCACCTTATAGAGGCTTAGGAACAAGAGGGACAAGCGTCGAGTTGCTGGGAATGTTTGGTGAGGTGAAAAAGACCAAATTTACCATATTGATTCAAACTAACCAGCTAAATAAATATTGACAGTTCATGTCTAGTGTATAATGTTTTAGGCTTTTGGAACACATGAATTTACTGACCTCCTGCTTCTTCCATTCCAGATGCGGTCCCCTCTTCATCTCCTAGACAAAACATATGTTAAATGTCAAAGCAAGACTTCCTATGTGTTTCACTGAGGCATGCCAAAGAAATAAAGCACACCTTGGTTTACAACCATAATCCGTTCTGGAGGTCCGTTTGTAAACCAAAACAGGTTGTAACTCAAGGCGTGCTTTTGCCAATGAGGCCTCCAAAAAAATTTTGTTTGTAATCCAAAAAAATGGGTTGTAATAAAAAAAAAAAAGTTGCAAACCGGGACACACACTTCCGGGTTTGATGTGTTTGTAATCCAAAACGTATGCAAAGCAAGACGTATGCAAACCAAGGTACCACTGTATACTTGGTTGATGGTGTTCACTGGTATCGCAAACCCCCAAATAGCACAGAACTCGAGAAGAATTTCGTCAGTGTCCCACAGGAATATCAATGAATATAACAGATGTGTACTTCCTAGACCAGAGGTTCCCAAACCTATTTGGCCTGTTCATCAGACTTCCCAACAATGCGCGACACGCTCGCCTGCCTGCAGTTGCTTGTCAAGACCAGTTGGAGGACTGGACCACTGATCGGTTATAACTTGCACTTGGTGTGTTTCTTTGTAAAGTAAAATAAAGTTATCACTACAACTTTATGTTACATTGGTAGACATCATTACACAACAGCTGAAGTATATACAAATAGTTTTTCAAAACTGGACAAGGAGATGGACTAGACCCTGGGATTAAATACCCTTGGGGCTGACCAGAGTGAGGCCTGTTCAGCTTAGTCCAATCAGACCCAGAGGCAGGGCTAGTGCTGCAGCCTGCCTGCCATTGCCCAGTTAGGCTGGCAAGCTGTGATCCACTTTCAGGGCCTGGGTGAAGCCTTTATAATAATAGACCACACATTGTTTCCCTCTTAATATGTTTTTTATTGACTTAGTTAATAGCATAAAGATAAAGGGACCCCTGACCATTAGGTCCAGTCACAGACGATTCTGGGGTTGCGGCGCTCATCTTGCTTTACTGATAAAGGGAGACGGTGTACAGCTTCCGGGTCATGTGGCCAGCATGACTAAGCCACTTCTGGCGAACCAGAGCAGCGCATGGAAACACCGTTTACTTTCCCACCGAAGCGGTACCTATTTATCTACTTGCACTTTGACGTGCTTTCAAACTGCTAGGTTGGCTCCTGCAGGGACCGAGCAACGGGATCTCAACCCGTCGAACTGCAGACCTTCTGATCGGCAAGCCCTAGGCTCTGTGGTTTAACCCACAGCGCCACCTGCGTTAATAGCATAGCCGTATCCTGTATTTCCTTACTAGCAATTGTGATAACCTATTGTCTTTTAAATAATGTTACACCTGAATACCATACCCGTCAACAGCCCCATTTTAGGGGAAATGGTCCAGGATCACAGAAGCCAATCCCAGTTTCTATTTGATTTCGGAATCTCTCTTTTCTTGGTCCGGCATTCTAGTGCGAGTCCTGCCACAGCAGCAGACCAAAGGACTCTCAGCTCGTGAGCAGGATTGCATCAGAGTGTCAAAGGTCCAGAACTCTGGCACAGCCCTCTAATGAACCCAGGGTGCCAATGCTGTGCTCTCACCACACTTTTTGGGGGGTGAGAGTGTGGGACAGCTCATGTCACTCAGCCAGCTGCAACGCGTGTCCCAATTTCAGGTATGATAATGATGGATGGTGTACTGTGTACTTAACCTGATTTATCATTTAAATACAAAGAAACAAAATAGTTGAATCTCGCTTCTGGGTTCTATCATGATTTAACTGGCATGGCTTCCTCCAAAGAATTCTGGGAAATTATCCTTTAATGAAAGATTCCCTCATTTAACACTCCAGTTCCCAGGGTTCTCTGACATAGCAGAATCATAACAATTGGGAGGAACAAAATCTCAGCAGTGGGTGAATCCCCTACAAGTGAGGAAGGGGAGGGAAGGGGCACCTGGGTGTAATCAGGGGAAACCGTTATTTCAGTTGCAGGCTTAGTAGCAGCAGAGCATGGAAAGTAAGAGTTTATGTCTGTATACTATACATGTCAACTGCCCCATTTAAGCTGGACTTTCCAGAATGACAGAAGCCAATCCTAAACTAAAGATCCCAGGATTCTTGGGGGTAGTTCATGCATTTAAATGTGCTTTAAATACAGGATGTGTCCACAGCCTCAGTCTCATTGCGCACAAATATATGACAATATCTTTTCTACTTACCAGGGGTCTCTATCTTACATCCAAACACCTGGACTTCACAAAGTGTGAGGTATTCTTTCCTAGGTAGGGTAACAGTGACATACCGCCCTTTTGATGCTTCACAGTTAAAGCTGCCTGTTTCCCCAGCACCCAAAGAACCTATCGTAGTACATCTAGAAAAGAACCAAATCATATATTATTATTATTATTATTATTATTATTATTATTATTTTAAAAAATAGCATTAAACAGTAATGGAAGAATTTTTTTCAGTAACCTGAACTCACATGAAAAAGTCAGAAAAGAAAGCAAATATTTGCTATGTTCTGGGAAATCAAATTGCTAAGGATATGTCTGGAACATTTGCACTCCATTGTCCTCCCTGTGGCATAATCCTGTAAAGCAGGGATGCCAGAAAATGTTGACAAACTAGAGGTGGAAATGGCCAGTGTTGACAAATTCACCCCATGAGAGGAACAGAAATTGATCCAGTGGATATGATCAGTATTTGCTGATCAGTCCAAAAACAGTATGTAATTGACTACCTCATGTTCCCCGATTTGCATTGCATTTCCATTCCAATGAAATCATAGAACAGCAGAGTTTGAAAGGACTGTGAGGGTCATCTAGTCCAACCCCCTGCAATTTAGGAATCTTGAACCCATGACCCTGAGATTAAATGTCTCGTGTACTACTGTCGGAGCTATGCTGGCATGGCAGAACAGGACAATGTAACCTGCCTAATATACATAAAAGGTAAAGGTACCCCTGCCCATACAGGCCAGTCATGTCCGACTCTAGGGTTGTGCGCCCATCTCACTTAAGAGGCCGGGGGCCAGTGCTGTCCGGAGAAACTTCCGGGTCACGTGGCCAGCGTGACGAAGCTGCTCTGGCAAACCTGCACCAGAGCAGCACATGGAAACGCCGTTTACCTTCCCGCTATCAAGTGGTACCTATTTATCTACTTGCACTTAGGGGTGCTTTCAAACTGCTATGTGGGCAGGAGCTGGGACCGAGAGACGGGAGCTCACCCCACCGCGGGGATTCGAACCGCCGACCTTACGATCAGCAAGTCCTAGGCACTCAGGTTTTACCCACAGCGCCACCCACGTCCCTGCCTAATATACATACTAAATTACATAACTTATGTAGTTTTGCCACAGCAAACAGCAAGACAAAGTAAGTTAGCTTTTGGCAGAAAGCGAACTGCTGTGGAATGGAAACAGTCCTGCATGTGGCGAAAACAGGGCAGAACAGAAAAGCATACCTCATGACATCTCTATATGTAAGGAAAGGATGGGGAACCCATGGCCCTCCAGATATTGTTGGACTCCACCTCCCACCTGCTTGAACTCAAGATGATGGGAGTGGTACTTCCCCTTCCCTGCTAGAAAGCATCTGATCCGTATACAGTACCTAGGATTTGCGGTGCCTCCTCTCTCTGCAGAGTCCCCAATTCGGATTTCAGCCCCATTAAGACGCTGAGCACAGCAGTCTTTCCGATTGGTGATGCTGACACGGAGTACATGATATTGTGCCTTCAAGTCTACCATCCACCATGGATTATTTTCAGAATTTGTGTGGGTGCAGGATCCCTGTTTAAAATTACTGGCTGTGGACCCGTCAATGGCATTTCCAGCTGCTCCTAGCGAGCTGTAGGTACTGGATTGTGAAGCCTCTCCGGCGAGGGCCACATTGGTGTCTGAAAGAAAGAAAGGGGAAAGTTTCCATTTTGTTGCTGTTGTGCTTCAACCACTGAACTGCAAGGCAGGAAAAACTAAGAGAGCTGAATTAATTCTTAATTAATGCTCTTGCCATGCTCTCAGCAGGTGCCTAAAAACATGTGAGATCACAATTGTATGCGAGGTCCTAGGGCCCAAAAATGTGCATCCCAGTTTTCAGCCTCAACGTGTTGGAGGGTACGGTATTTGTCTGGTGCTGAAACAAAATCTCAGCAGTGGGTGAATCCCCTACAAGTGAGGAAGGGGAGGGAAGGAGAGCCTGGGTGTAATCAGGGGAAACTGTTATTTCAGTTGCAGGCTTAGTAGCAGCAGAGCATGGAAAGTAAGAGTTTATGCCTGTATACTCTACCCGTCAACTGCCCCATTTAAGCTGGACATTCCAGAATACAAAAGCCAATCCTGGCTTCTGTTTGATTGCAGGATCTCTCTGTTTTTGGTCCAGCACTCTGTAGCAAGTCCTCATGCCACAGCACCAGACCAAAAGACTCTCACTCTGGTGCTTGTGAGCATGGTGACCTCAGAGTGCCAAGGTCCAGCACTAGGTCACCACCCTGCAGAGCCCATCGCCCAGCCCTTCCTGGCTCGCTTTTATGAGCCAGGATGGACAAGGATCAAGGAGACAGGTGGTCAGTTTCACTTGTCCGAGCAGCCTGTCCGAATCCTCGGAGGTAACAGATTGGAATCGATCCTATACAACTTGACTAGACAAGACTCTAGCACTCTTCTGCCCCAGCCCTGCTCCCAGGGTGGAAGGTGGAGTCTACCTACTTCCAACTCTGCAAACTTTGCAGACTTTATCTGCAAAAAAATTAGCAAAATCATTGCAGGAGATCTTGGGGTCCTTACCAGGCCCCAACGGCAAAGGTGGTTCCGTTAGATTGCAAACCACCTGAAAGAGTCTCCTGCTGCTGTCTTCTGCAGATGAAAGGTCCTTTACGGTGTCACTATTGCCACTTGGTAGGCTCAACGTTCAGCTCTAACCCATGTCTGGTCTAATTCAAAATGAGATTTCCACCACTGGCACTCTAGCCATTTCAGCGATTGTTTCATTGCCCTCAACTCTGGGTAAACCATGGGGCTGTCCAGGCTCCATGCAATCGGAGAGGGCGCTTCAGAGCCAGACAGTCAATAGCCCTGGTTAAGTCCACATTCCAGCAGGCCACCAGGGAATCACCTGAAAGACTATCAACACGGAATAAAATATTCCCTACCACTCTCTGGAAACCATTTGGATCCATTAAGTGGTGGGGACGGACCATACAAATTGGCCCCACCTCCCTGCAAATGGGAAGGGTCGTGGAGAAGTCCAGTTGCACCAGAAAGTGATCCGACCATGGAACTTCTTTTGTTTCGCTTTCCCTTAGTGTCAGATCACCCACATTCATAAAGGTGAACACTAGGTCTAAGGCATGTCCACGACTATGAGTTGGGTCAAACATATTCAGGGACAGCTCCAGGGAGGTCATACTATGCATGAAGTTCTGAGGGGCCCCTTGTAAGAGTGTGTCGGCATGGATGTTAAAATCCCCTAGGGCAACCAAACTAGGTGTCGCTAGGAGAACATCTGCCACAACCTGAAGCAGCTTGGATAGGGAATCCTTGGTGTGGTGGGGAGGTCAGTACACCAAAAGGAATCCTGTACTGCTCCTATCGCCCACCTTCCAGAACATGCACTCATACAACTGGGTCTTCCCAATAGGATGCCTGGTGTAAGCTAATGACTTTCTAAATATCACTGCAGCACCCACCCGCCCATATGTCCTGGGTTGCTGTGCGTAAGAGAAACCTGATGGACAAGCAGGAGCAAGGACAGGCCCATCTGCTTCATCGAACCACATGCCAGGTCAAGTCCTCCATCCACGACCAAGTCGTGGGTGACAGCCGTCTTGTGAATCATTCACCTAGCATGTGGGTCTCCCTTGTTGATTCCAGTATCCGTCTGGTCTAGACCAGACCCGGAGGCAGGGATAGACTTCAAACAATGACTAAACTTGCCTCCTTGGTAATGACATGGTCTGGTCTTAGCACAATTCCTCCTCCTACCTGTGATCCCTGAGAATGGGTGTCCCCGTGCATCTCCCCCGCCTCCACGGAAGGGGCGGCAACCATTCTGTTGGTTTGTCCACAGCCTCAGTCTCTTTGCACACAAATAAATGACAATATCTTTTCTACGTACCAGGGGACTCTATCTTCCGTCCAAACACCTGGACTTCACAAAGTGTGAGGTATTCTTTCCTAGGTAGGGTAACAGTGACATATCGCCCTTTTGATGCTTCACAGTTAAAGCTGCCTGTTTTCCCAGCACCCAAAGAACTTATTGTAGCACATCTAGAAAAGAACCAAATCATATATTATTATTATTATTATTATTATTATTATTATTATTATATTATTATTATTATTATAGCATTAAACAGTAATGGAAGAATTTTTTTCAGTAACCTGAACTCACATGAAAAAGTCAGAAAAGAAAGCAAATATTTGCTATGTTCTGGGAAATCAAATTGCTAAGGATATGTCTGGAACATTTGCACTCCATTGTCCTCCCTGTGGCATAATCCTGTAAAGCAGGGATGCCAGAAAATGTTGACAAACTAGAAGTGGAAATGGCCAGTGTTGACAAATTCACCCCATGAGAGGAACAGAAATTGATCCAGTGGATATGATCATTATTTGCTGATCAGTCCAAAAACAGTATGTAATTGACTACATCATGTTCCCCGATTTGCATTGCATTTCCATTCCAATGAAATCATAGAACAGCAGAGTTTGAAAGGACTGTGAGGGTCATCTAGTCCAACCCCCTGCAATTTAGGAATCTTGAACCCATGACCCTGAGATTAAATGTCTCGTGTACTACTGTCGGAGCTATGCTGGCATGGCAGAACAGGACAATGAAACCTGCCTAATATACATACTAAATTACATAACTTATGTAGTTTTGCCACAGCAGACAGCAAAACAAAATAAGTTAGCTTTCACCAGAAAGCGAATTGCTGTGGAATGGAAACAGTTCTGCATGTGGTGAAAACAGGGCAGAACAGAAAAGTGTACCTCATGACATCTCAATATGGGTACTACTGTCGGAGCTATGCTGGCATGGCATAACAGGAGAATGTAACCTGCCTAATATACGTATAGTGGTACCTTGGGTTAAGTGCTTAATTCATTCCAGAGGTCCGTTCTTAACCTGAAACTGTTCTTAACCTGAAGCACCACTTGCTAGTGGGGCCTCCCACTGCCACTGCACGGTTTCTGTTCTCATCCTGAAGGAAAGTTCTTAACCCGAGGTACTATTTCTGGGTTAGCAGAGTCTGTAACCTGAAGCGTATGTAACCTGAAGTGTATGTAACCTGAGGTACCACTGTACTAAATTACATAACTTATGTAGTTTTGCCACAGCAGACAGCATGACAAAATAAGTTAGCTTTCACCAGAAAGCAAACTGCTGTGGAATGGAAACAGTTCTGCATGTGGCGAAAACAGGGCAGAACAGAAAAGCGTACCTCATGACATCTCAATATGTAAAGAAAGGATGGGGAACCCATGTCCCTCCAGATATTGTTGGACTCCACCTCCCGCCTGCTTGAACTCAAGATGATGGGAGTGGTACTCCATTAACACCTGAGGGGCCACAGCTTCCCCTTCCCTAGCTACAAAGCATCCAATCCGTATACAATACCTAGGATTTGTGGTCCCTCCTCTCTCTGCAGAGTCCCCAATTCGGATTTCAGCCCCATTAAGACGCTGAGCACAGCAGTCTTTCCGATTGGTGATGGTGACATGGAGTACTTGATATTGTGCCTTCAGGTCTACCATCCACCAAGCATTCCTTTCAGAATCTGTGTGGGTGCAGGATCCCTGGTTAAAATCACTGGCTGTGGACCCGTCAATGGCATTTCCAGCAGCTCCTAGCGGGTGGATGTTGCTGGATTGTGAAGCCTCTCCGGCGAGGGCCACATTGGTGTCTGAAAGAAAGAAAGGGGAAAGTTTCCGTTTTGTTGCTGTTGTGCTTCAACCACTGAACTGCAAGGTAGGAAAAACTAAGAGAGCTGAATTAATTCTTAATTAATGCTCTTGTCATGCTCTCAGCAGGTGCCTAAAAACATGTGAGATCACAATTGTATGCGAGGTCCTAGAACCCAAAAATGTGCATTCCAGTTTTCAGCCTCAACATATTGGAGGGTACTGTATTTGTCTGGTGCTGAAACAAAATCTCAGCAGTGGGTGAATCCCCTATGAGTGAGGAAGGGGAGGGGAGGGGCGCCTGGTTGTAATCAGGGAAACCGTTATTTCAGTTGCAGGCTTAGTAGCAGCAGAGCATGGAAAGTAAGAGTTTATGCCTGTATACTATACCCATCAACTGCCCCATTTAAGCTGGACATTCCAGAATCACAAAAGCCAATCCTAAACTAAAGAGCCCAGGATTCTTCGGGGGAAGTCATGCATTTAAATACAGGGTGTGTCCACAGCCTCAGTCTCTTTGTACACAAATAGATGACAATATCTTTTCTACGTACCAGGGGACTCTATCTTACATCCAAACACCTGGACTTCACAAAGTGTGAGGTATTCTTTCCCAGGTAGGGTAACTGTCACAAACTGGCCCTTTGATGATTCACAGTAAAAAGTTTCTGTTTCCCCAGCACCCAAAGAACTTATTGTAGCACATCTAGAAAAGAAATGAAATCATAAAAAGAAGAATAGCATTAAACAATAATGGAAGAATTTTTTTCAGCAAAAAACCCCACATAGAATCATAGAACAGTAGAGTTGGAAAGGACTATGACGGTCACCTAGCCCAAACATCTGCAAATTAGGAATATTTTGTCCAGTGTGGGTCTGGAACATGAGCTGGAGATTAAAAGTCTCATGCTCTACTGTCAGAGCTATGCTGGCGTGGCATAACAGAACAATGCAACCTACGTAATTTACATACTCAATTATATAAATTACATAAGTTATGTAGTTGTTAGGAGTCCAGGTTCCCGGCTTGATAACATAGTAAGCGTAAGTAATTAAAAAGGAGGATTTATTGCAAAAAAAACCCAAGCAATTATTTCCGGACGGCTCTAACAAACCTCCAGTCCCCATCACCTTTCTGAGGGGTTCTTCCTGTGTCGACAGAAGAGATTGAGCCTTCGACTTGTCTAGGAGCCTTCCTATATGCCTACACCTTGGACTTACTTAGTTAGCTGCAGCCCTTTCCTGTTCCAAAAAGCTGTCTCTGTGACTTTCCATGCCTGTTTGGGCTTCCAGGGAGCTTTGGCTGTGTTCCAGCCTGCTCTCCGTTCCTTCCTTATCAGCCAGCCATCCAAGATCACGGGGACCTGATGCTGGCAGCTGCGGGCTCTCCTATGGCAGCATGAAAGCCCAGCCCCCCTGTCCAGACTGCATTCTGCAGCCAGCTGCAAGATTACACTTGGAGCTGGTGTGTTCATGACAGAAGTTTTGCCACAGTGGAAAGCAAAACATAATAACATAGCTTTTGGCAGACAGTGAACTGCAGCAGACAATGAACTGCATGTGACGAAAACATGGCAGAACAGAAAATCATACCTCACAACTTCTCTACATGAAAGGGAGATATATAATAAACCCATGGCCCTCCAAATATTGTTGGACTCCAACTGCCACCTGCTTGAATAACAATGGATCAAGATGATGGGAGTGGTACTCCAATAACACCTGGGCGGCCTCAGCTTCCCCTTCCCTGGCTACAAAGCATCCGATCTGGATACAGTACCTAGGATTTGTGGTGCCTCCTCTCTCTGCGGAGTCTCCAACTCGGATTTCAGCCCCATTAAGACGGTGAGCACAGCAGTCTTTCCGATTGGTGATGGTGACACGGAGTACTTGATATTGTGCCTTCAAGTCTACCATCCACCAAGCATTCCTTTCAGAATCTGTGTGGGTGCAGGATCCCTGGTTAAAATCACTGGCTGTGGACCCGTCAATGGCATTTCCAGCTGCTCCTAGCGGGTGGATGTTGCTGGATTGTGAAGCCTCTCCAGCGAGGGCCACGTTGGTGTCTGAAAGAAAGAAAGAAAGGGGAAAGTTTCCATTTTGTTGCTGTTGTGCTTTAACCACTGAGCTGCAAGGTAGGAAAAACTAGGAGAGCTGAATCAATTCTTAACCCATTCACATAAATTCTAACCTATCCACACCAGTTTTTTTCTGCAATTGCCTGGCATAAGTAGACACAGGTCCAGGCAGGGCTTTATTTTGCCCCGTTGCTTTAGTGGGAAAACTCACTGTTTACCTCTAAATCAAAACTAAAGTCAAATGGGTTTCCTGCAGTGGGACCACACACACACACCCCACTCACTTGGACTCATGCCTACAAATCACATACCTCTGCCTAGAAATCATGGCACAAACAAAAGTGAGGATGGGTCCTCGTTCTTTGTTAGGAAACCTTCCAGTGCAAAATAAAACCAGAAGTGTAATGAAGCTGGCTAAACCTATGTCATATTCTACTTGCAGTTACCGCAACAAACAGCACAAAAGGCACGTACTCCAACCAAACAAAAAGATTAGCATCACCTCCAAGTGTCCCTGTTTTTCGGGGAGAGTTCTGGAAGTACAAAAGCCATGCTAGCTGGGGATCTGATCCCTGAATGTCCCCAATTCCCCGTCAGGGCTACCGCTGCTGAGCTTGGAGAGGAGCACGAGCTGGAGGTTGTTCAGAGCAGTGGCAGTAGTGGCGGTGGCAGGGGCAGCTCTGCAGGAACATCCTGTTCCCTCTCTGGTGCCTCTCCAGGGACTCTCTGTGGCTGCTGTTGCTGGCCTTTTCTCTTGGGCAGTTTGCAGCAGTTGCAGGAGGGCGGGTCAGGAGGAGAGGCTGCTGCCACCCTAAAATCCAGCTTCATGTAGCGATTTGGCTATCAGGACCATTCAGGGAGGAATGAAAGGGGGAGTGGAGCAGGGTGCACGGAGTCTTGATTTTTAAGATGCTTTGTGCATCCACGTCTAACATTGCCCCTTTCTAAAAGTTATTAATTGGTATGTGTTTTTCATTTTGTAAATCTTCCAAAGATTGAAATAAGATAACAATGGAATTAGAGGGTTTCCCTCGGGGGTAGAGGAATGGGGTCAATTGTTAGGGGGACTGAGAAATGTTCCTGTTTTCATTTGAGGAATGTTGAAGGGTATGGGTTAGTTGTGCTTAAGACTGCATTCTTGTACTCACTTACCTGGAGTAAATCTTGAACTCAATGAGCTTTACTTCAGTGACACTAAAAGCCCATCGAAACCAAAGGAACAAGTTAGTTGTGACTAATGCAACTTCCATTGTCATTAAACTAACCCCTGAGCAAACATGGTTAGAATCTCCCCCTGAGTCCTATTAAATTCAATGCAGCTTACTCTGAGGTAAAGAGGTTAGGAGTGCTGCCATTAGTTCCCATAATTGTTGCTGAAAAGCTGTAACCCATATGCAAATGAGCCCCGGGTGACAAAAGCTGGCGGGCAACAGCAGTTCCCAAAGAAGAGGGCACATTGAGTGCTTTGGGAATTTGTCTTGAGCCTGATTAACTACTGTTAAGAAATATTTCTTAACCAAAACAGAGGCCCAGATCTAAAGGCAGGCAGGCACATAGGAAGCCCTATTGAAATTAACAGGCTATCTCTAAGTCACCATTAACTTGTCATATTCTTTTCCAGTGGGAATTAAGCCAGCCTTCTATGGCTTTGCACCAGTGAATATTGGGGGGGGGGGGGAGGAAAAATAGTGGGAGGAATGACACCCAATTCTTGGTAACGCACCTTCCAATGCAGGCCGTGTAGGCAGGATGGTCAAGAGCATCAGCAAAAGGCAGCATCTCACAGTCCTTCCTCGAAGCATTGTGTCCTTTTCAAGCAAGGCTCAGGAGACAAGACTTACACAGAGAGAGAAGGGCTCTTGGCTTGAGTGCTGACAAGAGAGTGGAAAGGAGGTTATTAAACTGCTCGGGATGCTGCTCTCCTCCAATCAGAAAACTGTTCATAACAAAGACCACTCAAAGTTTCCTTTCAATTTTGTGGTCAAAGCAAATATTTGACCTCTTGCCAGTTATTACAACATGAGGAGATTTGGTTGATAAGGGGCAGGGTCTGAGGTAAATGAGACAAAATAGCAGAAAGAGTACATGAACCATGGTCTTAAATGAAAATAAATAGGAGTTTGGTTATTTCTTTCAAAGCAAAGTTGTTGTTGTTTAGTCATTTAGTCGTGTCTGACTCTCCGTGACCCCATGGACCAGAGCACTCCAGGCACTCCTATCTTCCACTGCTTCCCGCAGTTTGGTCAAACCCATAGGTAGCTTCGAGAACACTGTCCAACTGTGGATCACTGCCTTGCTGTGGTGAAGGGGCTTGAATAACTCAGAGAAGCTATGAGCTATGCTGTGCAGGGCCACCCAAGATGATCCACCTGGAGCAGGAACCGGCAAGCCACTCTAGTATCCCTGCCAAGAAAACTCCATGGAAAAAGACAAAAGACAAAGCAAAGTTACACAAACACTATATCGCACCACAAGAAGATCCCTCCAGCTCCAAACCTATATAGAGTTGTGTCATGTGAAGCATCTAACACCTGTTCTGGGTTTAGCTATCTCAATAATGTCACACCAATTCTTGACTGTCAATGATGGTTGCCGGCCTGTTTCAGTACCCAATTCAAAGTGCTGTTTTTAACCTTTAAATCCATTAGCAGCCTTTGGAGCAGATTACCTAAGAAGGATCGCATGCTTTCCCAACCAAGAGACCTTCTTGGCTGTGAGTCGCGGAAGACCTGCTCTCTGCCTTGCAGTCCTTTTTCTGCCTGGCCTGAGACAACGGGACCTGCACTAATGCCCCCTGCAGAAGCTGAGGCTGCTGAACAGACTCTTGGGCTGGGGCGTTTTCTCGGGGGTTCGGTTGTTGTTACTGAAACTGCCAGCCTGCAACAGCAGCCACACCCCGGAAATAGTGTTCACTGGCCGGCTAAACCAGGTCAAGGGTAGATGATGGGTTTCAAACCCTTAGTGTGTTAGGGACTCCCTGGCATATGAAGATAGGCTCTTGTGGATTGAGTAGATAGGATTAATACACATATTGGCAAGTGAAAAGGAGAAAGCTGAGTTTGCTCCACAACTCTCAAGTTTCTAATTAGTTCTAACTGTTTCAACCTTTTGTTAAGTAGTTTTAACTTGTCTCATCGATATTTTACAGAATGCAGACCAGAGGACAAAAGTCTGGATTTCATCTGTCCTGGAGGTCTGGGTTTTCCCCCCTTTTTAAATTTTTCTTTTTGCATTTTTCAGTTACATACACATTCATTTCTTTCTCTGTGTTTTTCTAGTTTATCTTATCACCTCTTCTAAATGTCTAATAGAGCATCTAATACAATAATAGGCATCTAATACAACAATGAAACATCTCTAATCAGATCCTATCATATGAAGACTTCCCAGCCTATCTTTCCTTGACAGCCTAGATTTTCCTTTCATTTTGCTGCAACTCCTTAGTTTATATTTTCTTTTTTCCCTGTACCTATCCTTTTACTCTTTTAAAAAACTGGTGTTCAAAAATCTATCCCCACTTGTATATTTATCATTATTCCGCTCTTTTTAAAATTGTAGCTGTCAAACCAGCTACGGTAAATTCTATTAGTTTCAACATCCACTGATGTTTTGTCAGAATTGTTCTTTCTTTCCACATTTTTGCATATGTTCCTGTCCTATTAGGGCTAGCAGGAATGCTTCTGGTTTTGGGGAGAATGAACATTTGAGCATCTTCATAAGTTCTTCATGAATCATCCCCCAAAACGCTTTTGGGCTTTTGCACTGCCACCACAAGTGGATTAACATGCCTTTTGCATCCATACATATCCAGCATTGGTTAGATCCTCTTTTATTTATCTTTACCAATTTTCTGGGCATCAGGTACCACCTAAAAAGCATCGTTATTATATTTTCTCCAAATGTATAGCATGCTGAAATTTTAACCGTATTATTCCATAATTTATCCCAATCTGCCAGGTCTATATTATATCCAAAATCTGCAGCCCAGTCAATCATTGCCGCCTGGAAGTCTGTTTTAATGAATTTTAAACCCATAAGAACGGCGTTTGTCTGTGGAGTACAGAGACTGGGTGGTGTGACGTGTCACTCTCTACCTATTATTGCTATAATTTACCATTTCCTTCAAGTAAGAAAGCCGTTGAGTGTTGTAACTTCTTGCACAAATTTGCTTTGCTCAAGAGAAAAACCTGTCCTGCCTGGAGTTTAGCAACTAGGCCGGGAGTTGCTGAAAGGAATTAAAGGAATTAAAGGCAAAAGAATCTGCCCTATAGTTCAGTTCAAAATATTAAGTGAAGTAGATCCATCTGATATGGTGGTTACAAGAATGCAAAAAGAAAAAGATTGGAACAAGTTAAGCAAGCCAGACAAAGCCAAACCAACAAGGGAAGCTATCAAAATATTTCTCTCCCATTGATAGGACTCTCTCAAAGCAGGAAAGTACTACTCCTCTGGTGCAAGGAATCTCCATGCACTGTGAAATTGTGTAGAGCTTAGAAAAGAGAATGAGTGCTTTCCCTCTTCTCCCTCTGTTGTGTGAAGATGCCAGCACACAGGAAGCTGTTCAGGATCTTTTGTCATGGAACTGTCCCTGATCATAGCTGTCAACCTCTCCGTTTTTTGTGGAACATTCCCTTATTCCAGCACCGTTTCCCACTGCTTCCACCTGCTATCCCTGATTGTTAGATATCCCGTAGACTGTCCCTGGGACAGATAAGGCTGCAGATCCCTTAATTTCAAATCTGAAAGTTGACAGCTCTGTCCCTGGTTCCCCATGGCTAATTCTCCACAGCCTTACCTGCTGTCTAGCTTGAACAAATCAGTTATGATAACACAGTGATAAAAGGCTCCCAACTCAGGAAAGCCCAAGAGTCCAGTCTCGTGCCCTGAGGGTTTGGTTTTTTTGCCATTTGTGGATACCTGTGATGTGTATAGTGATTTAACGATATGTGCTATGTTTTTGAGACCCTTTTGTTTACTTTTGCTTTCAGAGATCAGAGTGGCTTGCAGCAGTATATTGGGCAAAATGACATACAAAGGGATGTCTATTAAGAGAAATTCATGCAAAAATGTTGATGAATTATTGTGGGGACTTGTTTTTTAAAAATTATCAAAGTGATATGAAGATCTGAAATTAACAGGGCTGCCAACAGGCAATATAGTGGGTACACATGTACCAGGCCCCCAACCCAGCAAGGGTACGGAATTCTTAACTTCCATTTTTAAAAAGGTAAGCCAATCAAACATCTACAAAGAAAGCTAGAAAGCAAAATGTGGAGGCAACAATTAGGGGGATACAGAGAAGCTGCTATTGCCAAGAATGCTCAATAACTTAATCTCTGTTGTGAAGCTATCAGAGGAAGGAATGCTGACCATCTCTACCTGGGACTCCTAGATGGCCTCCAAGGGTGGCAGGAAAAAAAAAGAGGAATATCTTGTTATTCCTGCTAGTCTGGCACTGGATGAAGAGATAAGCTGTATGCATGTTTAATTGCTGTCCTGCATGTCCACATTATTTCATTCAATCCCCAAGTGTCCTGCCTTTACAGTGGAAAACACAACTGGCTGTTTTTGGTATGATTTACTATATTTACTCAAAACTAATGCGCACCTGTCAGGACTGCCGCTAGGTCCCAGCTCACAGAGGACCAACGCCCAGTGGATGTTATATACAAAAGTCTTTATTAAAGTTTAGTTTCCATTTCCAAGCTCTGGGCGCGCAGACCCACGTCTTGACGCTAGACCGGCTAAGTCCCCTCTGACTCACTGCTCCACCCACACCAGTTTAAGATTCTAGCCCGGCTCCACCTCTTACGCTGTTCTTTCCTTCGCTGGGTCCTTCTGCCCTCTGGGGTTTCCTCCTTCCTGGACTCCTCTGGCGCTGAGCCCCCTGAGTCTTGTCCCTCCCTCCGGCGGGCTTTAGGACCTGGCTCCCTTCCCGGGCTCCCCGCTGTGCCGCGCTCCTGTACATTTGAACTTGGCACGCGCGCCCAGCCGGTGACTTTCCTTCTGACCGTTTCCCCGCTTCCTGATGTGGGCGTTGCCAAACCTGACTCCTCTCCTCCCTCTGGTGGTGAGGACACTGGTCCCGACTCCTGGGACTCCCCCTCCCCACTGCGCTCTGGTGGAGACGCTGGTCCTGATCTCCAACTGCTGCTCAGGGACTCCCCGCTGGCCCCTTCCTCCTGGGGCTTCCCCCCTGGAACCCCCCTCGCTCTGGCCACCGGCGCTCCCTTCTGTGAGTCCTCCGATTCGCTAGAGAGGCTTGTGGAATAACTCTGGCCACTGTCACTGCCTGCGCCCCCCTCGTACTCCTCCTCCTCACTCTCCATTTGCTCCCCCTCCTGTGTCTCTCCTTCTGAACCCCTGACACCCATCCCCCCCTCGAAGCCCCCCTTCCCACCTCCCCCTCTTCAGGTGCGGGTTCCGGGTGCTCTAGAGTTGTCGGGGTGAGTTCAGGATACAGTTCGTCCCCCGAGGCATGCAGCCATCGTGATAAGTCCGGAAAGTCCTCCATGGGCTCGTCGACTGCGATTCCCTCCGCTTCCATCTCCTGGGCGGTGTGTTCGAAATCTGAGGCCGCCCCCAAATCACTCAAAACCCCTTCTCCCCCTGTCGCCTGAGGTGACGCCACTTCCCAGGGTCCCTCCGGCATGTCTCTGCGCCATCCCACTTCGGGTTGGTCCTCCCACCAATAAGATCCCCCCGTGCCAAAACCTGAGAGCGAGCCCTCTGGGGAGCTGCCTCCCGGAGCCGAGTCCTCCGCTGACGAGAAACCCCGGAAAGTGCTGGCCGAGAGTGTGGGTGTGAACAGACAATCATCGAAAAAGCCCGCCGGCATAGGCTTGTGCGGGAAAAGTGTATGGAATTCTTCCTTGAGCAACTGCTCCTCCAATGCGTAATCCGGCACCCACCTGTTGGCGCTGGCCGGGGTGTCATCTGTGGCGAGAAGATATTCAATCCCGTCCTCCCCCCACCTTGAGTCTAAAATCTCTGTGGCTTCGTTGAGTGGCCCCCTTCTCGGCGACCCCCCCTTTTTGGGTGCTTCCCTGAGCGGGTCTGGCACTGTCCCTGGTGCCTGAAACCTGTGGGGCTCTTTGTAGGGTGTGAGCACTGATCTATGAAAGACCGGGTGCATTCTGGACCCCTCCGGGAGTGTTAACCGGAAGGCCACTGGGTTGATCTGCGCCTCTACTTGGTAAGGCCCTAGCTGCTTGTGCCCGAGCTTCTTCTTGGCCAACGATCTGGCCGGAACTGCCTGGGCTGCTAACCAGACCCAGTCTCCTACCCGGATGTCTTCCCCAACCCTCCTGTGTCGGTCTGCCTGCACTTTGTAAGCCTGTTTCGCCATCTCTAACTGCCTCCTGAGCTGCTCGTGGATCTCCTGCAACTCCGCTGCCACGGCCTCTGCTCCCTGCGGCTCCCCCTCCCTCACTTTCTCTAAACCCGGGAAGGTTATGGGATGCCGCCCATTGTTGGCGAAAAACGGTGTCACCCCCGTGGACACGTGTTTCGTGTTGTTGTAGGCAAACTCGGCTAGCGGTAGGTAGTCCACCCAGGTCGAGGGCTGCTGGTTCGCGTAGCATCTCAGGTACTGCTGCATGATGGCATTGACTCTCTCCGCCTGTCCGTTAGTCTGCGGGTGTCGCGCCGACGCCAGGCTGACCTTGACGTTCAGGAAACCCATCAGCTTTTGCCAGAAGTTGGATATGAACTGGCGCCCCCTGTCGGACAGGATGGACCGTGGTAGGCCGTGCACCTTGAACACGTGGTCTATAAACAGCTTGGCAGTCTGCTCGGCTGTGGCCACCTTCGCGCAAGGAATGAAGTGGGCCATCTTGGTGAACAAGTCTACTACCACGAGTACTGCCGTCTTGCCTCTCGAGCTGGGCAGATCCGTGACAAAGTCCAGGGCCACCCTCTCCCACGGTTCGAACGGTGTCTGTAGCGGTTCCAACAGGCCCGCCGGCGGCTGGTGTACTGGTTTGGCCCTTTGGCAGGTGTCGCACCTCCTGACGTATTCCGCGACATCCCCCCTCATCTTGGGCCACCAAAAGTCTCTGGCTACTAGGTCCACCATCTTCTCCTTGCCGAAGTGTCCCGCGCTGGGCACGTCGTGCAGCTGTTGCAGGACCCTCGCGCGGAGGTTGTCTCCTGGCACGTAGAGGGCTCCTTTGCGGACGAGCAGGCCGTTGCGTATTTGGAAGTCGTCGTCCCTCACCGTGCCGCTACGCACCTCCTCCATCTTGGCTCACGCGAAGGAGTGCGTCTGCAGCGCGCGACGCACCGCGTCCAGGTCCACCGTGGCTGACGCGCATGCCCACGCCTTTGGTGCGAAAATATGCTTGGCTGCCGCCGGCGCCTCTTCTTCGAGATACTGCGGTTTCCTGGACAGCGCGTCCGCCATGATGTTGTTGTTTCCAGGGATGTATTCTATTCTGAAGTCGAAATCTGCAAAGAACTCCGCCCAGCGGATGTGTCTCTGGTTCAGGAACCTCGCCGTGCGCCAGTACTCCAAGTTCTTATGGTCTGTACGGACCTGCACCGTGTGTTTGGCCCCGACGAGGAAATGCCGCCACGCCTTGAAGGCTGCATGTATGGCCAGTAACTCCCTGTCCCAGATGGTGTAGTTCTGCTCCGACTTGCTGAGTTTCCTGGAGTAGAAAGCGCACGGCCTCCAGTCCCCCTGGTGGTCTTGCTGCAACAGGACGGCCCCCACGGCCCTGTCTGATGCGTCCGTCTCCACTCTCATGGGCCTGCTGGGGTTCACGTGTAGCAGGTGTTCCTCGGACGCGAAGAGATGCTTGAGCTTCTGAAAGGACTGCTCTGCCTGCTCCGTCCAGATGAACTTCTTCTTCTTGGAATTGAGGGTGTCAGTGATGGCTGCTGTCTGCATGGCAAAACCTTTGATGAACTTGCGATAAAAGTTGGCAAAGCCGACAAACCTCTGGACTTCCTTTCGATTGCGTGGGCTCTTCCAGTCCAGCACTGCACGTACCTTGGTACTGTCCATGGCGAGTCCCTTGTCGGACAGTTTGTAGCCCAGGAAGTCCACCTCCGTCTTGTTGAACTGGCACTTCTCCAGCTTGGCGTAAAGCCGGTGCTCCCGCAGCCGCTGCAGTACTTCCCTGACATCTCTCTCGTGAGCCTCCGGCGACTCCGAGAAGATGAGGATGTCGTCCAGGAAGCAGACGCACTTCTTGTAGAGAAGACCCGCCAAGACATGATGCATGAATGCTTGAAAACAGTGGGAGCCATTTTGTAATCCAAAAGGCATAACTCTATATTCATAGGTGCCCAGCGGCGTAAACATGGCCGTCTTCCACTCGTCACCCTCCCTCATGCGTATGAGATTGTACGCTCCGAGTAGATCCAACTTGGTAAAGATGCGCCCCTTCCGCACCGTCGCCAGCAGGTCATCGATCTTGGGCATGGGGAAGGCTGTGGGCTTGGTTTTTGAATTCAAAATTCTGAAATCAACTACAAGCCTCTTTTGGGGCGTGTCCCGCTTCTTCACAAAAAACACGGGACTGCCCCCCACTGCTTTGGATTCTCGGATGAACCCCCGCTTCAAGTTGTGATCTATGAACTCCCTGAGTTCCTGCAGTTCATCCTCAGACATGGAATACAGTTTCCCCGTTGGCAGCGTCGCCCCCGGCAGGAGGTCAATCTTGCAGTCGTAGGGTCTGTGGGGAGGCAGCTTGTCCGCTTCCTTCTCGCAGAAGACCTCCAAAAACTCTTTGTACTTGTTGGGTACCGCTTGCAACATGCCTAAGTGCAGCTGTGGTCCGTCTTCGTGCCCCTCATCTTCTTGGTTAGCGAGGATGCAGTGTTCTGCGCAGTAGGAGGAGCAGAAGGTCAGTTGACGCTGGTACCATGCCAATGCCGGGCTGTGCCTGTCCAGCCAACTCATGCCCAACACAATGGGCGTGTCTGACAGGCGGGTGACGTTGAAGCTGATGACTTCGCGGTGATTACCAATGCGCATCACCATTGGCGGCGTCTGCTGCAGCACTTGCCCTCCCAGTAGCTCCCTGCCGTCCACCGTGACGACGTTCAGAGGTACCGTCGCTGGCAGAAGGGCTATGCCATGTTGCTGGATGAAGTCCATGCCTATAAAATCTGCATTGCTCCCAGAGTCAATGGTAATGGGGATTTCCACAGTGAGCCCATTGGGAAGTTGAAGGGATGCGGTGAGCTGCACTACTGGTTTGGGTGGGAGGGGGTCTGTGGGCTGTAACATTACTGGGGATTGCTTCACTGACTTGTCTGGCTGGCCCCCAGTGACTCCATTTCCAGCCAGACAGTGGAGTTTTCCTGCTGTGATTCACTCTGCTGAACTGCTTCTGTTACTGTCGCTGCGGCTGCAGTGTGCTTGTGAAACCGCTGGGGACACTCTTTCGCCATGTGCTGAGCACTTCCTGGTCCCTCTAGGAGGCTTCATTTTGACTGCTCCCGGCGTTAGGGCTCCGGCTGTGGACTGAGCCTTAGCACCACCTATCTCCATCGGCTCCTCTCCTCCTCCCAGCGGAGGCATGGATCGAGCGTGCGCCGCTTCCTTGGGAAAGGGGGGTGGTGCTTTCGTTGGCGTGCGTCCCAAATGCCCTTCCTCTTTGTCCCAAGGGCGTCCTTCCAGCCTAACCCCAATGGTGAGTGCCCTCTCCACAATGCCCTTGGTGGTTTGGGGTCTCTCCCCCCTTGCAATTTCGTCTTTCACAGCTCCGTTCAGCCCCTCCCAGAACAGATCTCTGACGGCAGACGATTCTCTCTCCCAGCCCAATACATTCACCAATGCGAAAAAACGTGAATGATATTGCCTTACAGTGGCTCTACCTTGTCTTAGTCCGTGAATCTGTTTCCTAGCGATATCCACATCAATCTCAGACAAAAAACACGCATCCATCACTTTAAGGAAGCCACCCACATTTTGGAGGGCTGGATCCTTATCTCTCCAGAGATTGCGCAGCCACGATTTCGCCTCTCCCCGTAAATGTGAAACAATAAATCCCACTCTTTCTTCCTCATTTTTAAAGTCCTTGTCAAGCAGCTGCAGTGCATATAGTACATCTGCTCTGAAGTTAGGATACTCCTGCAGGTCCCCATTGAAGTGAGACACAAGGCTCCCTCCTCTGTTCCCCAGCCCAATCCCTTCTGGTCTGGTGGCCGGTAGCCTCTGTGTAGTTAGCACTTCTAACCTGGCTCGCAGATCCTGGCAGGTAACAGCTGCTTCCTGCTCCTTCTTTCTGGACGCCGCAATTTCTGCAGTCAGCTGCGTCACTGCGTTTTGCAGACTCGCTATCTTCTCTTCGGTAGTCATTTCCCTGGTTTTCGTGAGCTCGCGAAGCACCAATCTTCACCCCTCGCTGCTTTCCCACACTCCACGAGGTTGTAAAATTGGTGGAAAATGAGAGAGGGGACTTACTGTCAGGACTGCCGCTAGGTCCCAGCTCACAGAGGACCAACGCCCAGTGGATGTTATATACAAAAGTCTTTATTAAAGTTTAGTTGCCATTTCCAAGCTCTGGGTGCGCAGACCCACGTCTTGATGCTAGACCGGCTAAGTCCCCTCTGACTCACTGCTCCACCCACACCAGTTTAAGATTCTAGCCCGGCTCCACCTCTTACGCTGTTCTTTCCTTCGCTGGGTCCTTCTGCCCTCTGGGGTTTCCTCCTTCCTGGACTCCTCTGACGCTGAGCCCCCTGAGTCTTGTCCCTCCCTCCAGCGGGCTTTAGGACCTGGCTCCCTTCCCGGGCTCCCTGCTGTGCCGCGCTCCTGTACATTTGAACTTGGCGCGCGCGCCCAGCCGGTGACTTTCCTTCTGACCGTTTCCCCGCTTCCTGATGTGGGCGTTGCCAAACCTGACTCCTCTCCTCCCTCTGGTGGTGAGGACACTGGTCCTGACTCCTGGGACTCCCCCTCCCCACTGCGCTCTGGTGGAGACGCTGGTCCTGATCTCCAACTGCTGCTCAGGGACTCCCCGCTGGCCCCTTCCTCCTGGGGCTTCCCCCCTGGAACCCCCCTCGCTCTGGCCACCGGCGCTCCCTTCTGTGAGTCCTCCGATTCGCTAGAGAGGCTTGTGGAATAACTCTGGCCACTGTCACTGCCTGCGCCCCCCTCGTACTCCTCCTCCTCACTCTCCATTTGCTCCCCCTCCTGTGTCTCTCCTTCTGAACCCCTGACAGCACCCTTTTCCCCCAATTACATTGCAAAAATTACTGTGTGCATTAGATTCAATGGCGTATTACATTCGAGTAAATACAGTAGTTTTGCAGGCCATGATTGATCATGCCTTGGTCCCCAAAAGCCTCTCCCTGAGATTCCTGCCTTCATAAGTGCCTGAGCACCCAGAAATTGTCCATGAAGCTGCTGGGCACCCACAACTTTTGACAGAGCAAGCAAGGGAAAGCCGGCCTTCCCCTCCACGAGACCCTCCCCTTCTGGCTCCATCAGCATGGTTGGTTTGTTGTTGTTGTTGTTTAAGAGAGATTGCACACAGAGAGATTTTTTAAAAAATGAACATACAGACACAACCAACTAACCAATCCTTTTCTAAAAACTCGCTTACAACAGAGGTAGCAGCGGTGAAGGCGTGACAGATCAGAAGCCCCCCGGGCCAGGCTGTCCAATCAGCGCTCAAGCCAGCTCCAGGCACCCTTCCATTTGGGAATGTTGATACAGCAGAGGGGAGCAGAGAGAAATGTGTTTGTGTGTGTGTGTATTTTAAAACCTGGCTCCCTCCACTTGCACAAGTTCCGAGAGGGAAGGAAGAGGAGGAGGAAAAGCGGAATGCAATGCAGGCAGCAGGCTGACTGAAACTCGTTATAAAAAGTGCACATTTTGCCGATGCACACTACATTCACCAGCAAATACGTTTTTTGTTTCTTTTTATTTTTCTTTCTTTTATTAGTTTTCCAGATTTTAACAAATCAGTCCATATTTTTTAAATTTTATACAAATTTTTAAATAATTTCCCACATGTGTTACAAACATATGTCCAATTCCTCCTGTTGTTGCTACATTCCTTCTTTTCATCGCCTTCTCGTCCTTCTGCTAGTTTTAATCCATTGTCATAGTTGGCCTTGATTATTTCCATACAGTCAGCACCACTGTGGTTTCCCAAACATATAGAAATCCATTTTGTGCATGCAGCCCTTCTGGCACTCTGTTCTCAGACCTGGTGTGTGAAGAGATTAACTGCCCTCATTGTCTATCCATTTACAGTCCACTCCTTTGAAAACATTCCTTATGTTGTTCAAGGACAAGCTGAGCTAAAAGTAACTCCTCAACAAGACACCCATTCTGCCATTAAAACTCAGGGATCACTTTCCAGAGCTTTTTATTTCAAGGTTTTGAAACAAAATGGCGCTGGCGCATTAGACTTGAGCAAATACGGTACTTGCAAGTAATTCTCTTGAATAAATGAGGCTCCTCTCCTACCAAGCAAAAGTTTGGGTATGATTCACTTGATATTGTTATGATGACTTTATACTGCAGTGTCCGCCCCACCCCAGTGTGGTTTTTCATGTCAGCCCCACAGCCACTGCTGATTTGCTTGTCATCACTGGGGTGTTACTGACTCATATGCACTAAGCATAAATCAAAAGTATAAACTATATTTTTTAAAAATCACCAAATACACCCATATAATCAATGCACACTTTACAGCTACAGAAGGTGAAAATTTATTAAGGTTGACAAAATTGTGGGGGGTGTTTGCCCCCCTGAGAGTTCTGAAACTGCACATATTTGTTGATTCTTGTTGTATATTTGTATTTTGCTTTTCAGCTCAGGAACTCATGGCTGTGTACCTTGTCCTCCCCTCTTTTTATCTTTGCAACAGCCCCGTGAGACAGACTAGGATAACTTATACAAGACTAGGATACATCAGCAGCAGCTCTTGCCAAATTGATTGTGTAGGTGGATGCAGGGCCCCCAATCGACATGCAGCGAACTGCCTTAGGAAATCCTGTTGGTATCACTGGAACTTCAGAAGGGAAGAAGGGAAATCGGAGAGAACCCAAAATGGACACATGCGCCCATTCCTATACAGTTTTAAGACCATGTTCCCTGTTTTCCAACCCAAGAGTAAAAGCAGGGTGGGAGGCATGCAAGATAGTTTAATCTTGCCTAAAGACAGCTGAAACCCTGCTGCCTGCTGTTTTTTGGAAGACTGTCAATATCTGTTCAACTTCTTCTGCAACAGAGTTCAAGGCTAGCAGCTTCAGCTCCTGAAAATAAACACTATACAACTGCAGCAATAGTCATTCAAGGCTGAAAGATGGAATGGAAAATAGGGCAACCTTGGGAACAGCCTGATGGACCTGTTTGCAAGTTATGAACAAACACTAGCTGTGGGAAAGAGAGACGGTGTCCGCTTTATCAGATGGACAAAGTGAAATCCTTGGTTGGCAGCATTGTGCAACGTGGCCATAAAGGGGGAGGAATGGGAGCAGGAGGCAAGCAGTACAATCTGTGATCTCAAAGATCCATTGCCTACAGTAACCTCCTCCAACTCCTCCTCCTCCTCCTGGAGCTCCTGGGGTTGTAGTTCAACATCTGGACAACACCCAATAAGGAGAGTCTGGTTCACAGCCACGTTCATTGTTAGAACTACACCCTTGCCTCACGTGTTGGGCAGAATCACCATTTTGCTCATTCCAAATGTATGTTTTTTCCACAACAGAATAACATGGCTGGTTTTCTCCTATACAGTGGTATCTCGCGTTACAGATGCTTCAGGTTACAAGCACTTCAGGTTACAGACTCCGCTAACCCAGAAACAGTACCTCGGGTTAAGAACTTTGCTTCAGGATGAGAACAGAAATTGCATGACGGTGGCGCGGCGGCAGCAGGAGGCCCCATTAGCTAAAGTGGTGCCTCAGGTTAAGAATAGTTTCAGGTTAAGAACAGACCTCCAGAATGAATTAAGTTCTTAACCCGAGGTACCACTGTATATGTTCTACATGGAAACAAAGCCTATGGGCCACACTCCAGTTTCATGTGTTAAATCTCTGTTACAGTACATTCATATACAGTATTGATCTAAATGGACATAATGGTCTGACTCAGTCACAAAGGCCTTTCAAAATCTGAGATTGCTTCCCAACAGCTTTTATTGATATGTTTGCCATTTTTAAATTGTTTCTGCTGGGTATACCACCACTTTGAAAAAGTGAGAATTATGACCATTTAAATAAAGTATGTAAGAAAAATCAAGGAATACGTTTCCCCGTCTTGTAACAGATGACACACCCAGCCACATAGAGTTGCAAGTTCTACTGTTTATTTGGGATTTTAGCAGTCATGGAAGGTGTTGACATCCCTCTGGGTGCAGGTTCTTCTAGACAGCCAACCAGGTTCCTTCTTGTTACCACTGATTAACGATAATTTGTGATGTCTTTCTACAAATCTAGCGGCTCTTGGTTACACAATTTCTGCTGTCCCATAAAATATAATCTGTGCATAAAGAAAAATAAGGCAGCTGAGATACCAGGGTAATTTGTGGGTTGCATCTCCTTGGGATGCAACCTCCCAGGGTTATTTATTCCATTCATTACATGATTATAGCTACCCACCCCAAACATTCCCTGGGCAACATACAGTCGTACCTTGGTTGTCAAACACCCTGGAACTTGTACATTTTGGTTCCGGAATGCCGCAAACCCATAAGTTATTGTTCTGTTTTGCCAATGGTCTTTTGGAACCCGAACGTCCAATAGGGCTTCTGTGACTTCTGATTGGCTGCTGATTTTGGAAATAGAATGTACTTCCAGAATGGATTCCGTTCAACTTCCAAGGTATAACTGTACTGCAAAACAATACTAAACATGCAATATACAGCAATACTATAATCTTATTATAAAAGTGTTGCTCACTAGGACATCTTTCCTATATGGAAGGATGCATACGCATGAGACAGTTGTCACAGATCAGAACCATGGACAGATTTTCTGTATCAGCATGAACACAACACCACTAAAGAGTGAGTTTTCCCTTCGGAAGGAGTGGGGCAATGCCCAGAAAGCAAGGATCAAGTGCCGATCGAACCTAGCTTTCTAGAGATAGCACAAGGCCCAGCTGCTTCTTTAGGCATACACAATATCCCAAGGAAGATGCACCAATGGCAACATGCATCTGGTGGGAGCAGCAGAAAGGTACTTATGGGAGGCTTCCCCATCCACTCAGCTTAGTCCTACCCACTAGTGTGCATGTAATATAGCAGGATGCTCCCATTAAAAGAGTATACACACACACACTTCCACTTGTAGCTCTCAGTAGAAAAACAAATGATTGCATAACTCTATGTATGTATCACCAATCTGGAAATGCCCATCTGGAGCTCCAGTCATCCCTGGCCATTGCCCATATTGTCTGGTAATGGTGGGAGTTGGAGTCCAATAAGATCTGAAGGGCCCCGGGTCACTGTCTTAAAGATTGTGATGGGTGTGGGTGGGATGGAAGGCTGTGCCCTGCAAGATGAAATGAGCCACCTTATAGAGGCTTAGGAACAAGAGGGGAAAGCATCAGGTTGCTGGAAGTGTTTGGTGAGGTGAAGAAAACCAAATTTACTATATTGAAACTAACCAGCTAAATAAATATTGACTGTTCATGTTTAGTATATAATGTTTTAGGCTTTTGGAGCATGTTTTATCTTAGGATCATTTACCAACCTTATGCTTCTTCCATTCCAGATGTGGTCCCCTCTTCATCTCCTAGTTAAAACATATATTAAATGTCAAAGCAAGACTTCCTATGTGATGAAAAATATCTGAGCCATGCCAAATCTTACTTAAAAAACAACAACCCCAAGTATACTTGGTTGATGGAGATCACTGAAATCACAAACCCCCAAATAGCACAGAACTCGAGAAGAATTTCGTCAGTGTCCCACAGGAATATCAATGAATATAACAGATGTGAACTTCCTAGACCAGAGGTTCCCAAACCTATTTGGCCTGTTCACCAGACTTCCCAACAATGCGCGACACGCTTGTCTGCCAGGACTTGCTTGTCAAGACCTGTTGGAGGACTGGACCACTGATCGGTTATAACTTGCGCTTGGTGTGTTTCTTTGTAAAGTAAAATAAAGTTATCACTATGGCTTTAACTCTTGGTTACATCGGTAAGCATCATTACACAACCGGTGATGAGTGTATGAATGTTTTTTCAAAACTGGACAAGGAGGTGGACTAGGCCCCGGGATTAAAAACCCATGGGGTGGACCAGAGTGAGGCCTCAGTACAATCCATTCCAGGAGTGGGGCCAGTGCTGCAGCCTGCCTGCCATTGGCCAAATGCATTGGCAAGCTGTGGTCCACTTCCCGGGCTTGGGTGAAGCTGAAAAGAGTTCACCCATGCCTGGGAAAACACTTGACCTTCAGCATGACCACCAGAACCATGAGAGACCCCCAGGATCATTCCAGTGCCCTCCAGGGGGTAGTATCATCCACTTTGGGACACACTGTTCTGGACTGAGTCAACAATCGGACTCTGAGCCTTCTCCTAACTAAAGTTGCCAGCTTTCTACCGGTAAAGCTTCCATGCCTCTAAGGGAGCAGGGTAGAGGTTTACAGGCACAGCTTTACCCTCAGGGCATCAGCATCTTCTTCATGAAGATGTTAAAGTCATCTATATGTCGTCAGTTGTAGGGCAAGTGAGCATGGCTTTCCTGATATAGCCCCCTGGCCAAAACAGGGAGGCCTAGCAAGCCTATATAGGCCTATGGGCTAAAGATTCCCCACCTCTTGTGTATCATCACATGATACTGCAGTTATTAAAAGACAAAGAGGCACATGTGACATGAAGCATCCAATAGAAGAGATGGATTCCTCCTCCAGAGCTTCCCTTGCCATTAAAGACTTCCTAGCCTAGACATCTCCCATCCACTTCTTTTCAAGGCTATCGGTTAGCAGCCCACCAAACCACAACATGAGAAGGAAACCTCTGCACTTACCCGAGGAAGGTACCTTTTCACCAAACACTTGAACTTCACACAGTGAGAGGATACGAATGCCTGGGATGGTGATAGTTACATACCGCCCTTGCATTTTTCTACAGCCAAAATTGGCGGTTCTCCCTCGGCCCAGTAATAGGATTGTAGCACACCTTGAATAGGAACCAGTTCATATTGATTAGTATTAACTAGAAGTCATATTGTAGGATGGATCAGAGGTAACATGCTTCTTAATGCCAGTTATTAGGGACAAAGGCTGAAGAGGGCTATTGTTCTCATGCTCTATATATGGGGTCCCAGCAGGCATGTGGTTGGCTACTACAGAAAACAAGAGACTATTTAACCTTGGCCTTCATCTAATCTAGCAGGGCTCTTCTTAGGATCTTAAAGAAAAGTCAAATATAACCCCTTCAATATCATCACTCTGTTACTCTACCTTGGACTCGTGATTCCACCTTTTCCTGGTGAGTTTCCAATTCGGATTTGAGCCCCAATTATTCGCATTGCACAGCAGTCTCCTCGATTGGTGATGCTAACACCGGACACACGAAACTCTGCTCCCAAATCCACTGTCCACCATGGATTCAGTTCTAGTTTTGTGTTTGTGCAGTGGCCATCCATATAGTTGGTAGATGGTGACCCATCAATGGCATTCTCAGGCTTTCCAAGGTCATTGTAGATACTGGACTGCGATGCCTTACCATCAAGAGCCACATTGGGAACTATAAGAAAGAATAGAAAATCTTGAAAAAATTATCACAAAAGCTGAAAGTGTCCATGGGCCAAAGAGCCCAAGATTGCTTATTCACCATTTGGTTTTATTTCATTTCATAAACAACCACGGCAGCTCTGGAGCATTAGGTCCAGCAGGTCTATGTGAATGTCTGGATTTAATACAGTTTAAGATTAAGTATAGAGAGATGAGCGCCGCAACCCCAGAGTCATCCGCAACTGGACTTAACATTCAGGGGTCCCTTTACCTTTAACTTTAAGATTACTTTTTATCTTCTTTTATGAAAGAAAGATTTATAATGGTTTTGATTTAGACAATGGAGCCCTTTGTAATCATGGGCCATTCATTCTTTTCTTCAGCATATGTTTTATATTATTGACTTAGTAAATCACATAGCTGTATCCTGTATTTCCTTATTGGCAATTGTAAAAAATTATTTTTAAAAAAATAATGCTTCTTTCAGGTCTGTGATTTGTAGGCATGGATCCAAGCACAGCGTTTTTTTGTCACACCACTTTCCTGGGAAAACTCACTGTTTACCGCTTAATCAAAGCAAAAGTCAAACAGGTTTTCTGTGGTGGCACAAATAAAAAACCCCACTCCCTTGCACCCATGCCTAAAAATCACAGTTCTCTGCCTAGAAATTGTGGCACAAACAGAAGTGTTGATGGGCCCCCATTCGGTGTTATGAAAGCTTCCAGTGCAAAGTAAAACCAGAAGTATAATGGTGCCTCTAAACCTATGTCATATTCTACTTGAGGTTACTGCAGCAAGCAGCACGAAAGGTTAGCATACCCTCCAAGTGTCCCTGTTTTCCAGGGATAGTTCTGGAATTACAGAAGCCATCCTGGCTTCTGATTTGATTCTGGAATGCCCCCCATCATTGCCACCGCCACAAAGCTTGGGGAGGAGAATGAGCTGGCGCTTGCTCGGAGCAGCAGTGGTGGCACCAGCAGTGGCAGCTGTGCAGCAGCATCCCGGGGTCTCTAAGGTGGCCTCTCAATGGATTCTCCATGGCCACTTGAAGCAGCTGTAGGAGAGCAAGTGAGGAGGAGGAGAGGCTGCTGCTACCACTCACTGGCTTCAAGGTGCAAACGGAGCAGGACCATCCTGGGCAGAAAAAGGGGAGCAGAGCAGCATGCAAGGAGTCTTGGCTTTTTTAAAAAACACCACTTTGTGCACCCATGTCTAACCTTAAGTTATTTATTAGTGTGTTTTTCTTTTTGTAAAGATAGGTAAAGGTACCCCTGACCATTATGTCTAGTCGTGACCGACTCTGGGGTTGCGGCGCTCATCTCGCTCTATGGGCCGAGGGAGCTGGCATTTGTCCGCAGACAGCTTCCTGGTCATGTGGCCAGCATGACTAAGCTGCTTCTGGCGAACGAGAGCAGCACACGGAAACTCCGTAAAGATACCATAAAATTGGGACTAGGGGGTTTCCTTAGGATGGTGGAGGGTGGGTGTGCTGTGTCCCATTGGTGTATTGGTGGTGGAAATGCTCAGGGGGTGGAGGAATGGTGTCAATTGTTAGGGGAGGGTGAAATTTTCCTATTTTCATTTGAGGAATGTTGAAGGGTATGGGTTGGTTGTGCTTAAGACTGCATTCTTGTACTCACTTACCTGGAGTAAATCTCCTTGAACTCAATGAGCTTTACTTCAGTGACACTAAAAGCCCATTGAAACCAAAGGAACAAGTTAGTTGTGATTAATGCAAGTTCTGTTGTCAATTAAACCAACCCCATAGCAAACATGGCTAGAATTGCCCAGTGAGGGACTTCCGGTTCCACACTGCCTTAATGCAGGCAGCTCCCACAACAGCGGGAGACTGTTGGTGAAGGAAAAACAAGGGTGATTGAGGGTAATTATCCTTACAAATTCCCCCTAGGGACAAGGGGGAATGGGCTTCACTCGCAGTTTGTCTCAGTACCTGGCTCTCACTCCGGCATGGATTGCGAGAGGCAGGAAGGCGCTGAGTGCAAAAGCACTTTGCCTGCTTAAAACCCTCCAATGCCACCATTAAGAAGCACACATTATCCTGTTAATTCGAGCTTAATTGGACTAAAGTACAGGTGCGTACTGGAAAAGATAGGGATCACAAACTGTGGAACATTAACAACTGCAAGGACTTTAAGGTTTGAATTAGAGGTAAAATCTCATTTGGTGCCAAAGACGGTGTTGGGGGAGGGGAGCCTATGGTTTCGTTATTTAATTTTTTTCTTCTCTACAATTATGACTTGGCAACTCTCCTCTGAATGTTTAGTTCAATTTATATTTGTACAACGAGGATGGAAGAAATTCGATTATAGATATGCAATATAACATTAAACGGAACTGTGTGTGTAAAAAAAAAGGAAAAGGGAAGGGAAGCTCTGTTTTGCAAAAGGTTTATGATGAAAACTTAAAGCTGACTTTTCCATCCTTTATTATTTATGGAATAAATTGAATAATGCTAAGAGGACTTGGAATTTAATTTAATTGGAAGTATAATTGCTCATTTATCTTCATTTGGATAAAAAGAGATCTGTGAACTTGCCAAGGAACTTATAAGGTCCATTACTGAGTCATCTGCAGTTTGACAGACCACTCTTTTCCCCAGGCTGAGTGGAAAAATTGTGAAAACAGGTTATTTATTGGGACAGACTGATTTTTGCAGCTATTATTAAAGTTGTAAAACAATGAAGCATGGGACAGAACGATGGAGAAATTTCTGGAACAACAATGGGATATCAGCTTCACTCAAGGCATGATGGATAACAGCAACAAGTGGGTGAAAGAAAGACATGACATCTTACAAGGACAGGAAGAAACACTACGGACAGAATAATTGCCACACACAGGAAGAACAAGGATATAGTTTGAGTTCCTGACTTGTAGTTTTATAAATAATTTAATGTGTCAACATGAATAGAAGTTATTAATATTGCAGTTGTTGTATATAAGGGATTATTATTATTATGACCGGAATGTAATGGAAATTAGTAAGATTTTGGAATGCAGAAATAAAGCAAATAACCAAGCCATCAAATCTAGCATGTGGGGGGGGCACCTTATCTAAATTATACAATTTGGTATTTGAACTATTGGTATTAATAATTGTATTGTAAATTGGTATTGCTATAATGAGACTATTATTGGATTGTAATTAAAAATAAAAATTATTATAAAAACCCCAAACAGTAGTTTCCAATGAGGAGGGCAGATTGAGCACTTCAGGAATTTGTCTTGAGCCTGATTAACTACTGTTAAGAAATATTTCTTAACCAAAACAGAGGCCCAGATCTAAAGGCAGGCAATCACATAGGAAGCCCTATTGAAATTAACAGGCTATCTGTAAGTCACCATTAACTTGTCATATTCTTTTCCAGTAGGAATTAAGCCAGCCTTCTATGGCTTTGCACCAGTGAATATTGGGGGGGGGGGGAGGAAAAATAGTGGGAGGAATGACACCCAATTCTTGGTAACGCACCTTTCAATGCAGGCCGTGTAGGCAGGATGGTCAAGAGCATCAGCAAAAGGCACCATCTCACAATCCTTCCTTGAAGCATTGTGTCCTTTTTGGGCAAGGCTCAGGAGACAAGACTTACAGAGAGAGAGAAGGGCTCTTGGCTTGAGTGCCCCCAACAGAGTGGGAAGGGGGTTACTAAACTGCCCGGGATGCTGTTCTCCTCCAATCAGAAAACTGTTCATAGCAAAGACCACTCAAAGTTTCCTTTCAACTTTGTAGTCAAAGCAAATATTTGACCTCTTGCCAGTTATTAAAACATGAGGAGATTAGGTTGATAAAGGGCAGGCTGAGATAAATGAGACAAAATATCAGAAACAGTACATGAACAATGGTCTTAAATGTAAATAAATAGTTCAGTTCTTTCTTTCAGAACAAAGTTACACAAACACTGTATCACAAACCACAAAAAGACCCCTCCAGCTCCAAACCTATATAGAGCTGTGTCATGTGAAGCATCTAACATTTATTCCAATCATATCACACCAGCTCTTTACCGTCAGCTGTGGGTCTGTTCCTAGGCCCAATTCAGAGTGCTGGTTTTAACCTTTAAAGCCATTAGCAGCCTTTGGGTCAGATTACCTAAAATCGATTGCCTCCTTGCCCAACCAAGAGACCGTATTGAATGCTAATCCTGCCTTGCAGTCCTTTTCCCACCTTGCCTAATTTATGTGAATTTTTTCTACTTTGGTTGTGTATTGTTATGGCTACTTTTGTAACACTTGTAATTATGTAAATTCATGCTGTACATCACCATGAGCATGGTTTTAACTTTTTTATATATTATTATTATTACTAGTAGTAGTAGTAGTAGTAGTAGTAGTAGTAGTAGTAGTATTATATTTATTTCTACATCACCTTTCCCCCCTGACAGTACTCAAGGCAGCTTACAGATAAAAACAAGAATTGTTAAAAACATAGGGGGAGAAATCGTTAAAAATACATTAAAAGAATTAAAACTATATACCTATATAAAATCTGTTTAAAACATACCAGTGCTCCACCCCTTTCATTAGAAGCAGCCAGTTTCCAAGAGCCTGTTGGAAAGAGAAACTCTTCACCTGTCAGCAGAAGGACAACAAAGAGGGCGCCATTCTACCTTCTCCAGGGATGTAAGTCCAGAGGCTGGAAATGTGGTACCCAAATAAAATGATGGTGAAGATGCCTCCTTGAACCCATAGATCTTCTTTGGACACTCTTCATTGTCCATTCCAAAAGAAGAAAGGGTGTCTACCAGATTAAGGGTCTTTTTGGCAGTGGCACTCCAATTGTTTTGGTCTTTTCAACACCAGGTGATGATATCTTTTTGTTTTCCCCAAGTGTTTTAAGAACTTTTTCAACCTCTTCAGCATTTGTGCTGTGCTACATTATTGCATATTTTGCTATTTCTGATTCTCTCCCCTTCAGTTACTTAGTAGTACGTTATCAAGGGTGTTAGGAGAGGGTTGATACCTCTGGTGGGGGACATGTCATACTCTTCCTAGGGTACTTTGCCCAACTTTGGTCCCCACCCTGCACCCAGCTCTCACCTGTGGCTCCTAGAAACTGTCAGCATGCGACAGCAGCCACACCCAGGGAATGGCTTTCGCTGGCCAGCTAAACCAGGTGAGGGTAGCTGATGGGTTTCAAACCATTGGTGAATTAAAGGACTCTCTTGCATGTGAAGACAGGCTCCTGGGGATTGAGCGGGTGGGCCTAATAGTGGGTCCAACAGACAAGAAGGTGGTTTCTGCACATGCTGTAGATGGAAATAAGGGGCAGATGGGGCTCATCAATCCGGGAAGGTAGCCCATCTAAGAAAAGGAAAATTCTGGACCTAAACATGCACTGCCTTGTGGAATATATTCAGGAGAAGAAAAGCTTAAGGAGCAAACCGTACACATACTGACAGTGAAAGGGAGACAGCTGACAGCTCAGGTTGCTCACCAGCTCTCGAGGTTCTAAATTAGTCTTAACTTTGTTTTAACTTCATGTTAAGGAGTTTCAACTTGTCTTACCAATATTTTATGCAGTGGAGACCAGAGGACATTTGCCCCGGAGGTCTGTTTTTAATTAATTTTAAACCCATAAGAACTCCGTTTGTCTGTGGAGTACAGAGACTGGGTGGTGTGACGTGTCACTCTCTACCTATTATTGCTATAATTTACCATTTCCTTCAAGTAAGAAAGCCGTTGAGTGTTGTAACTTCTTGCACAAATTTGCTTTGCTCAAGAGAAAAACCTGTCCTGCCTGGAGTTTAGCAACTAGGCCGGGAGTTGCTGGAAGGAATTAAAGGAATTAAAGGCAAAAGAATCTGCCCTATAGTTCAGTTCAAAATATTAAGTGAAGTAGATCCATCTGATATGGTGGTTACAAGAATGCAAAAAGAAAAAGATTGGAACAAGTTAAGCAAGCCAGACAAAGCCAAACCAACAAGGGAAGCTATCAAAATATTTCTCTCCCATTGATAGGACTCTCTCAAAGCAGGAAAGTACTACTCCTCTGGTGCAAGGAATCTCCACGCACTGTGAAATTGTGTAGAGCTTAGAAAAGAGAATGAGTGCTTTCCCTCTTCTCCCTCTGTTGTGTGAAGATGCCAGCACACAGGAAGCTGTTCAGGATCTTTTGTCATGGAACTCTCCCTGGTTCCCCATGGCTAATTCTCCACAGCCTTACCTGCTGTCTAGCTTGAACAAATCAGTTATGTTAACCCAGTGATAAAAGGCTCCCAACTCAGGAAAGCCCAAGAGTCCAGTCTCGTGCCCTGAGGAGTTTTTTTGGCCGTTTGTCTATACCTGTGGTGTGTATAATGATTTAACCTTATGTGCTATAATGTTTTTGTGACCTGTTTGTTTACGTTTGATTTCAGGCTTTAACCTGTATTTGGTTGACCAATAAAATTTGGTTTGATCCCTACACAAATCCAGAGTGGACTCTCTATGATGGGTGCATGGCACCTTGTATTCCTGCTTCTGGCAACTCCTGTAGGCAGTGGAGAGACATGCCTGAATCCAAAGCTATAGCCAGTACTATTTTTCTAGAAAAAGAGGTGCAGGAACTCAGCAGGAATGCCTTACTTGTTCTCTTATAATGGTAATGGTGCCTACCTGAGAGGTGACAGAACTGAGTTCTGGTGAATTCTTGCTGGAAAATGCCCAGGCTGCATTTATGGGAGAAACAAGACTTGCTGTCAGCCCTTCCATCATAGGCTCAAGTTGTGTGTGTGTGTGTGTGCGTGTGTGTGTGTGTGTGTGTGTGTGTGTGTGTACACCATATATCCTAAAGACACCAGTGTCTTTTCTGTCCTTCATACTGGGGAAATCAAACCCTGGGTAAGTACCTAGAACTACTGGAATCTTGCACTGCTGATAGATTGAGGTGGTGTGCAACAGTATATTATGCAAAATGACATACAAAGATGGGCATATTAGGAGAAATTAATGCAAAACGTTGATGATTTCTTCTGAGGACTTGGAGTTCTTAAAAAAATTATCACAGTGATGTGAAGATCTTAAATTAACAGGACTGTCAACAGGAAATATAGAGGGTACACGTGTACCAGACCCCCAACATAACAAGGGCCCTGGATTCTTAACATTCTTTTTAAAAAGAGGGCAAGCCAATCAAAGCTAGAAAGCAAAATGTGGAGGCAACAATTAGGGAGATACAGAGAAGCTGCTATTGCCAAGAATGCTCAATAACATAAACTCTGTAAAGCAATCAGAGGAAGGAATGCTGACCGCCCCTACCTGGGACTCCCAGACAGGCCTCCCAGGGTGGCAGAAAAAAAGAGGAATATATTGTTATTGCTGCTAGTCTGTCGCTGGATGAAGAGATCAGCTGTATGCATATTTAAGTGCCGTCCTGCATGTCCACATTATTTCATTCACTCACCAAGTATCCTGCCTTTACAGTGGAAAACACAACTGGCTGTTTTTGGTATGATTTACTTGCAGGTAAATGAATAAATGAGGCTTCACTGCTACCTAGTAAATGCAGTTTTCCAAGTCAGCCACACAACCACTACTGGTCTCCTTTTCATCATTGGGCTACCATTGATTCATATGCAGTAACCACAAAACATAAATGTAAAATATAAAACGAATCAGCAAATGCATCCGTAAAATCATTGCACACCTTAAAATTACAAAAAAGTTAAAATTCTAATTTAAAAAATTTCTTTCTGAATGTGTTTCTTTTCTGTGCAGTTCTGAAACTGCACACATTTGCTGCTTCTTGTTGTTTATTTGTATTTTGTTTTTCAGCTCAGGAGCTCAAGGCTGTGTACCTTGTTCTCCCCTCTTTTTATCTTTGCAATCGCCCCGTGAGACAGACTAGGATAATTTTATATATATACATAAACATCAGTTCTTGCCTATGGACTGAGTGGGTGGATGTCGGGCCCCCAGTCAACATGCAGTCCATTGGCCCGGGAAATCCAGTTTTGGCATCACTGGAACTTCAGAAGGGAAATCTGAGAGAAACCAAATTTGACAGATGCACCCATTCCTAAACAGTTTTAAGACCATGTTCCCTGTTTTCCAACCCAAGAGTAAAAGTAGGATGGGAGGCATGCAAGATATTTATTTTATCCTGCCTAGCTAAAGACAGCTGAAACTCTGCTGCTGGGTGGTTTTTGGAAGGCTGTCAATATCCATTCAACTTTTTCTGCAACAGAGTTCAAGGCTAGCAGCTTCAGTTCCTGAAAATCAACATTATTCGACTGTAGCAATATTTATTCAATGCCGAAAGATCTAATCTAATCTGGAAAATAGGACAGCCTTGGGAACAACCTGACAGACCTGTTTGCAAGTTATGAACAAACTCAATCAGCTTACGAGAGAGAGAAAGAGAGAGAGAGAGAGAGAGAGAGAGAGAGAGAGAGAGAGAGAGGAGTGTCTCCTTTATCAGATCAGTTGGCAGCTTCGTGCAACATGGCCATAAAGGAGGAGGAATGGGTGGCAGTAGGAAGCAAGGAGTACAATCTGTGATCTCAAAAACCCATTGCCTACAGTAACCTCCTCCAACCAAGCTGACTGGGGCTCCTGGGGTTGCAGTTCAACATCTGGACGACACCCAATAAGGAGAGTCTGGTCCACAGCCAAGCTCAGTGGTACAACCATACCCTTGCCTCACCTCTTGGGCAGAATCACCATTTTGTTCATAACAAATGTGTTTTTGCCACAACAGAATAACATGGCTGGTTTTCTCCCATATATATTCTACATGGAAACAAAGCCATGGGCCATGCTGTGGTTTTATGTGTTCCGTCTCTGTTACAGTACATTCATATATTGATCCAAATGGACCCATTGGTCTGACTCAGTCACAAAGGCCTTTCAAATCTGAGATTGCTTCCCAACAGCTTTTACTAATATGTCTGCCATTTTTAAATTGTTTCTGCTGGGTATACCACCACTTTGAAAAAGTGAGAATTATGACTATTCAAATAAATAAAGTATGTAAGAAAAATCAAGGAATACGTTTCCCCATCTTGTAACAGATGACACACCCAGCCACATAGAGTTGCAAGTTCTACTGTTTATTTGGGATTTCAGCCTATAGATGAGTAGCAGGTGAGTTTAGCAGTCATGGAAGGAGTTGACAATCCCTCTGGGTGCAGGTTCTTCTAGACAGCCAGCCAGGGTTCCTCCTTGTTAGTACCTACTAACAATAATTTGTGGTGTCTTTCTACAAATGTAGGGGCTCTTGGTTTCACAATTTCTGCTGTCCCATGCAATGTAATCTATGTGGAAAGAAAAATAAGGCAGCTGAGATACCAGGGTGATTTGTGGGTTGCAGGATCTGTGCTCTCCTTGGGCTGCAACCTCCCAGGGTTGTTTATTTTATGCATTACATGTTTATAGCTACCCATCCACAAACATTCCCTGGACAACATACTGCAAAACAATATTAAACAGGCAATATAGGTTATTAAAACTAATAATTAAAATATTAACTGTCTTCTGTCTTATTAGAAAAGTGTTGTTCACTCCACGGCCTTTTAAGGCTAGTTCACACATTCATGTGGGATGACCACAGCCTCAATTATTTATTTTCTTTTGAAATAATATATACTGTATATTCCGCCTCTGTATGAATTATCCAAGGTTACCTACAATACACAAGGACTACAAATAGCACACAATACAAAAAAAAAACACATAGGGTTTTCTGTCTAATAAAATAAACTCAAGAGAGATAACGATACGAAATTCAGTTAGGAGCAATCCTTTGCAAAGCTTGCAGAGTGGAAAATTGTCTTCTTTGCCTATCTGAAGCATTGCCAGGTCTTCTTTGCTATATGGAAGGATACATATGAATGAAACAGCCGTCACACACTAAAACCATGGGCAGATATATACCACCATAAAATAAATGCATATATCACCATAAACACGACATTTGACAATAGAGGTAGTTCTCTGATTCAGCTCTTGAGGTCTTTGTTCCTATAGGGAAGGATGCGACTGAAGTGAGATCAGCATAGCCTAAAACTCCACTTCCTATAAGTTGGAAGCTCTTAAGCATGTGAAAAAATGGTGCCAATTTGAAGCAAGCCTCTCAGTCAAATTTGAGGAATCTATCTGAGAGGAAGCCCAGAACTTCACCCAAAATTCAGTTCAGTCCAAAACAGAGTTCAGAACCAGTCCTTGTAGACCTCTGCAAATATTGGGGGTGACAGATCTTTTAGATCTGTGAATTTAAAGAGCAATGAACTTACTCTCAATTATGCTTCTTCCTTTTCGGATGGGATGTCTGGATGTCCTGCAAAATTCAAGATGGGAAGATGATTATATGTGTTTACATCCAAAACAAGAAGAAGTGTCCAATTCTGACAACATCAAGCTTCCTCAGATGATGAGGGGAAAGGGTCCCCATCTGCCCAATCTCCACCTATCTCCTTAGGGTGGCTCCTTTCTGGCTGTTGGGATAAAATGCCCCCGTTCGCTTTTACACTTTCTGCGTTCCAAATGGGTAGCTCTTGACTAGAAGCACAATTGTTTTAGAACAGTTTAGTGCTGAACTCATGTTACATGCCTACTGTAAGTAATGCTGAGCAGGGTGCTCAGCTATCAGCAAATGGGGATAGGCCTCAATTGCACCACTAAGGGCTTATCCACATTTCTTATCCACCCGAGAAACCTTTTGACTCACCAGATGAATCCACCTTCACACCAAACACTTGGACTTCACAGAGGGTGAGATACTGAGCGCCTGGAATGGTCAATGTTACATACTGCCCTTTGAATCCTCCACAGTTGTAATTGCGGGTTTCTCCAGCACCTAGTGAGGTGATAGTGGCACACCTTGAAAAAGAAATCCATTAATGTTAATAATATTAGGTGACTGAAGGACACCATCAACTGCAACATGATTTATGCCTGGAATGGCTAAACAAAAGACCTCTAGAAGTTGTGGGAACCCAACTCCCATCAGCCCCAGGCCAAAGGTCAGGGGTGATGGGAGTTGTAGTCCAGCCACATCTGGATGACCACTGGTCAACCTGATCCACACTGAAAAGAATAAAAGATACAGATGAATAATGGAAGATCACTGCATTTCACAGATATATTTTTTATCTGTGGTTTCTGCATTGTCTCATCTTTCCCATGGTATTGTCTTCTCTGTGCCTTATCCTTGTGATCCCCTTGAGAACATTCAACCCGCAGGTACCTGGGATTTGCAGAACCGCCATTCTCAAAGGAGTTGCCAATGCGGATTTCAGCCCCATCTAGCCGGTCTGCACAACAGTCTTCTCGATTGGTGATGCTTATGCTAGACACATCAAATTCTCCCTTCAAGTTCACCGCCCACCATGGATTCGACTCTCTATCCGTGTGAGTGCATGATCTACGCATATAGTTAGTGGAGGTGGACCCATCAATGGCATTCTTTGCAACTCCTAGTTGGTT